>NC_141342.1:22461590-22596590 GCF_037954235.1 Aulostomus chinensis | reverse complement strand
GCTGTTAGATTTTCACTGCTCCTCATCTTTTAGTTCAGATGTGACAGTTATGGGAGAGAGAGAGGGGAATCAAACCCACAACCCTGAGAAGTAAGTCTCTTAACATGGCTAATCCGACAATGATTGACAGCACACCAGGATGCCCAACCAGGACAAAAATAATGACCCTGGACCCACCACCAGAGACTTGAGCTGGGTCTCTGGTGGTGGGTCCAGGGTCATTGTGAACACTGTCCCCTGATCATGTGACTGATGCTGTCTGGCTGTGTTGTGACATCATTGATACTTGTTGGGGCGGAGCTTCTATGCTGCCATGTCATTCCTTCATGTTCTTCCAACAATGGCAGCTCACCGCACTACGTCCTGTTAGCCCTCTGCTAACTTGCGTGAGGAGCAGGAACTTTGTTGACAGGTTCTTCCAGAATTTCCAAGTGTTGTCAAACCAAATCAGTCAAACTGTGAGTGAAACTTGAGTGAAGCTCAAAACAAATTATTCTGCTTTTCATGGATGCAACAGTAATGGTGGACGACGCTAATGAGGTTAGCACGCGTCACAGACGTTGTACTAACTGTCATTGCAAGATGCACACAAGTGTTCAGGCCGACCAGAGCTAGACTAGAGCCAGACCAGAGCAAGACTTGAGCCACACCAGAGCAAGACTACAGCCAGACCAGAGCAAGACTAGAGCTAGACTAGAGCCAGACCAGAGCTAGACTAGAGCCAGCCCAGAGCAAGACTTGAGCCACACCAGAGCAAGACTACAGCCAGACCAGAGCAAGACTAGAGCTAGACTAGAGCCAGACCAGAGCTAGACTAGAGCCAGACCAGAGCAAGACTACAGCCAGACCAGAGCAAGACTAGAGCCACACCAGAGCAAGACTACAGCCAGACCAGAGCAAGACTAGAGCTAGACTAGAGCCAGACCAGAGCTAGACTAGAGCCAGACCAGAGCAAGACTTGAGCCACACCAGAGCAAGACTACAGCCAGACCAGAGCAAGACTAGAGCTAGACTAGAGCCAGACCAGAGCTAGACTAGAGCTAGACCTGAGCAAGACTTGAGCCACACCAGAGCAAGACTACAGTCAGACCAGAGCAAGACTAGAGCTAGACCAGAGCAAGACTTGAGCCACACCAGAGAAGGACAAGAGCCAGGCCAGAGCAAGACTAGAGCCAGAACCAGAGCAAGGCTAGAGCCAGAACCAGAGCAAGACTAGAGCTAGACCAGAACAAGACTTGAGCCACACCAGAGAAGGACTAGAGCCAGGCCAGAGGTAGATTAGAGCCAGAACCAGAGCTAGACTAGAGATAGACCAGGGCCACAGGCAGGCTAGAGCAAGACGAGAGCTAGACTAGAGCCAGGCAAGAGCTAGGCTAGAGCCAGAACCAGAGCAAGAATAGAGCGAGACCAGAGAAAGACTAGAGCCAAACTAGGGCCAGGCCAGAACCAGACTGGAACCAGGCCAGAATCCGACTAGGGCCAGACCAGGACAGTGAGTGCAGCTGCCAGCCAGCCTGTTCTCTCTCCCTGTGTTGACACGCTAATGCTTTTAAATTACGCTTGTTCTTCCATGCCACGCCCCCTTCTCTCTCTATCTCTCTATCTCTGCTTCCTCTCTCTCTCCCTCCCTCCCTCTCTCGTCCATCACATCAGCTCAGCAGCTAATGTTGTTTCAATCAATAACTTCCTTTTTAACCTTTCAAACCATCGTGGTGTGACCGTCTTTGGTGGTTCTATTGATCCGACTCCTAATCGGCGTTTGGCGAGAGTCTCTGTGTGTTTCTGGACATGTGACCTATAGGAGAGAAGAACCAGATCTCCGGATGGAGTGAAGACTTGTGTGACTCTCACGGTCCGGGTGGAGGACGGTACAGTCCCCCTGTCTGACACTGGGGCTGATGTCCGGTGAGTTATAGTGAACGAGGCCAGTGTGTGTTGCAGACTTCCAGAGGCTAAAGACTTGGCCGAGTCCCACGTAAACACTGGCGGTAAGAATCTCCAGAACCGCTTCTGCTTCAGGTCAGGTTTCCCTGCACTCGCCAGCACTGCTGGGTCTTTCATGGCAGAAAACACCTGTCTAGAGGAGGAAGGAGGAGTCTTCATCTCTGTCCCTGTCACTCCGGTAGGATCAGCTGACTGGAAGGTCTGACTGGCCCCTCCCACCCAAATGATTCTGTAATGCCCCAGGTGTCGTCACAGTCCAGAAACGAGTCTAACAAGGCAGGATGAGGTCATTTGAAGATAACATAAGTACGGTTTCGTAACGCAGCATTCGTCTGGATAATCATGACAATGCCAACCAGAATCTCACTGTTATGAGACAGGAATAGTGATGGAGCGTAGAGAGTGAGCGGACCAGGAGGAGTCACCAGCTGGCACGATTGAGATCAATAACAACTCTTTTTTTTCAGCACGTCTCCAGGTGCCGCTGCTGAGTTTATAAGCCACGCCCCTTCTGTCTTGTCTGCTGTGACATCATCCACATGTTCTTTTCTTCTTTTCTTCGCAAAACTTCACCAACAACCAGTATATGATGACTGTCCGCCTGTGGGTGTTTGGGTGTGGGAGTGTGTGTGTGTGTGTGTGTGTGTGTGGGGGGGGGGGGGTTTGTTTGCAGTATCTGATGAATGGAGACACCCCGCCATTATTCTTCTACTTCCTAAATCTCTCAGCCATGACATCACCTTCCACCTCCCTGAGAGCCAACATTTACATGTGTAAGAATGCTGAAGAATTCCGCCAAAAAAGAGAGATAGTGTGTGTGTGTGTGTGTGTGTGTGTGTGTGTGTGTGTGTGTGTGTGTGTGTGTGTGTGTGTGTGTGTGTTGGGGGGGGGGGTCTAGCTCCACCCCTTAAAGCCCAAAATAACTTTTCTGCTCCCACAGGTTAGAATCCAGTACTGGTCTGATGTCAGATTTCTAAATCTAAATCCTTTCCTTTATCACTGGCAATCCTTTCCTCCTTGAGGGGAAACTCATTTCAGCCGCTTGTATTCAGGATCTCATTCTTTCAGTCATTACCCAGAGCTCATGACCACAGGTGAGGGTCGGGACGTAGATTAACAGGTAAATGGAGAGCTTCACCTTCTGGCTAAGCTCCCTCTTCACAACAACGGACTGGTTTAGCACCCGCATCACTGTGGATGCGCCCCAATCCGCCTGTCAATCTTCCGCTCCATCCTACCCTCACTCATGAACAAGACCCCGAGATACTTAAACTCCTCCACCTGAGGTAGGACTTCCCCCCTGACCTGGAGTGGGCAGGCCCCCCTTTTCCAGCTGAGGACCATGGCCTCAGACTTGGAGGTGCTGATTCTCATCCCAGCCACTTCAGATTTGGCTGTGAACTGTCCCAGCAAGAGCTGGAGGTCATGGCCTGATGGAGCTAAGAGGACCACATCATCCACAAAGAGCAGAGACGACACCCTCCCGCCACCAAACTCAACCCCCTCCACCACCCGGCTGCACCTAGAAATTGTGTCCATAAAAGTTATGAACAGAACCGGTGACAAAGGGCAGCCTTGGAGGAGTCCAACCCTCACCGGGAACAAGTCCGACTTACTGCTGGCAATGCGGACCAGACTCTCACTCCTCCGGTCGACAGACTGAACGGCCCTTTGTAGGGGGCCATCCACCCCATACTCCCGGAGTACCCCCCACAGGGAGCTCCTGGTCATAAACCTTCTGCTGATCCACAAAACACATGTGGACTGGTTGGGCAAACTCCCATGCCCCCACCAGCACCGTAGCAAGGGCGAAGAGCTGATCCATGGCTCCACGGCCGCAACAAAAACCACACTGCTCCTCCGTGATCTGAGGTTTGACTATCACCCTGACCCTCCTCTCTAGTACCCTGGTGTAGACCTTTCCAGGGAGGCTGAGGAGGCTGAGGAGTGCGATCCTTTGATAGCTGGAACAGAACCTCTGATCCCCTTTCTTAAAGATGGGGACCACCTCCCCGGTCTGCCACTCCAAAGGCACCGCCCCGATGTCCATTTAGTGTTGCAAAGGCATGTAAACAAAGACATCCCCACAACATCCAGAGCCTTGAGATACCCAGGGAGAATCTCATCCACCCTGGAGCTCTGCCACCACCAAGCTTCTTCACTACCTCGGTGACTTCTGCCCCGCAGATAAGATGATCGGAGCCAACCGATAGTTCTTCTTCATGGCCCCATGCCCACATGGCCTGTCACACCACTTGGCCTGTCAGTACCCCTCAGCTGCCTCTGGAGACCCACAGACCAGCCACGCCCTGTTTGCCTCCGTCTTTAGCCTTACAGCTCCCCTCACCTCTGGTGTCCACCAGTGGGTTCAGACAATACCACTGCGACTGGCCCCAGCAGCCTTATGCCGCAGCTCACAACAGCCGCCACGATAATGGCAGCACAGAACATGGTCCTTTCAGACTCAATATCCCCTACTGCCCCCGGGATGCAGTCAAAGTTCTGCCGGAGGTGGGGTGGGCCCCTCCAGGTCACCATGTCATTGCCCACATGAGCATTGAAGTCCCCCAGGAGGACAATGGAGTCCCCAGTCAGGGTGCCATCCAGCACCCTTCCCAGGGACTCCAAAAAGACTGGGTACTCTGAACTGCTGTTCGGCACGTAAGCGCAGGGAAGCAACCCTTTCGTCCACCGGGGTAAACCCCAACGTACATGTAGAGAGTCTGGGGGCTATCAAAAAGCCCACCGCCTCTCACCCGGAGCAACTCCAGCAAAGGGGAGATTCCAACCCCTCTCAAGACTTGGGTTTTGGACCTGGAGCTGTGTGTTGTGGTGAGGCCCACTATATCTAGCCGGTAACACTCAACCTCTTCCACCACCTCCGGCTCCTTCCCCACCAGAGATGTGACATGTCCCAAAAGCCAGCTTCCATGTCTGGGGATCAGACAGCCAAGGCCCCCACCTTGGTCTGCTGCCCAAACCACAATGCACTGGAATCCTCCAGTTCCTCCTGTGGATGGTGGGTCCATGGGGGGGGCGAGTCCATGCAGCCTTTTCGGGCTGCCCATGGGCTAAGGCCCGATCACCAGGCGCTCATCTGTGCATGTCATGAACATATTTCAGGAATTACAATTTTGTGTTGGAATCATGTAATCTCACAGAGTGTGAGTGTGAACGTTAGTTCTGCCCTCTGTGTCTCTCATCGGAGCAGTGTGGAAGCCTGGTCACCAAGTTGGAACGTGTCATGTTGGCGGCTGGCTGGTGAGAGAATTTGTTAAACAGATCATGAGTTTAATTGGCAGCGGTAATGGGCAGCAACAAACAAACACACACACACACACACACACACACACACACACACTGTCTGATGCTAATTTACTGGATTAATTAATAAGCCAGAGAGGAAAGAAAGAGCTCTTACAAACCCTCTGAAAGCTGACGCCATTTCCAGGCCAGACTCTCAGAGATGGAACGTCCTCCAGAGCTGACAGACACAAACAAGGCCAAATACTACCAATACATTTGTGTGTATGTGCGTGTGCGTGTGTGTGTGTGTGTGTGCGCGCGCGCGTGTGTTGGAGGGGGGGGGCTCTGTATGAGTAGCGTCAGGGAGGGGAGTCCCATCACGTCCGTCTGGGGAATCCATGTAAATACTCTCTATGCTGCTGAAGCCAACACTTCTGCCTGGCGGCCATGAGAGTGGTGAGCAGTGCTGGATTTTCAACAGTTGGTCTTAGCAGCACAGCATTTAGTAGTAGTACATCAAGTGTGCTGGTTTGATTTTATTGATAACTTGTAGTATGATGTACACGATGTCTGTGTAAATAGTAAGCCACCAGAGTCAGTACTTCAGTCCTGGGAATATCGGTGACCCAGTGTCTGTACCTAATGGGTATCATATAATCTGTGGAACTGAACCATGATGCCGATTTAACCAAACTCAGTGGAGGGGCGGAGCTTGGGCAGGGGGCGAATCATTTCTGTACTGTGGGTTTGTAGGATGCCATCCAGGTCTGTGGAGAATGAGACGAAAACGAGTTCCCTCAACACAAAGAAATTCATCAAGGAACTTTGTTGTTGAACCAAACCACAAAACATTTCATAAAGTTGTTCTCTCAGCGGGATGCTGATTGTTCTGCTGTGTGTGAGAGCGACTGAACCAGCAGCTGCTGGGCTGCTGCCTTCGTCCGTGTGCATCGGGAAAACCTCCAGACACAATCGTCTTTCACGCTCGTCCTTCAACTCTTTCATTTTCTCTCCACTCAGTTCTTTCTGCTCCGTTTTTATGAATGGATACAACTATGTAATTACCTGGGCTGAGCTTTCAGTGTGGCCTGCTCCGTCAGCTCCTCCCACACACACACACACACACACACACACACACACACACACACACACACACACACCCCACCCCCCAGCTGGAAGTGCACAGCTGCTGCTGTTTACCCTGCCGGGACTAGAAAAACATCCTGTACAGTTCTCCGGGTGAAAAACTCCCCTCACATAATAAACACAAGCCCTCAGCACAGTTTGAAGCTCCAGTCTGGGGGGGGTCTGGGGGGGGTCATGGCTGTCAGGGTCCCCTCCAGCAGTTTGGTGTGTTAGAGATTGCTTTCCTTTTAGAGAAATATCTCATGTAAAGAAGCTGAATGGTTTAAGTTATCACACTTTCTCCTTAATTTTTATGACATTGTTACTCGAAAGCCGAGGACATCTGGACTGGAACGGGGGAGAGCGCTGTGGCGGTCGCAGGTGTGTGGCGAGCTGCTCACCCTCCGGCCCGTAGACGCGATGGGCTCAGAGCTGTGCTGTGACAGAGGAAGTCTGGCTGCTGTTGTGTCTGCAGGAGTGCAGAAGAGGGCGAGGAGCGGCTGGGATTGACTGCTGGAATGTGATCGTGTGTGTTTGTGTACATAGACGTCTCGAGTGTTTGGACGCGTCTGTCTGCTGCTCTATATTTTGCAGATGACTGTCATTTAAGTGTGTAGCTGGCGTGTCACAGAGATTCCTTGCAGACGGATATGTTTGCTTTTGTGGTTGACCTTGACTACAGTATCGGGGCGGAGCTGAACCGACCTGCGTCTCTGTTCTCTGTTGCAGCGGTGGCGTTTCACAGCCCGCCAGTCACTATCAAGAAGGAGCCGCAGAGTCCGGGCTCTGACCCCAGCCAGTCCTGTAGCCACAAGCAGAGCTTCACCTACGCCAGTGGAGAGCAGTGCCTTTACGCCAGGTACCACACGCCGTCCAGCGCTACCGTAGTCACACACAACAGCTACCTCAGTTACACCTAATGGCAAAAGTGTCTTGGGTGGTGGATCCTCGTAGGACGAACTGCACTGACAGCAGTGAGTCTTTGGGTCAGTGGGTGGTCCGGGGCTCCGACCCCGACTGAAGCAAATACTCAGGATGTTCGTCTCTGTGGAGGTTAGAGACGAACATCCTGAAGTGAAAACTGAAACTCTCCACATGAAGGGAAGATAGAAGACTGGGAATAATGTTGCAGGAACATTTTTCAGTGAAGGCCATTAGAAGGACATGTTGCTCCTCTGGCAGGGGCAGCATTGCTACGGTGGGTGTCGGTCAGCTCGGCTATAGCCCCCCCCCCCCCCCCCGCAACTGCCACGTGGTCGTATTGACTCAAACAAGCTTGTAAACTAGCGCATGTTGGCACATGTGCACTGACATCTGGATGGCTGTTCCTGTTTTTCAGTGCCTATGAGCAGAAAAGGGCTGTGGGGGGAGCCAAGAGCTCCTGCCCCGGGACCCCCATGTCTCCCATGCAGCAGCATTACTCCCCCAAGCCTGCCACTGCCGGACGGCTGGACGCTGGCTACATGAACCCTGCTGCCGCTGCCGCGTCCCAGCCGCTGCCCAGCAACACTTACCCTGTCAACGCCAGGTGATACGCCCACCCCACTGACATTTGACCCCAGCAGTTCCTGAACAAACCAGTACAATTTTAACAGAAAAAGGAGGATAGATTTTCATTTTATACGAGCGTAATGAGACGTCTGTCACTTCAGATCCTGCTGGCCCAGGTTCAGGAGCGCAGTTATGGAGGCATCACGAACTGCCAAATAAAGCAAAAATGCTTGGTGACCAATGACCAAATGGTCAACAATCCTAACGTCTGTTGGTCCAGCGAGTGAACAAGTAGCAAAGTTGTTGTTGATGCCAATAACGTGTGTCTAGTCTTGTTAACACATCATAAGCATCTTTTTACCTGTTGACTGGTGTTCTTGTCACTACTGTAATATTTCAGAGTAACGGTGGGATTTCTGTGCATTCCCGAGGTTTTTAAACCAGCAGCAAGAAACCGAGACCTTGTTGTGACGTTTGCTGATCTGCTTCTTGATCTCCTGGTTCCAGATATCAGGGTCCCTCAGGAGACCCCATGTGTCCTCAGTTTCCCACACCAGGCCAGGCCTTCCAGCGGATGCCATCTGCCCCGGCAGGACATGGCAGCAGTGGTGCTGGGGGAGGAGGGGGTGGAGGGCCAGGCGGTGGTGGCGGCGGCGGCGGTGGCGGTGGCAGTTATCATCGGCAGCACTCAGACCCCTGCATGCCCTACCTGCAGCAGAGCTTCAAGCAGGAGTACCTGGACCCGTTGTATGAGCGGGCAGCTCACATGGCAGGGCCCGGGCATGGAGCCCACCCCCACCCCCCCCAACACCCACACTCACATCTCCACCCACACCGGTTCCCCCCCGCCCACCTGATGGTCAAGCAGGAGCCCACAGACTACACCTACGAACCCGGTGAGTGACACCCAGCAGGTTCATGTCAGCAGCGGTCCGGGTTCACCTCAGGGGCCGGCGCCAGTAGCAGGCCGGACTGGGCCTGCGCCCTCAGTGGGCCGACACGGATTGTTTTAGAAAAAATGTTGCAAAAAAGGAAACAGAAAGAAGGCTGCAGTGGTGGCGTGATGCTCGTTCAGAGCCCGACGGGTCGTAGCGGATGACAAATGTTGGAGAGCAGCAGCAGCGGGCCGCCTGCAAGAGGAGCAGGCCCAACCTCCTGGGAACGGCCCTTCTAGCGAGTGTCTCTTGTTGGGCGACTGCAGCCGGGGGAGGAGAAGCTGCGGTCGTCGTCGGTCTGTGCAGCTGTCAGAGGAGGTGAGGAGGGGCCCGCCAAGCTGGTCGCACCAAACTGCCTGTGACTGGGGCTCCCAGTCTCCCCTGGTCAGGTTACTGGGAAGCCAGCAGGTCCCCATCAGGTGCTGCGGGGGGGAACATGGACGTTTAGCGTGGTGTCTTGGTTGTTCACGTTGTGTCGAGCAGATTCCTGTCAACTGAACCAAAAAGGCTTATTAGCTTTTTGCCTCCAAACGTTCAGTGACCCCCCCCCCCCCGTGTTCGCAGCGAACTCAAGAACAAAATGTCCAAAAGGCAAACAAACTTCTTCACTGTATCTCAACTCCCTCCCTGCCTGCAAAACTCCTCCTTTCAACTCTCTGACACTTTGCAAAGAAAAGAAAAAAAGTTGTTTTCTTTTTCTGCTGCAGCCACACTCCTCCCTCCTCCCTCCTGCCCCTCCTCCCCCCGCTGCCACGCTCAGAGGAATTTCATTGAGAAAATGGAGGGCACTGGAAAGACTAGAGTCCCTGGTGGAGTGCTCTGAGGTCTCAGGTTGCACCGGCGGCTTCCTTTTTCTGCAGGCAGATGAACTCATAATGGAAAAATGAGCATGGCCGCAGTAACCTGAGCTGCTCTCTCACTGGGCTGTGTGTGTGTGTGTGTGTGTGTGTGTGTGTGTGTGTGTGTGTGTGTGTGTGTGTGTGTGTGTGTGTGTGTGTGTGTGTGTTGGGGGGGCAGCTGCAGGGTGGGGTAGCCTCATCAGCAAGACAGAAATCTTTTCTTCACTGTGAATCAAAAATGAGCAGCAAGAAATCCAGAAATCCAACTTGTTCTGTACATCCTGATCACCTGTGCAGCTCCCAGTTGAACCCCCCCCCCCCCCACACACACACACACACACACAGAACTCTAAAGTCGACTTGAAAACACCATTTACAAACTGGAGTCATCTGGAGAACTCAGCCACACAACTTGACAAAGCAACAACATCAAAGCAACGCCATGTTGATGCTGCGGCTGACCAGAGGAAGATGTCGTTCAAGAGGGGGAAGTGATGTCATCTATTTATTCCTGATCACTTGAAAGAAATTAGAAAAGAGCGTCATAGTTACTGGAGGGTTGGGTGGAGGTGTAGAGAGGCTTGTGGCTGTCAGCTACAGTTGCAGGTGGAGACCTTTCACGTACGACAGGCCGAACGAAGCTGCTGCTGTCTCGGGTCACACGTTCGCGAAGTCACGCCCTGTCTGGCCGCGGCTCCCCGATGAGGGGACGCTGCTGCTGGCAGACATGTTATTTAAGGTGTGAACGAATGCTGCTGTCCCGGAATGGAGGGTTTGATTTTCCCTGATGGCTCTTATCACAGCCAGAGCACCGCGGCTGCATTCCCCAGGAGTGAGTCACAGCCGGAGGCCGCAGCGCTGCACCTTGTAGCTATTACGCTCGCCGTCCACAGTTCCTGTGATTGACAGACAGAAGAATCAGGACCAGACAAACATGGAGAGAAAAGAGACTCATGGAGGAACGTGGTGGAGCCTCCCTGAGTGTTCAGCCTCCACCTGTGTGAGGAGAAGTCATGTTCAGCGGATGCGCCTGAGTCGGACGCCGCTGCTCACTCACCGCTCAGACGTGACACCGTGAACGAAACACCCGACAACAGAGTCTTTGCTCTGTCTCATGCTGACACCGATGGCTGACACCTTGGTGTCACCTTTGTTTACCACAGAGCAAAATGGGTGTGGCTGAGGTTCAGACATCCTCAGCCTTTTCACCTTCAAGTGACAATAACCCTGTTATCAATCTGAAATGTGTTCATCGTCCAACAACGCCACTTCCTGTTGCCAGCCGCGTCCCGATTAGCCAGCACCACAGATGGAGCTGTCTCGCCATCCTGAGTGATGATTCTATTTCCTGATTGTTGTGAACTTTACACCTTAAACATCTGTCAGGCGTGAGAGAAACGGCCAGTTTTATCTGAAAAAGCAAACAGGGTTGGGGTCCATTAGGGGGCATTCCTGGTCTGCCCACGGGCCCCAGCCCAGGGTTGAGAACCCTTGTCCCTGTTCTTCATCATGTTTGTGGTGTAGAATGGGGGAAACAAAACGGTAAAGTAATTATTCTGTTCTCAGTGGGAGGGGTTGACACAGAACAACGTACACAAGGTAGAACCAGAGGCCCTTGACCGCCCCCCCTTCAAGTATTAATTCATGGTTGTTGGTTGTACTTGTAACTTGTTGTAATTGTACTTGTTGTTTGTGGTACACGGGGAGGCTGACTAATCAAAGGCTGGTGTTTCAGATGGTCCCGGATGTCCCTCCATGTACCACCACGGGGAGGGCTACCCGGCCCCCCAGCAGAGCAGCGACGGTGAGCTGACACTCATCCTCCATCACACCATCAAAGTTGTAGAAGGCTCCATGACGGCGGCGTGGTGCCGTCAGCCATTCTAGTCTCCTCCCCCAGCGCTGGGCCTCCGCTGGCCGCAGCTCTGCAGTCATTGGCTGACCAAAGTCCAGAGCCTGTGTTTCCATTGGCTGAACCTTGGCACGTCTCTGTTTCCATTGGCAGAGGTTCTCGCTTCAGCCCGGTTTAAGAATCCCTGAATAAACACTCTCCTGGAAAAAGCAGATTATTTCCACTGCAAGAACGCAGAACAATCCTGCTGCCATCGTTTATCTCACTGTTGTGGGTCATCATGGCGGTGATGACCTCAGCGTGCGAAAGAGGGTTCAGACGGTCCTGAATGAGGAGCAAAGATCCAGGCCCATGCACAGTTGCACGTGTCGTTGGCATGTCCGAGTCGTACCGTCACAGGTTGACCCCCCACATGGATGCGTTCACACCTGACTGGAGGACTTGGCAGGTCTGAAGACGCCTGACAGTCTCCCTCCCTCGTGTCTTTCAGGGTATCTGTTTGAAAACGACTCCCGCGTGGTTCCAGAGAAGTTTGAAGGTGAGACTCCTTTACCCACAATCCCTCTGCATTCACACGCTCCAACAGATGGTTGTCTTACGTAAGCGTCGCTGAGTTTGTGGCTCCTGTTTCACCGTGTTCACACTATTGCTGTGAGAATGGAGGCCGAGGGCTCAAGCTGGGAGGGTGAAGTCAGAGACGGCGACGCTGAGTTTCTCAGGTTGAGTGAACGTTTACCTGAATATTACCTGTGTTCTGGTCTTTTCTCCCTGTGATGCGTTCAGGGTGTCTACAGGGATCAGACAAGGAAGCGTTCGCACTTACTGACCTTTTCAACTGTTCTAGGCCCATCAGAGGACAGAGCCAAAGGACATTGTGAAGCTGTATGACATCAGGGATGTGGATGCAGAGGAGTTAGGCTCATTTTGACGATGAAATTAGATGGAGTGTTTAATTGTGGAGAAGTGAAAGGATTCTAAGCAAATATGTCCCTCCACACACTCCAGTCCTGCCTGGGCTCAGCCCATTCATGAGCGTTTGATTCAGAATACGTCACCACACCAACACGAAGGGCCAGATTAGATGAGCTGCTGATAAACCGGCCCACTTGCCTTGTTTGAGCATGTAGGAGGCCGGCGAGACGCTGGTGCAGTGATGTCATCTCCGTGTTCGCTGTCAGATAAATGGCAAGAAAATGACTTTGTTAGTTTGTAAATCTAAAGGTCAGATTTCAGAGGCGCGTTGAGTCACTTTTGTCACTTTTTGGAGGCTGTGGTTTCTGGAGATATTTTATTTTGTAAGACATATTGGGGACATAACAATATGAGAGACCATTGACTCCTGGTCCGTGAGACGTGTGACCTCACTGACCCTCAGTGTTCCTCATCCAGGTGAGGTGAAGCAGGAAGTGGGTGCCGTGTTCCGCGAGGGCACGCCTTACCAGCGCCGGGGCTCTTTGCAGCTCTGGCAGTTCCTGGTGGCCCTGCTGGATGACCCGGGTAACGCCCACTTCATCGCCTGGACCGGCCGTGGCATGGAGTTCAAACTCATTGAACCTGAAGAGGTACGTTTCTGCACTGTAGCCATGTTCCCTTCAGCGTCTTTGGACCCATTTTAAAATGTCCCTTTGGAGACGGTGCAAAGAAAGCATGCAGTTTCTGAGCCAAATAGGAGATGAAAGCTGCTCTTTGATTCGGCTCTGATGTAAGGAATCTATTAGTCATGTGACTCTCTCTGCCACCAGCATCAGATGCTCCCAAACTTTGATCATATCTGTCCTATAAATCTGGAGAGAAGAAGACGGCGTGATTGTGTGTCAGTGTGTTTCCAGGGGTGATTAGAAGTGACTCGTCTATTCTCTTATCCATCTTCCATTAGGCCACATTCATTATTCAACACGTGAAACGCCAGATTGATACACAAAGGACGAGTGCCGTCCTCTCCTCACATTTCTTTGGACAGGACATTTTTGCAATGTTTAAGTCTGCAATTTGATAGGATGTGATGATGGCGTCCGTTTCGGCGGGTCTGAGGCAGACAGGCCCAGCTGCGTTTCCATTATCTTTTTACTGTACATTAAAAATGAATGTCCCGAGAGTTTTACTGCAGCAATTAGGGCTGAGAGCTACTCAGAGATCCAACTGGCCAAGGTGGGATTCAACTGGTCTCCTCCTGAGTCGTGACCCCCACCCAGTCATTCGCTCACAGACAGAGGCTTGTGCTGGCATGGGGGTTGACTCCCTCAGCTGGGAGTCAAGCAGGACTCGGAGCGCCTCTCAAGCAGACCAGGGACTCGCATTTCACTGGTTATGTTTACGCGGCCCTGGTCACCGGTGACCTCTGCTGGTCACAATGTGAATAGAAGCACTTCTGTGTTCACAAGCACACGCCTCACCTCAGCTGTCGCCCCTCTAGGTTGCCAGGCTGTGGGGGATGCAGAAGAACCGTCCGGCCATGAACTACGACAAGCTCAGCCGCTCTCTGCGTTACTACTACGAGAAGGGAATCATGCAGAAGGTACAAAACGAAGACTTCACTGTCTCGAGGCAGTGTCCCGTCTTCATACTCTTCAGATTCATGTGAGCTAAAAATGTAGCTTGATGATAAAAATATTTCCATGGACCATCGAGATAATGAGATTTTAAAGAGGCGAAATTATTTGGTCAAAAAGCTTATTGTCTGATTCAAAGCCATAAAGAATAAAAAGCCACGATTGTGATATAAAGAAACAAAATTGGGAGACGAGTCAGGTTGGAGGACGCTAACTGAGCAGGTTAGCGCCTCCTGTTTGCAGGACTTCTGTCACCAGGCCTCCTTGGCCAGTTGTTGTCAGTGTTGCACCTGTAGGACTGGAGTCTGGCTGACCCAGGCCCTTCCTCTCCCCAGGTGGCCGGGGAGCGCTACGTTTACAAGTTCGTCTGCGAGCCCGAGGCCCTCATCTCGCTGGCCTTCCCCGACAATCAGCGGCCTAGTCTGAAGGCGGAGTTTGAGCGCTACGTCAATGAGGAAGACACGGTGCCCCTGTCCCATCTGGATGAGGGTGTGCCGTACACCCCGGATCAGGCCCCTCAAAACCTGGGTCCCCAGCCCTACTCCAAAGGCTACATGTACTAAAGCCTCCCATAACCCCACCCATCATCATACACGCCCCCTCGCACCTCTTGCACATGCCCACCACCCCATCCACTTGTATATACGGCTATGGTGTTTTTGTTTAAATTAATCTCAGTAGGGATTCTTTTGTTTTGAAGCGCTGCGTTCTTCTGGCATCTGAGGCCTCGTCAGTCCCAAACACGGCTGTGGTTGAAGAGATTGCTTAATAAACCCTCATAACAACACTCAGCCTCACGTTCTGCTCCTTCTTCTTCTTCTTCTTCTTCTTCTGGTCAGCAACAGAAACTCTGCAGCCTGTTTTCGTCCCCTAGTCTCCATTGATGCAGAAGCCTCTGACACCGAAGCACTAAATTGACTGCAACGTGGAACTTCAGAGCACCTTTTTATTCACACACAAGGATTCATTTACAGGAGAACTTGACGTGGTCATTTAGACTAAAAACATTTCTATGCACTGTGGGCTCAACTCTTGACTGATCAGAAATCCGGCTGTAGTTGGTGGATGATCTGAAGATCCCTTAAGTTTGGTGTCGATCCAGCAAAGTATTTGGATTGAGGAAGATATGAAAAGGGGATTGTAGTTTTATTAACAGAATAATTACAGGTTTTTTTTTCATACCGGCTTGGATTAACATTTATAAATACATACAGCTTTGCAAACAACCGCATAAATAAAGTGTCTTTTCAAACATGGAGGGGTTCAGCGGCGTCTGAAGGCGCGGGAGATTCTCCAGGCGTTGGGTTCCTCGTAGCGGTTGTAGAGAGGCTCTAGTTTCTGTGCCCTCTTCTGTCGACTGAGGCGTGTTGGGTCGCCAACTCGGTAGAACGCCGGCGCGTACTCCACCAGCCAGCGGGGGTCGATGGTGGTCACCTCTCGCATGTACTCTTTGGTGGTCAGCACCAGCTCGTGGTACACAAGCCTGCAGGAAGCATAATTTACAATAATGACACAAACTATGGGCTGCACTGTGGTGCAGTGGTCAGCACTGTGGCCTCACAGCAAGAAGGTTCCGGGTTCGAGTCCTGGCTCGGGCGCGGGACTCGAACCTAAACTTGAACCTGAACTTAATCCAGACTCTAAATTGACCGTAGGTGTGAATGTGAGTGTGAATGGTTGTTCGTCTCTGTGTGTTGGCCCTGCGATGGACTGGCGACCTGTCCAGGGTGAACCCCGCCTCTCGCCCGTAGATGCTGGGATAGGCTCCACCCCCCGCGACCCTTACTAGTAAGGAATAAGCGGAAGATGACGATGGATGGATGGATGGATGGATGGATGGCTGCTACTGATGATGATGAGGAGGAGGGTTCCTGCTGGACACTCCAGCATCCTGGACCTGAGCTAGCTGATGCTAACACTTTCCACCAACTACCAGCTATTGGGCTAAGCTAACTAGCCAGGGTCTCAGCTCCCAAGAGGAGGGTCTTTGTCTTCTTGTCTGTCTCTTGGGACAATGGATCATAAGATACTTTCCCTAAAAATGGCAAGTTCCTTGAAGGTTTCAAGTAATGGTGTGAGAAAGTAACCCTAAAAACTCCAATATGGTCCGTTTATCACTGACAGTTGGAAACTGCTGCAGCAAAATTTCTGATTTGAAGAATGACATCTTCAGAGAAGTTTGCAGGAGAATTGAGCCGCATGTCACCTACTGCCTCTATCTTGGACATGCTACCAGGGCACAGGATAGTCTGAAACTGGTTCTCAAAGGTGACCCAAAGCGGGACATGATGAGGTCTTACCATTCAGGTTGGCGGTTAAAGAGCGTGCTGGAAGGGTGCAAGTACACCACCTGCTGGTCAATCAGGGAACGGTACCCATCGTGGGGGTGTTTCCTGGCAGCGTTCCTGAAGTAGCCACTGCAAATAGCTTTCTGGACCCGCATCATCGATTTCCCACAAGACACCACATCCAACTTGTGCCTAGAAAATAGAAGACAACAGTTTCTATTCTGGCAGAGCGACAATAAAATTAAACCCATCAAAAACACAGCTGAGAACATTTGTGTCTGACAAGTTTGCACTGAGAAACTGATCGAACACTGACACACATGTGGCTGCAGGCGGGTCACAGTGCACTAACAAGCCTGTTTTCACGGAACTCTGATGGAGGCCAGAACAACAGTCCAGCCCAAGTGTGGTTTGACTGGAGTGGAGAGCGCCGCCAGACCCTGATCCAACCGGACCGAAGAACACAACCACAGCACAGAGGATGGTGGGCTCTCTGACCAGCTGTAACCAAACCAGTGACGTGGACTGTTGGCTGGGTGGACTTCTCCCTGCCTTTGCTCCTTCCTAGCCACCCTCAGCTACCATCACTTGTGTTTTGTGCACTGTGAAACCCAATCAGACGAAATAGAACACGGTTTAAATGAGGAAATTCTAATTTGGTTTGGGCTCAAACAGACTCCCACTATGGAAATATCTGACACAAATGAGTACTTGAGTACTGGTACCTGTCCATGATGCCCAGCATCTGCTTGCGGATGTCCTGTGCCCTCTTCAGGGAGCGAGCCTGGATGAAGTTCTCGAAGCACCAGGGGTTGGAGAACTTGTTGTTCTTCCAGGAGTTGTAGACAGCCAGTAGAGTCAGGTGGTCCCCCTCCGGCTGGAAGAACTTGGCCTTCCTCTGGTCCGCCTGGACCTGCTTGTCCTGCAAACACAACAAATCTGAGTTTGCAGAAGGATTCGGTTTCACCACCATCAAGAGTGAACTCACCGCCACCGCTGTGGCGTGGAGCCTCGTACCTTGGGCCGGTAGAAGACGTTCTGAACCGACAACATGGACACGATGGTGAGCATCTCCTCGCTGCAGCCCAGATGCACGGACATGATCAACATCTTACACAGCATCGGCTCCAGAGGGAACTCCGCCATCTACAGGACACATGAATACACACATCAGCTGGATGAGGATGAGCAGCTTCACCCTCTTCCTCTCTGCAGTACTCACCCTTCTGCCCAGCCGGGTGAGCAGGCCCTCGTCGTCCAGAGCTCCCAGAGTGTAGAGCTGCTCCATGGCAGTGATCAGAGTCTCCATGGGAGGAGCGTCCATGAAGTCGAACGACAGGAGGTCATTGATGCCCATGGCCTGTGGGGACACACAAACACTACGTGGTCTGGTCTCTCCTGGACGTCTGTCCTCAGACTTACTACTTCCTGTTACAGTGGTGCTCATGGATACGTGTGTGACGCAACTCCTCACCTTCAGTGACAGCACCGTGCTCGCCAAGTTGGTTCTCTGGATCTCAGGCACGTTGGATATGAGCATCTCGTCCCTGTAGGCCCTCTCTGTGTAGAGGCGGTAACACTTCCCGGGGCCGGTTCTGCCGGCTCGACCCGCCCTCTGCTTGGCCTGGGCCTGGAAGGAAACCCCGCCATTATTACAGGACTATGAACTGAGAATCTTGAATCATGATTAAGACACACATGCTGTTGACGGGAGTTGATGTTCCTCTTGTTTAACAACCACAACTAATCTGGCAAGACTCCTGCACCAGGTAATGATTTGGTTTCATTCTAAAGGGGGCGACACACTTGCCACAATGCAGGACCAGAACAAATCTGCTTCTGCCCCTGGATGCAATTCCACCATGTTACAATAAAGTGTCTGTGCTGGTCCTCCATTCCAGCAGGGGGCAATGATATGCAACAACATGGGGGGATGACATTGACTCATGCTCTTCTCCATAGAACCAACAAGTGGCACACATGGAACGAAAACAACTGCAACTAAAAGTTGTTTGCTAATGTGAGGTTAGCTTATCAACTCAGACCGTGAAGCTAACACAGCTGATCTGAGGTCAAACCATCAGGCTAGAAGTAACTGAGTGTTTGGAAAGTAGCATCACCAAAATAAGAGTCAGCGTCAGCTTCATTGGCAGCAGGTCTACTGGTTTCTGAAAGGTCCATTTCTGAGACGGACCTGTGAGATGGGCGTCACCACCAGCTGGTCAATGCCCGTCTTGGAGTTGTACACAATCTGCTTGACGAAGCCGGGGTCGACCACGTAGTAGATGCCGTCGATAGTAAGAGACGTCTCTGCGATGTTGGTGGCAATGATGACCTGGAGTAAAGCGAAAGACAAAAAATGTCAAAGCATTTTATTAAAATATAAACTTTGAGGCATTTAGTCATTCAACACTGATTAAAAAAAAAAAGCACCTTTCTGCTGCCGGGGGGGGCAGGGTCAAAGATCCTGGTCTGCATCTCGCTGGGTAGCGCTGAATAAACCGGCAGGATGATGAGCTCAGGAACGTCGGGCCCCAGCGACTTCATCCGCTCATACAGGATCTCACAGGCGGTGTCAATCTCCTCCTGTCCCGTCAGGAACACCAGGATGTCTCCTGGAGATGAAGAGAACATTTCTAACACCAAAGCTCCTTTTGTCTCTAGAGATACAGAGACAGTGCTGAATCCAAGATGGCTGCCACACCTGGAGGCTCAGTCAGGTGGATCTGCATGACGGTGATGAGGCTGGCATCCAGGTAGTCCGTCTCAGGTTCTCTGGTGTATAGAACCTCAACTGGGAATGTTCTTCCTGGGATGGTGAAGATGGGTGCTTCATAGAAATACTGGGAGAACTTGACGGCGTCCAGCGTGGCCGAGGATACGATCAGCTTCATGTCTTTACGTTTCTGGATGGTCTGAGAGAGACGGAGCAGGTAATGACACCATGCATGAAATCTGGACTTTTATCTTGTCACCGTGATCACCAGGTTATGAAAGCACCTTCTTGAGGAGGCCGAAGAGCACGTCAGTGTGGATCGTCCTCTCGTGAGCCTCGTCCAGCATGACAAGGGAGTACTGACTCATGTCGGGGTCCAGCAGACACTCCCTCTGCAGCATGCCGTGGGTCATGTACTTGATCACCGTCTCGGTGCTGGTGCAGTCCTCAAAACGGATGGTGTAGCCCACCTGGAACACACCAGGACATTATGAAGACCACAGTGTCGAGAGCAGGTCAACCCCTCTCTTGAGGAGGCGGCGTACACCAGCGTTCCCACACATTCTCCATTCTCCATTCACCGTTTGGACATCTGAGTCTCAGGAAACGTCGCTGTTCACCCCAAAGGCCAGACAGTTGCAGCCAGAACAGCTGCTAACAAACCTCAACTCTAAGTGGGTGCTGCGGCCCCCAGCAGGCAGGTTGAACTTTTCAGAGAACTGAAGAGGGCCCGCCGCCCTACTGCTCACTCACAACGTCCCGCTCCTGAACTCTGTCTTCTTCTTGATCTCAACCTACAAAACTTTTAGGACCAAGTCTGGCACTGTGGTGATGCTGTTGGTCTCCAGGTGAAGTCAAGCGCTGCTGCATCTGCTAACAGTCAACAGTTTGTAAGTGTAGAAGAACAGACGTCACGCACCTCTTGGCCTAGACGGCAGCCGTACTCCTCAGACACTCTCTTAGCCACCGACATGGCGGCCACACGGCGAGGCTGCGTACAGCCGATCTTCCCTCGGGTGGTATAACCCGCCTCTGCCAGGTACTGAGTGATCTGGGTGGTCTTTCCAGAACCAGTTTCTCCAACCACAATCAGGATCTGGTTGTCATGAACAGCCTGCGTAGAGGAAATTACATATGACACCAAGGTCCGCAGCCGGACTGTCACATGGAGAGTCTCATGATCTCACCAGTGTTCCCACCTGAACAAGCTGGTTCTTGAGTTTGAAGATGGGCAGACTCTCTCTCTGCTGCAGGATGGAGAGTTCCGTCTTCCTGCCATACGACACCTGGTTCCCACCAAAGGCATATCGCTTCCACTCAGGGACGTCCAGAGGCAGAGCACCGATGCCTCTCATGTTGGCGGCGATCTGTCTTCCATCGTCTGTGCAGGAGAGAAACATTGACCAGTTAAGATACCCTGAAACCACACTGAACAAACGCTCTTGTTGTAAAGGTCGCATCAGGAACACCAAAGAGACTGGAACAGGATAGTCGACTCCAGGCGTAGGAGGAACGGAGCGGAGGACAAACAGAGGCGAAGAAAAGAGAGATCAAAAAGTACTGCAGTCATTTGGGTTCATTCAACATAGAAATGATTGATCAATGATCAGCTGTAGCCAACGGCTGAGAATAAGATACATCTATCTATCTATCCATCTATAGATATAAATATATATGTACACACACACACACATATATATACACACACACACACACACACACATATATATATGTATACACACACACACATATATATATATACACACACACACACACACACATATATGTATACACACACACACACACACATATATATACACACACACACACACACATATATATGTGTGTGTGTGTATATATGTATATATACACATATATTTATATGTGTATACACACATAGATAGATATATACATACACACATATATAGATGTATATGTATTATAAATATATGAATATATGTATGTTTACATATATGTATGTTTACATATATGTAAACATACATATATTCACATATAAACATATGTATACATATGTGTGTGTATATATATATATATATATAAATGTATGCATGCAAAAAAGTATATATGTGTACACATGTGCATGAATGCATACATACATGTAGTATCTGTATCTATACATGTATTTGAACATGTATAGATGTCTGTATGTATATACATGAATGTATATGCATATACAAGTATGTAAGTGAGTATGTATACATGTATTTACAAGTGTATGTACTCATGTGTACACACCCGTATGTCCATATAAATGTATGTATATGTCTGTATGCAGGTGTGTATACATGTCTGCTTGTCTGTCCGTCTCAGTGTCCAACATGGCGACAGTATATCTGATGAGTGATTGAGACTCGTGAGGCAGCAGAAGCGCCGTGTGCTGCTTACAGTCTGGCATGGGGTCGGTCCAGTTCTTGTTCAGGCCCGTGGGGATGCAGTCCATCTCTGCTGCTCGAGCCGCCTGCTTCAGCTCCCGCCGCTCCTTTGCCAAGGCGCTCTGCATCATGGCTGCTTGGGAGAGGGAACCGTCGGGATTCTGACGGACCAAATCAGAACATCAGTGTTTTTGTCTCATGTGTCTTCAGAGTTGTACATGTATCAGTTGGGAGGAAAAGTAAACTTCTGAACTTACAAAAACTATATTTACTTTGAACTACGCCTGGAGTTTTGATGGAGGGAGAATCTTGGCGTTACTTCACTCTCTCCAGAAAATCTGAATTTTGGTATCAGGATTTATAAATAAGTTTCAACTGATGATGAAGAGTGATCGAAATGACCCGTCTGACCAGAACCTGGTTCTGGGTCTGACGTACCTTGACTATTTTGACAGGACTCATGTTGGTGCTCCACTTGGTCTGTCCTCTCAGGAATGGCGGTTCTTCTTCTACTAAATCGATCTCGATCTCCTCATCTGGTCGCGACACATTTACAGTACGAACGTTACGATGCTGCATGATCGTTCAGCCGTGAAAACAAGCGGGATTCTACCTTCGTCATCATCTATGTTGGGAAGGATTCCCGTCTCTTCATCAAACTCGGGGAACTCTTCTTTGGGGAGCACATTGGCGGCGATCATCTGTTTGACCTCCCACTTCTCCAGGTCTGTTATCTTGGTCAGCCGCTTGCGTTCCATCGAGTTTTCCTCCATTTCCAGGATGCTGGCTTCAACAGGGAAGTCAGGGTTCCTCATCGCGTCCTCCCCAGCTGTGGCGCCCAGGTTCCTCCTTCGGTTGGGGTTCAGGTCCTCGCCTGTCACCTGGTCTACATCCTGGAAACATAGGCACATTTTTTTGAATTACGGTTAGTATTTGTTACCGAACCAGCAGAAGGACCAGTGCCCCACATCTTGGTGAATAATTATTAACTACTGGAACCACCGGCCAGGATGTTTCAGTGAGGACAAGTGTGACGGGACAGGTCAGAGTATCGGCCAGGCTCCCCGGCTCCGGACCCACGTCCCTGTGTACGACACCGCTGCCATCACCACCCAGCTGACAGGTGGGGCCGGCTCGTGAGCAGCATGGTGTTTAACACAGTGGATGAATGTCCGTTTACAGTTGATGGTTCTGGTCTGACTCAGGTGATGAGCCCGTCATCGAGGAGCGGTTCCTCCTGAGGACGGTTTGTTTTCACAGACGAATATCAAAGGGAACCAAAACGTGTCACTCTCACCCCGACAGGTGCCAACAAGGGCTGTGAGGACATCTGATGCAGTTGAATATTGCCATGTTGTGTTTTGCTACCCTGTACTGATCCTCCAGTCCCTTGTGTTTTTTAAACTCTGGACCACTTGGTGACCCTTTATCAAGCACCAATGAAGAACACGTCCTGTGTTTGCTGGCCAGATGTGTCTGGAGGAGCTAGAAAGCAAATTCAGGAGGAAGTTCTGGTGTTCAGACTTGTGCATCTTGTCCTCCACCCCCCCCCCCCACACACACACACCCCCCCAACACACAGCCCAATCTGAAGAAGCTTTTCCTCATAAAGTTGTACTCCACAGAACCAGTCTCACCTTCATACTCAGACTGGCCTTGGTCCCAGTGAATGACAGCACTTTGACTTTCACTCTTTGACCTTTGGCGACAACATCGGACACATTTGCTATCCGACCCTCCTTGCGTAACTCGGACACGTGTACAAGACCCTCCCACCGTTTCCTGTGGAGCACACAGTTACTGAAAGTTCAGGTTCTAAGAATGTTACTGGTGGTTCTATCACAGGTCTACGCACCTGAGACCCTCCATCTGCACAAAACAGCCAAACTGCATGATGCTGCTGACTTTGCCGTGGTAGATGTCGCCCACCACGGGCACATCTGACAGCGGCCGATCCGCCGGTCTGACATCCTCGTGGTCCTGAACTCTGTCCTCCCTGCTGTCATCCTCTCTACGAGGGCTCGGGGGCCGGTCGCTCCAGCGAGAAGGCCGTTTCCGTCGACGTTTGGGGTTTGTTTGTCCATCACGTTCTCCGGATCTGGAGCGGCTTCGCCGGTGTCTGCTGTCCATGTTTGCATCTTGACCTCTGTCACCGACCTGCTTCTGTGCTGACCTGATGATGGATGCATGATAGATTTGTTAACAGAAGAGTCACGTTGTCAGGAGGGAAGAGCCCATTGGTCAGTTTTTGTCACATGACAGCTATCCAGTTCTTGGACAAGCATGATTTGAATCACCTGAGATCCACGCTGGTCCCACAGACTGAAGGCATCAACATCTCCAACTCCTTCATGGCTGCTGCTGCCACCTGCTGGTCATGTTTAACTGTGTGGTTGTGGGATGGAATCTGACAGACAGTGTTTGGAGAAAATGGCTCCTTGACTGAATATGCACCAACATGGTCGCTTAGCTTTGATGCCAAGTAACGATTTTTTTAACCATGAGATTAAAACTTAAAAGCTTTGGCTTCCTGTCCCTGGTTAAGGGAACATCTTACCCTCCACACAGGGTCATCTGGTCTGCACAAGGCAGGATACTTGTCCTTCAGCTTGTCCTTCTCACTCTTTGGCAGAACCTCTGCCTGGTGTGCTGTTATAACCCACAGACAGCGTCAGATTTCATGTGATGGCAGCAAAACAAATGGCGTCATTAGATCACGGCGTGATTCAACAAACGTAGTTTTACCTTCACTGGAAGGTGGTGACGGCCGCATCGTTTGGATGAGTCTGAGCAGATTAGCTGTGAGTGTTTCCTGAACACAATGAAATCTCCTTTATAGCATGTATGTACGCAATATTCTGACCAGACACATCAACATGACACAGAAGGGATGAAACACTGACAGTGAGATTTCTAATCATCCGTATGGGTGACGTGGTGATGAAGTGGGTCTCATAGGGTCAGAAAATGGCGTCACTCCACTTTCATGCAGCCGATGAAATGAGGAATGGTAACACTTATAATGTATCCCCCGATGTATCGATAATCAATGTCTAAGGCGATGTCACTGTTGTCGATTTGTTGTACCGGGCGGCCCGGTGGAGCAGTGGTCCTCCCTGTGGCCCCCCATCAAGAAGGTTGTGGGTGGAGCAGTGGTCCTCCCTGTGGCCCCCCATCAAGAAGGTTGTGGGTGGAGCAGTGGTCCTCCCTGTGGCCCCCCAGCAAGAAGGTTGTGGGTGGAGCCCCGGCTGCAGCACGGGGTCTCTCTGGGTGAGTCTCCATGTTCTCCCTGTTCCTGCTGGGTTCTCTCTGGTACTCCAGCTTCCTCCACAGTCCAAAGACATCAAGAGGGACCAGGTTAATCCAGACTCTAAATTGACCGTAGGCGTGGCTGGGAGAGCCAATGGTTGTCTGTCTCTATGTGTTGGCCCTGCCATGGACTGGTGACCTGTCCAGGGGGAAGGCTGCTGGGATAGGCTCCACCCCCCCCCCCCCCCCCCCCCCCCCAACCACCACCACCACCACCACCACCGCTCGACCCTTAACAGGAATAAGCGGAAGACAATGGATTGGTGGATGGATGGATATGTGGTCCCACCCACCAATGAGCCCACATTATGACGATGCTCGGCTACTCACTGTAAAATCGGCTCCATTTTCAGACAGGACGGCTTTAAACTCCTCAAGTGTTGGGTGTTTTTCGGCCAGACTGATGATGAATTCCGCTGTTAACGAAACACAGGACAGAGAACATCTCACACTCGCTGCTGCTCGTACTCGTATCCCGAGGAGCAGCTAGCAGCTAGCAGCTAGCAGCTAGCTAACTAGTCAAAGCAAGTTACCCAGATCCTTCTCGCTTATTCCCAGGTGATTTTCCAGTTCCGTGCACACTTTTGACACCAACGATAAATATTCCAGACGTTTTATTTCGTCTGAGTTCGCCATTTGTTTACTTGTGGGCTGCCTTCAGCCAGGAAGTGACTCTTCTTCACGACGTATCGAACTGTGATCTGTTTCAGAGCTCTGCCCCCTGTCGGCCAGGGTTAGGGCCAGCGCCGCACGTGTGACTCAAAAAATAGAACATGAATCATTTTTATTACCGTTCCTGAACATAAAAACTTGTTCTCTGTAGTTTTACTGTGGTATATTTTACTGTAGGACAGCTTTGAATATTTCAGAGGCAAACTTTGGTAATATTTCAGCAAAACTGAAGGTTCGATAAAGGGAATGTCTGACTTTAGATGTTCAGTTTGTAAGAACGTAATGTTTAACAGAGTCGGTCTCCACCTGAGGCACAACAGTGGAGCACCAGGACAACCACGTGGCGGTTGACTCCTTCCCAGGAGCAGGGAAGAATAATTCAAGACCAGGTACCAACATTTGGAGCTGACACCCAGAATATCTGCTCTCAGCAGGCACAACAAGCCTTT
This sequence comes from Aulostomus chinensis, assembly GCF_037954235.1. NCBI lineage: Eukaryota > Metazoa > Chordata > Actinopteri > Syngnathiformes > Aulostomidae > Aulostomus > Aulostomus chinensis. The sequence goes on along the minus strand of NC_141342.1, from coordinate 22,570,782 downwards.
AGGTCAGGTAGCTGTTCAATGGCGATCTGGAAGAGTTTGCTTTGATTTGTCGTCGAGAAAATTGTTTGTGTTTCACATCATCTTGTTCCCCAGAAAAGAAGCACAACATCTCACCTCTCTCATCATCCATTTAAAGTTCGTGACACAATCAAAACAAGCAGATTTAACAAAATTTAACATTTAATGAACCTTCCTCTTGCAAGTATACAGACAGGCTGAATTGGAGTTATTTCAGTTGTTACAAAAACTATTAAAACATCTGCTGTTCCGTTGTATTTGACCAGAACCATTAAATCTGGACATTTACCAAAACTAAAACGACACAATTATCAGTTGCTTTGACACTCAACTGTGGTCTCAAACGACCGACATCCAAGTCAGACATTCTAGTTTCGTGCTGTGATGTGAACATAGCGGTTTGATACACAGTGACACCGTAAGTCCAGATAGAAAAGGGACATTTGTGACAGGAGCCTGAAGAGACGAGCACTGAGCACAGGCTCTGCACGTCTGACATCATCCTATTCCGCAGTAGCTCAGCGGCGTCTGAAGGCGCGGGAGATTCTCCATGCGTTGGGTTCCTCGTAACGATTATAGAGCGGCTCCAGGCGCTGCTGTTTCTTCTGCTTGCTGAGGCGTGTGGGGTCCGACACCTTGAAGAAGGCGGGGGAGAACTCCACCAGCCAGCGGGGGTCGATGGTGGTCACCTCTCGCATGTACTCCTTGGTGGTCAGCACCAGCTCGTGGTACACGACCCTGCTCAGACAAGGAAGCAACGCTGTCACATGTGGAAATGTCATATTGTTAGAACAGACAGTGCCAACTCTGAGGGTGGGGGTCTGACATACCACTCAGGCTGGCGATTGAACAGCGCGCTGGAGGGGTGGATGTAGACCACCTGCTGGTCTATGAGGGTTCGGTAGCCCTCTTGAGGGTCCTTTTTGGCGGCATTCCTGAAGAAGCCACTACAGATGGCTTTCTGTACACGCACTGTAGCTTTACCGCAAGACACCACGTCCAGCTTATGTCTGCAGGGAAAACAACATGTTAGCAACACATCAGATCTTCTCCAACAGTGACTCGTCGTCACACTGCCGCTTCGTCATACCGGTCCATGATGCCCAGCATCTGCTTGCGGATGTCCTGCGCTCGGCGCAGGGAGCGAGCCTGGATGAAGTTCTCATAGCACCAGGGGTTGGAGAACTTGTTGTTCTTCCAGGAGTTGTAGACCGCCAGCAGGGTCAGGTGGTCCCCCTCTGGCTGGTGGAACTTTGCTTTCTTCTGGTCTGCCAAGGCCTGCTTGTCCTTCGGCACAAAAACAGAACTGAATGATGAGTGAGAGAGGTGGAGTGTGGAATCATGAAAGGCCATCATGTCTTCATCCCTCACTAGCTTGTTCTCACCAGCTGTGAAACTACATTTCCCTATGCGAGTATGCAAACCAGCACAAGTGTGAGCGGAGAAATCAGCGTACGACAAGACTCCCGTGAGATTTACGAAACATGCGTACCGCACCGACTCCAGCGTAAGAAGGGAGCAGCTGTCGTTAAATCTGGCGGCTGAAATCGATCAGAATGATCACATCACTATAAATGCACGGTTTGGAGGCCGCACACCCAGAGTTTACCACACGGAGAGACGAGAGCCGGCAGAGAAAAACTGTTCGGAGGCTGAAGGGTCAGACAGGGCAGGCACTCAGACGTCTGGCAGCCACAAACCGTGTAGTTTTTTTGGGTGGCCTGCAGTCAATCAGGTATAAAAGGCAAGCAAAAAAAAAAAAAAGCAGTGTGGAGAGAAGTGCCAGCTGTGGTCTCCAGCGTTCCCACCGTCAATCGGACAAAAATTAAATTTCTACATCTGAGATGGTGAATAAAACATTTGATGGTTGAACGTTTGAGACGACGGGGTTTTACCCACTAAGAATAAAAACTGTTTTATTTGCAAGAAGGTCCAGAAGAAACGGTCCGGCCTGAATGGATCGCATAGAACCGTCAGAGCTGTCCAGCAGTTAAAACAATAATTGTGTGTAGCTCATGATGAGACGACTCCCACCATGGAGCTCGCCCTCCTGTCACCGAGGACCTACGCTGCCATCGTGCCTCCAGGCTAGCAGACTCAGCATACTCATCCTGCCATCACTGATGACTGGAACATTCACGGAGTGGTAACTTTTGCGATCGACGTTTGTGTAATCATTCACGGACGGTGGTGTCGGACGCACACGGGGACAACCAATCGCGATTGAAATTCCCTTTTAATCCCATTTTTCTGAGCATCATGAAACAGGAATTGAGGTCACTCAGCAGGGAGGGAACTGATCGCCCTCAGAACTGCTGGCACGGTGGGGCTGAGTGACAGCTGGGTGATTCCAGACTGGTCACCGATCTCCCACTGAAAGGACCCGATAGCCAAAAACCCCAAGGTGGATGGCACCTGAACTGGCGCAGGTATGGCGTTGGAACGCCGGGTTTCTCTCGTTAACTGGGGTTCTAGATTGTGGCATCACTCCAGGAGGAGATGCATAGGGAGAGGAAAACGACCCAAGAGCCACTCATCGCCCTCCTGGAATAAATCTTGGCGGTCCTGAAAAACCCCCCTGACCTGATGCGCGCGTTCAGGTCCTCTAGCAGAGCCAGATCTGCCATCGCTGAGCCTGAACGCCTCGCAGCCAAAGCTCTGGTTTAAATAGGCGACTGACTAAAGTTCCACCTGTCACGGATCTGTTGATATATTCATTGCTTTCAGTTACGGGCGTGTCGACCTGTGCCTGCTTATAGCAGCGTTCCATGCACCAGTTCAGATTGAAAGGGTACTCAGGTACACAAGTTTATATCTAAAAATGATTTCTTCATGAACACACACACCTTCCTCAGTGACACGACATCTGCTGTTAAACAACTCTCCGACTCTTACAGGTGTTGGAGTGGAGCCGCTGTCATGCTGCTCATTTCCTGATGGGTTCAAGTGTGAAAGGTGTAAATCTCCCTCAAAAACCAGGTGGAGGCATCAAGTCACACCCCGAGCCACCACACACACACCCGGCGGTTTGGACGTCATGAGGACCAGGTTCTAGACGACAGCACAGCTCTACACTTCATCTTCATGGCCTGTAGGACAATGTGACGCATCGCCGGCCACGCATCCCCACACAGTAAAGTAGTGGACAGTAAATGATTTTTCTTTCTTCTCAGGTCTGATCCAGGATCAATGAGCTTCAAAAATCCCTCCCATGGCAGCGATCTTGCCTTCAAAATAAAAGCAGCAAGGCTTCATTATTATTATAGCTTTGTCTGAGCCACTTTGGAAGTCTTAGAGAACTCTTGACCCTTGAGATAAGTGATTCTGTTGCTAGCTATCGAAGCTAACAACCCTCTGCGCTGAACATTTATACGACTTCCTCCTACATTTTGTTGTGAAGGTCCCAGGAGACGTACCTTGGGCCGGTAGAAGACGTTCTGAACCGACAACATGGACACGATGGTGAGCATCTCCTCGCTGCAGCCCAGATGCACGGACATGATCAACATCTTACACAGCATCGGCTCCAGAGGGAACTCCGCCATCTACAGGACACATGAATACACACATCAGCTGGATGAGGATGAGCAGCTTCACCCTCTTCCTCTCTGCAGTACTCACCCTTCTGCCCAGCCGGGTGAGCAGGCCCTCGTCGTCCAGAGCTCCCAGAGTGTAGAGCTGCTCCATGGCAGTGATCAGAGTCTCCATGGGAGGAGCGTCCATGAAGTCGAACGACAGGAGGTCATTGATGCCCATGGCCTGTGGGGACACACAAACACTACGTGGTCTGGTCTCTCCTGGACGTCTGTCCTCAGACTTACTACTTCCTGTTACAGCGGTGCTCATGGATACGTGTGTGACGCAACTCCTCACCTTCAGTGACAGCACCGTGCTCGCCAAGTTGGTTCTCTGGATCTCAGGCACGTTGGTGGTCAGCATCTCGTCCCTGTAGGCCCTCTCTGTGTAGAGGCGGTAACACTTCCCGGGGCCGGTTCTGCCGGCTCGACCCGCCCTCTGCTTGGCCTGGGCCTGGAAGTTCATTCAGACGGTCTGATTCAGTTTGTACAATAGGAAAACGTGATGCCGTCACCAGGTCACATCCACGTCTGCGCAGACTGTTTACACAGTTTAACATTGTTGCGTAATCATAATTGCGGTAGAGGCGAAGTTTGGGACAAAGGTGAAGGAACTTCCTCAAGGGAATATCGTCTTTGAGTTTGCGGACACTGGTGTTACTGAGACATCTCTAGGATCTCTACAAGGGGGACACCTGTGAGATGGGCGTCACCACCAGCTGGTCAATGCCCGTCTTGGAGTTGTAGACTTTCTGCTTGACGAAGCCGGGGTCGACCACGTAGTAGATGCCGTCGATAGTAAGAGACGTCTCGGCGATGTTGGTGGCGATGACCACCTACAGAGATGGAGACTATTCAGAACTAAGCTGCTGTCAAAGGAGACAAAACCTGGACCTAAAGCATATACTTGGACAGTAAATGTCTCTGCTTGTTTAACCACAGGCACCTTTCTGCTGCCGGGGGGGGCAGGGTCAAAGATCCTGGTCTGCATCTCGCTGGGTAGCGCTGAATAAACCGGCAGGATGATGAGCTCAGGAACGTCGGGCCCCAGCGACTTCATCCGCTCATACAGGATCTCACAGGCGGTGTCAATCTCCTCCTGTCCCGTCAGGAACACCAGGATGTCTCCTGGGGAACGAGAACATCAAAGACCATCGTAAGGATCGACTAGTGGGAAGAACATGACCTGTCAGCTTCTTAGACACACACCTGGAGGCTCAGTCAGGTGGATCTGCATGACGGTGATGAGGCTGGCATCCAGGTAGTCCGTCTCAGGTTCTTTAGTGTATAGAACCTCCACCGGGTATGTTCTTCCTGGGATGGTGAAGATGGGTGCTTCATAGAAATACTGGGAGAACTTGACGGCGTCCAGCGTGGCCGAGGTTACGATCAGCTTCATGTCTGTGCGTTTCTGAACGGTCTGAGAGAACAAGGAAACACTCTTTCACTGCTCCTCATCACCACAAGAGGACCTCGTCCACTCGTCCTTCTTATCTGCTTTACCTTCTTAAGCAAACCAAAGAGGACATCGGTGTGGATCGTCCTCTCGTGAGCTTCGTCCAACATGATGATGGCGTACTGGCCCAGTTCAGAGTCGATCAGACACTCTCTCAGCAACATGCCGTCCGTCATGTACTTGATCACCGTCTCAGGGCTGGTGCAGTCCTCAAAACGGATGGTGTAGCCCACCTGGAAACACCACCAACTGTTTACACCCCATCTCTTCTCCAGACAATAACAAGGAGTGAGTTTGTGTGACATCACTATGACATCACTGACCTCCTGTCCCAGACAACAGCCGTACTCCTCAGACACTCTCTTAGCCACCGACATGGCGGCCACACGGCGAGGCTGCGTACAGCCGATCTTCCCTCGGGTGGTATAACCCGCCTCTGCCAGGTACTGAGTGATCTGGGTGGTCTTTCCAGAACCAGTTTCCCCGATCACAATCAGGATCTGGTTGTCATGAACAGCCTTTGACAGAAAAGAGACAAAAGTTACAAACCGGTGCTAAAATTGAACCTTTTGCATTTCCCTCTTTTTGAAGAGAAAACAGTGACAAACTGAGCAGGTGTTTTTAGACTTTGGAGTGTGGAGTCTAGAGAGCTGTAGGAACCTGAACAAGCTGCTCCTTCAGCTTGTAGATGGGAAGACTCTCCCTCTGCTCCAGAATTGAAAGCTGCGTCTTCTTCCCGTAGGAAGCTTTGTTGCCACCGAAGGCATGCTTCTTCCACTCAGGAATGTCGTTGGGCATCATGCCAATCCCTCTCATGTTGGCCGCGATCTGCCTCCCATCAGCTGAAAGGAAATGTGGATTTGAGCTCAACTGTGAAAGAAACTGCTCATGAAGACTCTGACCATCACGTCCTCAGTCAGCAGCTACGTCAACTCTAGAAACTTTAACATGCACTTCTGACCGTCTGGAAGCGGGTCGACCCAGTGTTTGTTCAGGCCCATGGGGATGGAGTCCATCTCGGCCTCGCGAGCTGCCTGCTTCAGCTCTCGTCTCTCTTTAGCCAAAGCGCTCTGCATCATGGCGGCCTGGGACAGCGAACCGTCTGGATTCTACAGAAGGTAAAAATATTTCCTGAGAACATGGAGGCCTGCCGGTGTTTAGATACATGAACCAGAATGTGACATCACTATACCTTGACAATCTTGACGGGGCTCATGTCCATGCTCTGTTTCGTGTGTCCTCTCAGGAACGGAGGCTCCTCTTCCACCAGTTCAATCTCCAGGTCTTCATCTACACCACAACACAACCAGTTCAGTCTTCATCACTGGAGAATAGATCCGAGTTTACCAGGTGAACACAAATGCCCCATGAAGTCACTTGATTCTTCAGACCAGTGCCCTCCTGCTCCCATCCCAGTGAGACGGGAGGGGAGTCCTGAGGTGAACTGACCGTGGATGATAGGAGGGAGACACTGCAGTCGCGTATGAGCACGAGACAGGAGATCATTTCTTTCTTACCCTCTTCATCGTCAACTTTGGGAAGGATCCCCGTTTCATCGTCAAAGTCGGGAAACTCCTCTTTGGATAAGACGTTGGCAGCAATCATCTGAGGGCAGAGCAACACTGTGAACACTGCTATCCTCAGAAAACTGAGCACATGCAAAGATCCACCGCAACCCACCTGTTTGATCTCCCACTTCTCAGGATCAGAAATCTTGGTGAGCCTCTTTCGCTCCAGGGTATCGTCCTGCTCCAGCTCAGGGGCGTGGCCCAGGTTCAGGTTGCTGGGCCGGTCAGGATTCCTCATGGTTATCTCCTCCCCCCCGTCTGGGCCCACATTCCTCCTCCTGTTGGGGTTCAGGTCTTCCCCCGTCTCTTGATCAACATCCTGATGCAAACAAATGAGAGATATCACCGTCTCAGCTCAATGAGGATGGTACAGCTCGAAGGAGACCATCCATTCCACGTGTTCTCTCGAGGTAAATTGGCTCTTCATTGGACATGAAGTTGATGACGTCATCCCTCCAAACTTAAGCTGCACAGATGAACTGAGATGCTTCACTAACAGTCAACACCAGCGGACATCAAACTCATGAGTGGAGTTCCAGGTATCAGATATCAGGAGTTCTTACCTTCATACTGAGGCTGGTCTTGGAGCCAGTGAAAGATAACACCTTGACCTTGACTCGCTGACCTTTACTGACCACATCGGCCACGTTGGCCACGCGGCCCTCTCGACGCAGCTCTGAGATATGAACTAAACCTTCCCACCGCTTCCTGCCAATGGAAGACAGCATGGTTGGATTGGTGGTTGAGAAAAGAACGACAGTACATCTGCACGTACGCTAAGTTGGATGCACACACACACATTTTATGTATATACATATATATATGTATATGCGTATATATATATACGCATATACATACATATATATATATGTACATATATATGTACATATATATGTATATGCGTATATATATACGCATATACATATATATGTACATATACATATGTACATATATGTATATGTACATATATGTATATGTACATATATGTATATGTACATATATGTACATATATGTATATGTACATATATGTACATATACATATATGTACATATATGTACATATACATATATGTACATATACATATATGTACATATACATATATGTACATATGTATATGTACATATATATGTATATGTACATATATGTACATATACGTATATGTACATATATATGTACATGTACATATATATGTACATGTACATATATATGTACATATACATATATATATGTATATGCGTATATATATGCATATACATATACACGTACATATATATATACATATACACGTACATATATATGTATATATACACGTACATATATATGTATATATACACGTACATATATATGTATATATACACGTACATATATATGTATATATACACGTACATATATATGTATATATACACGTACATATATATGTATATATACACGTACATATATATGTATATATACACGTACATATATATGTATATATACACATATATACACACATATACATATATATGTATATGTGTATATATACGCATATACATATATATACATATATATGTATATGTGTACATATATGTATATGTGTACATATATGTATATGTGTACATATATGTATATGTGTACATATATGTATATGTGTACATATATGTATATGTGTACATATATGTATATATACATATATACACATATACATATATATGTATATATATGCATATACATATATATACATATATACACATATACATATATATGTATATATATGCATATACATATATATACACATATATATGTATATGTACATATATATGTATATGTACATATACATATATATGTACATATACATACATATGTACATATACATACATATATGTATATGCGTATATATACGTATATATAAGTATATGTATTTATACGTGTGTATATATACATATATACACACACATATACATACAGAGAGAGAGAGAGAGAGAGAGAGAGAGAGAGAGAGAGAGAGAGAGAGAGAGAGAGAGAGAGAGAGAGAGAGAGAGAGAGAGAGAGAGAGAGAGAGAGAGCAACCATTGAAGGAGAAGGTGAGTCCAGACCTTCGACTGGTCGCGTGCGCATTTCCGGATGAAAGCTCATACGATGTTCCTTCATGTGCTTCATCAGCACCTGGAACTGAGCCACTGTGTCGTAGCCTTTGGAGCTAAAGTTGTTGTTTATTTTATTTGAGACCGGACAGTGAGCACATATATTCGTCATTCCTTTGGATAAAAGTAAATACACGCTAAGTAAAGCTAACAAGCCAACCAATCACAGCTGGTCTGCCTGCCTGTAGCGGATCGTTTTGGGAATGCAGGACTGGACACTGACCTGAGACCCTCCAGCTGAACAAAACAGCCAAACTGCATGATGCTGGTAACTTTGCCGTTGTAGATGTCCCCAACAGAAGGCTCCTCTGGCGGTGGACGGTCCACGTGTTTGTCCTTCCATCGGTCAGAGTCTCTGTCCTGGTCTTTCCGGGGACTGGGTGAACGCTCAGTCCAGCGGGACATTCTATCCCTTCTTTTACCGCGGTCTCTGTCTCTGTGGCGCTCACGGTCTCTCGAGCGGGACCGAGACCTGGACCGAGATCGTGAGCGATGCCGCCTCTTCCTGTCCTTGTTGCTGTCTCTGTCTCTGTCACGTTCTCTGCTTCGACTGCGACTTTGACTGTGACGCCTGGTTTTCTCTGACCTGACAGATAAAGTGGTGACAGGTTGAACATTGCAGCCTCACACAAGAAGTATGACTATTTTATGTAACATGTGTGTTGACTGAGCACCACCACCACATCTGGTTTCTAGGACCAACCTGCTCTTGCTGCTCTTGGCCTCGGTGCCACCAACACTGGGCATGAACATCTCCAGCTCTTTCATGGCATCAGCAGCAACTTTCACATCGTCTTCATCAAGGAGCCTCTGAGGAGGTGAGATACAGACGCACATCAGCAGGATTCCACTGTCCCACATACCAGCACAGCAGGCAGTGAGCTGGCGGCAGCAGCAATGGAGGCTTGTTCACGTGCTTCAACATGCTATCCTGCTCACGTTCTCTAGCTTACACTACTGAGCTATTATTCAGTCCATCTGAGACAAACTCTGGTCAGGGATAACACGGCAGAGCCGACACATCCCGCCTCGATCAGCTGGTGAGTTAGCGGCTTTCAACTTCAGGTTTCTGACATGATGTGCTGACAGATCCTACAGGAAGATGAGAGTCTAGAGCAGCGTATCACAATAATCAAATGTGTAGGAAGTTCCATGAGGCGAATTGAACACATTGTAAGTCAACATTCATGACTGGTGTCAGTGTGGTACCTTTGGTGCTGGGTCGTTGGGTCGGCACAGAGCAGGAAAAAGCTCTTTCAGTCTCTCTTTCTCTGTTTTGGGTTTGACCAAAGCTTCAGAGGCTGTTCCAACAGAGAAAACATGCAATGAGACAACAGAGTCACACCCAGGTCTTCTTCATCCAGCAGCATGAGCCATAATCCGCTGACACTTAGAGAGTCACTGACGACATCCAGTGAACAGCACCGACCCGGGAGTGTTCTAGTTGGGCTGTCAGCTGGAGAGTCGATGAACACACAGTTCCACTGTTGCTCGCAGTCCACCTCCATTAACCTCAAGCTACATCTGCCTGATTGGCTCTCTGACGTCTATGTTATCTTGTAAATGTCGCGCCTGAGACGTTCTTGGCAATGGCATTAAGCCATATTACGCTTTCATGGAACGTTGAGCATTAGTTCAGCCGTAAATCTCACACACGGGTCTCTGTTGATGACGTCACGTTCAGATGAAACTGGTAGTTCAGATTAAAGCTCAGACACACAGAAACACGCACCCACCTTTGCTAGTGGAAGCCTTGGACGGAGGTCGCATGGTCTGGATGAGTCGGAGCAAGTTACTGATGAGAGAATCCTGGAATCAAGACAACATCATCCAGGTTAGACCAGCGACCAGCTAACAGCTAACAGCTAGCTTCCACCGCCCCGGACCAGCCCACGATAAACTTACTGTGAATTCAGCTCCATTTTGTACCAAAAGCGCTTTGAATCCATCGAAGGTTGGTCGTTTTTCAGCGAGGCTGATGACAAATTCAGCTACAGAGAAACGACACAACAATAAAACTTCACACCGAGTAATTATCCACTCTGACACCAAGCCTGGTTCCGTGCTAGCGCGACCTGAATTAGCATTAGCCAGGTAGCTCGAGTCTGTGTGTCCACATTAACTGACGCACCTAAATCTTTGTCGCTTATTCCCAGGTGGTTGTCGAGCTCCGTGCAGACTTTGGACACCAGAGACAAATATTCCAGCTGCGACAGCTCGTCAACTCCGCCGTCCGCCATCTTCACCGCTCTGTTGTGTTTTGCTCTGACAAGCGAACTCGGTAACACGTTGGCACATGCGCACTCCACAAGCGTTTCCGGTTCCGTCTTTAACGGAAACAAACCACGACGTTTCCACTCTTCTTCTTACCACAAGATGGTGCCGCACTTCTGTAATCGTCCTCTCAACGTCACGTTAATCTTCTGTTTGTTTCCTCGCGCCAGCAGAAACATGAGCATCTCCCGTCTTCTGCTGATAACGAGAACGTCACGTGATGGTTCTCCGCTCGAATCTGGGTGAACAGAATTTGTCACTCTTGGAATGCAGAGCACAAGATGTCTACACTCGCTTGTTGCCTGAATAATTTGTTACTGGAAGATGAAAAATGTGTCTACAGTGACAGTGTTTGATATTTTAGATGTTAAAAAATTACATTTGGGGCATTTATGCTTTAGTATGGGTTAGTGAAAATAAAATATGCTACAGTTACATTGCAAACTTTTACATGACTTATGACAACATCCATCCATCATCCATCCATCCATCCATCATCCCTCCCTCCATCTTCTCCCTCTCCTCCTGTTGAGGGTGGTGGGGGTGGAGCCTATCCCAGCAGCCTTCCCCCTGGACAGGTCACCAGTCCATGGCAGGGCCAACACATAGAGACAGACAACCATTGGCTCTCCCAGCCACGCCTACGGTCAATTTAGAGTCTGGATTAACCTGGTCCCTCTTGATGTCTTTGGACTGTGGAGGAAGCTGGAGTACCAGAGAGAACCCAGCAGGAACAGGGAGAACATGGAGACTCACCCAGAAAGACCCAGTGCTGCAGCCGGGGCTCCACCCACAACCTTCTTGATGGGGGGCCACAGGGAGGATCACTGCTCCACCCACAACCTTCTTGATGGGGGCCACAGGGAGGACCACTGCTCCACCGTGGCACTGCTTATTACAACAGGTAAATTTCAGTAGTACCTAAGGCAGGGGTCACCAACATGTCGCCTGTTCTAAAAATAGCTCACCACAGCACCACTCACCAGTGAGCTGCATCTAATTTTTTTCCTATTCTTTAATCACACTTGCATTGCTGTGAATTAGAAAATGACAACAGGCCTGTCCCAGATTTATCTATGTATAAACAGGTTTTTATATAAAGAGGTAAAAAAACAAATTTTGTATGTATACAATCTCTGTATGTGTGTCAAAATGGTAGCCCTTTCGCATGAATTGGTACCCAAGGAGCAGCTCTCCGCTTCACAAAGGTTGGTGACCCCTGACCTAAGGTCTTTATTTCAAATTAGACTTGTAGTGGAGTTTATAGTTGACCATTTTTCCACCATCACTCACAGACCCCAACAAGGACGAGGTGTGTCTGTCCACCAACAGAAAGTGGTCGTCTCCTGGTTCCTCCCCCAGCAGCCAATAGGATCGCTCCATGTGATTGTGGTGATTGAACCAGTAAATCAGCTCTGGTGAACAAAAGTTGATGATCTTCCAGGTTCAGTTCATCAGGATCATCTTCACTAATGAACCCTCTGATGATGCTGGAAGCCTGGATGCTACGTTAGCAGTGCTAAGCTAACGGTAGCCTATGAAGGAGCTACACCAGGGTCACTGGTGGATCTGACGTAGAACTGAACCTCCAACATCCACCAGTCTGGTGTTTACTGGTGGATCTGATGTAGAACTGAACCTCCACCATCCACCGGTCTGGTGTTTACTGGTGGATCTGATGTAGAACTGAACCTGTGCTGGAGTATTTGTGACCAGCACCCCCAATAATCTTCCCAGACGAGTGGGGCCTCTTGCCTACCGTTTGGAATGGTGTGTTCTGCATGAGAGTCACAGGAACAATCAGGTATCCCAGTATCAGAAGGTGTCTGACATCTGGCTTTCGCTGCGCCCAGCAGTGAGTCACTCTGCAACCTAACACTTACAGCTTCAACAACAACTTTATCTTTGCTCTTATCTTGGCCAAGTGTCACTCCATACACTCATGATTCATGCCGGTGAACTCACTCACCCATTTTTGCCTCATGAGACTTGGACGTATGTCAAGACAGAAGAGCAAACTCCTCCAGCAGGACTGAACAAACTTTTCATTTTAGTTTGTTTCCATGTGTTTTCATCTATGCAGTTGTTTTGCTCTCGTTTTACTGCTTTAACTGTGAGCTGCATTCTCTGTAGGTTGTTGAAGTTGTCATCATGATGTATTTGATGGTGTTGGTGTTGGCCGACATGCTGTTCTACAGGGTCTGGGAGAGATCCATCCTCCTTGTCCTGGGATGGCCCTCCTTATTCCTCCCAGCACATCCTGGCCCAGCCTGACAGAGGCGCCCATACGTTCACTCAGCCTAACCTACTTCTCTGTTGGTGTTTCCCTGCTGCTAATCCCCTCGCACATAAACACAACCCTCATCTGACAAATTAGTGCTGAACTCCTGATCAAGACACCTTTTCTAAGCTGGTTCACGGCGTTCACACACCCTCTGACATCCTGTAATACTGAAGAGATTAAATCTGTGCACAACACCGAAGCTGCTGATCTTTAGTCTCATTCACTTTCCATCTCTCATATTTCCACTCTGCGTCCTCGTATGTTGACGTAGGCAGTAATGGATTCTGTCAAAAAGCTTCCATCCCTTGAAGTCTCCTTCCTCAGAACAACCACATGATGTTTTCCAACTCAGTATGTTTTTTTCCAAGTATGTCCCTCTCGTGTGCTGTTCCAAATACAATCTGGAATTTATTTAACAGTTGGACTTACGGGTTCTGTCTTAGCAAAAGAAAATACATTTTTCATAGAATTCATGATGTAACTCAGAGTTCATAAACACCACAATTTCATACAATGTGTCATAAGCCAAGATTGATGTCGAAGTACGACCGAAAAGTCCAGACCGGGAGTACAACGTGTGCAGAAGTGTGCGGACACCTGAACCTGATGCAGAACTTTTCGTCCCAGAACTGTAGGCATTAATCTGCTGTGAGAACAGCCTCTTTTCTCGCAAGAATTTCCCCCAGGTTATATAACCTTCTTCATGTGGAAACCATAGATTGTGTAAACAACTGGACAGACCGTTCTGGTGCGGTAAGTGAAGCCAGCGCAGAAGTGCCTTAAAGTAGCCAGCAGGGGGCAACTTCACACATGGAAATCCACAAGAAAATGACCTGAAGTCTGACTTGAACTACGACCTCAATTTGGCAGTAACCTTCCTTTAAACTAAAATCCTCCCCATAAACACCAGCGCACCAGAATATCACAACCCCGTCGCACACGGGGCGTGTGTGCGTGTGCGTGCATGTGCGCCTGTACTGTCGTAAACAGGAAGCAGATTGTCTACAAAGTGAGATGGATTTCTTTGTTTGGTGCAGTTACCATGAGGTGGAGATAAAAGCAGAGATCAAGCAGAAGATGGTGGAGGAGCCAGAAAATCAACTGCTACAAAGCAAATACATCAGAGCTGAGGCGGAGCTGATCCACGGCGGCGGCGGACGCCATGACCACGGGAGGGGAGAACACATACAAAAGCATGATATCACAAAGGGCCCACAGTGAGGACCCGTAACTGTTGTTTTGTCATCTGGGCTCAGGAAGATGGCGGCGGCCTAACAGACTTAGCATTAGCTTCAGCATTAGCAGGTCGAGTCCACTCGAGAGGACATGAGGTGCAAACATAGCAAAAGTTGTGTTTGAAAATAAAAATTTGTTGGTGTGGATGGAACTTTAAAGTCAAACAGGGTAATGTAGGATTTGCTCCAGTCTTCTAGCTCCGCCCTTTTGTCCAAATAAGGTCACCTTCTTGTACAAAAGCAATCCCTGATCTGAAGTACATATATGATCTTATTCTTCTGGTCACACAGTGTAACTCTATGTTTGTGGAGAAAAGCTAAAGACTTCAAAAATAATTCAACAAGAGCGACGATGAACTGAGATTCTTCGGTCCATGTCCACTCGTTTCTGCAAATCCAGCCGATCCTCACGCCAGATGCTCCTTAAATAGCCTGTTAGTGCGAGTTTCCTGAGTGCTGTCGGCTCTCTGAAGCACACATACATCTCAGCGACGAGGCCAGTTCTCACTCGGCCGTCCTCACCTGACCTGATTTGAGAGGAAGCAGGGAATGTATGGCAACAGGAAGGGGAGGGGGAGCAAGCGCACACTTACATAAGAGGCCTCTAATGTGTACAGAACACATGCCAAACATGCATCGCTGTCCTTGATGTTTGCTGGAGTTTCTATGATTTCTACGGCGAGTTGTTTTGGTACAAAAGAGGGAGCGATGTTGAGGATTAGACGGGCTGAGGAATAGAGATGAGAAAAGAAAAAAGAGCTACTGTTGGAGCTGATCCATGTAAGATTCTTAAGAAGGAGAGAGTGAAAGACACGGGGGGGGGGGGTATTAGTGGGGGCTCCCGCGGGTCCCAGTATTTAGATTTGCATTCTCCTGCTCTTCTGGTTTCAGACATTCGACAAGAGAAAGCGAGATAAAGATTCAAATGAGAGTTGTGCGGCTGGCCAACATGCGTGGACGATGTGCAGTACACGGTGTCCTCGCTGCAGTTGTGCGCTCACGTGTAGTTGTGAGAAAAAAACAAAAAAGACGAGTTGGAAGAAAAGGGGTATCTACAAATAGTCTCTGAGACTCAAGCATGCGCAGCAATTGACAGCACAGCTGGCTACAATGTTCCCCCTCTGCTGAGTGGAAAATTCCTGCTATGACTGAGCACGGAGCATGAAATGTGTGTGTGTGTGTGTGTGTGTGTGTGTGTGTGTGTGTGTGTGTGTGTGTGTGTGTGTGTGTGTGTGTGTGTTGTGCAGGAGAGAGGGGAATGGAGGAGGGCCAATCCAGAGGGCTGGGCTATTGTCCAAACAGCTACCCGGGGATTGGTTGGCTGAAAAGCTGCCTTTGTGAGATCAGAGCCTCCACAACAGTTTCTACCCACATGGCCAACTTCATGTGAGACATGCTAACGCTAAATTTACAAAAACCTTTTGCTCTGACAGGCGAGCAGTCTTCACATCAGTCATGTGACCTGCTAAACTTACAGACTTAATGACATAGTTTGGCGCTGGAGCTGTTAGGAGCTGTTAACCACCCATCATGCACTGCTGCGTCACTGTTGTCCCATCATTAGCTTCCTCAGGAGGCTCTTTCACACTAAGCTGGCGGGGCCCACGGGGACCAGGCTGCTTCACCACTCGACTGAAGCCAATAAGTCAGTGTTGAACTCGCGTTCTGCCCCCTAGTGGCCAGATAATGATGCAGCTTTAAGTTTTTGTTTCTAAGAGGCTGACTACATTGACATGGAGGAATCAAGGTGGGCGGCCCGGTGGAGCAGTGGTCCTCCCTGTGGCCCCCACCAAGAAGGTTGAGGGTGGAGCCCCGGCTGCAGCACGGGGTCTTTCTGGGTGAGGCTCCATGTTCTCCCTGTTCCTGCTGGGTTCTCTCTGGTACTCCAGCTTCCTCCCATGGATGGATGGATTATGATGGATGGATTATCAATGGATGGATGATGGCTAAATGGATGGATGGATGATGAATGAATGGATGGATGGATTATGAATGAATGGATGGATGGAGGATGGATGATGAATGAATGGATGGATGAATGGATTATGAATGAATGAATGGATGGATGGATGGTGGATGGATGGATGGATGGATGGATGGATGATGAATGAATGAATGGATGGATGAATGGATGGATGGATGATGGATGGATTATGAATGAATTGATGGATGATGGATGGATAGATGGTGGATGAATGAATGGATGAATGGATTATAATGGCTTGTGTTGTACGTCGCTTTGGACAAAAGCGTCTGCTAAATGAAACTGTAGAATTGTAGGATGGATTATGAATGAATGGATTGATGGATGGATGGATGATGAATGAATGAATGGAGGGAGGATGGATGGGTGATGGATGGATAGATGGGTGGATGGATGGATGAATGAATGGATGGATGATGGATGAATGGATGAATGGATGGATGGGTGATGGATGGATGAATGAATGGATGGATGATGGATGAATGGATGGATGGGTGATGGATGGATAGATGGATGATGAATGGATGGATGATGGATGAATGGATGGATGGGTGATGGATGGATAGATGGATGATGAATGGATGGATGATGGATGGATGATGGATGGGATCAAGGTGTTTACACGAGGTTCTTATAGAACATTGTTGTTCCAGTCTACATTTTACAGATCAGGTTGACTGATGAATGAGGACACGCCCACATTACATCACCACATCTGACGCTGGCTCACCTGAAACGATTCCTGGCAGTTATATTGGGAGTGTTTTCTTAAACTATGGAGTGTTTAGAATGTATCTCCATATTTTACAGTGTTTGACCCTAAAATACATCAGATGATGCATCTTGAACCATTAGGGAACGGGACCACGCACCCTAACAGGTCAATGAACCATCCAGTCGATGGTTTGAAACAAAAATGTGACTTTCCAATGTGGTGAGAAGACCATGTGACCTCCCCCCTGGATTTGGATGGAAATTCAGTTTTTAGATTTTCAAGATTAATAATTTTTCGTAACACAGCAGCAATCTCCTCATTATCATCTGACCACCAGGTGGCGGTCGACCATCAGACCGGGCCCATTTCTCTCAGGTGACCTCATCTAACCAGGGCCTTGACTGAAGACCTCACCAGGAGGGGATCCATACTCCCAGAGTCCACCATCCCAGTTCAGTGCGCCGCTAACACACCTGAAGCCTCCTGGGTGCTCAGGGTGATGTCATGAATACAATCGTCTCCTGGAAGAAGCTTCAGAGACAAATCTAACCCTTATCTTTTTATCAGATTCTGAAGTTCCTTCACTGTTCCGGGTCAAAGTTGAAAGAGAGAACGTGAGAGCTGGCGGATGTGTGAGAGGAACAGTGGTGGGAACTAGAATTTAGTACCTTTAGAACAGATCAAGAAGCATCGGAATAAATCTACAATCCTACAATTCTACAGTTTCATTTAGCAGACGCTTTTGTCCAAAGCGACGTACAACACAAGCAAGAATTCAGACTTAATTAAGGAAAAGTCCATAGTAGCGCCAAAGTGCTTCAGTCACAGGTACTGCCATCTAGTGGCAGAAGAAGTGTCGCCCCCCCCCCTCCCTTTTTTTTTTTAAATTTTTGACAAACATACAACATGACGCAACCCAGTTAGTGCTACATAGTCACCGAGTGCTGGGTCTGGGACCCTCTGACTGATTCTACCCCAAAGAGGAGCAGAGTCAGGTTCAATCTTGGGAATATATGACCTTGTGACACGGTAATCCTTTTGGAGAACATAAAGAGTCCAGGAACACAAGAATAAATCTTGGGATTAAGTAATCTGGGGGAACACAGGACCCCAGGAACATGACTATGTCTGGGGAACATAGGGTTCCAGGTTCCCAGTTTCTCAAACTTGTTATTGAAGCAAATGTAAGCAGTGTGTGGATGTCACAGTGCTGATGTTCCCCTCTAGAACTGAGACAGTGGAGAACAGACTGGAGCTCACGAGGGCCAACAACACATCAGCTGATGTTCAGATGTTTTGGAGGCGAGCTGCGTCCCATCTGGGAGTGGGAACGTCTCTCCTGCAGAGATCTGATGTGATCCGTCAATCGCCTGGGCGGGACGTGCTGTGACATGTTCTGATGAACTGAGCGGCGCTGTCAGAGAGCGCCACCACCTTCAGCTGACACTGATGTGATCCGACAACCCGTTTACTCCTCATTTAGCCACCGCTGCTGCTGCCGGCTCCTTTGCTGTTGTAAAAAACACTGTTTTTCAAAATAAAATAAAAAAAAAACCAGAGGGGAGGAGTTTGAATAGCTGCCCTCAATCTACATGGGATTAAGTTCTCATCTTGGATTATGGCACACTGGGACGTTTACACCTGCACCTGTTTTTACTGGAACCTGCAGGACGCAGAACAAGTTTGGTCCTGATCAGACTGATGAGACGCAGCTGACATGGATGCACCGGACGAGTTCTGACCATCACCCTCCCACCCATCACCCTCCCACCCTCTCACCCATCACCCTCTCACCCTCCCACCCATCACCCTCCCACCCTCTCACCCATCACCCTCTCACCCTCCCACCCATCACCCTCCCACCCTCTCACCCATCACCCTCCCACCCTCTCACCCATCACCCTCTCACCCTCCCACCCATCACCCTCCCACCCTCTCACCCATCACCCTCTCACCCTCCCACCCATCACCCTCCCACGCATCACCCTCTCACCCACTCACCCTCCCACCTATCACCCTCCCACCCATCACCCTCTCACCCTCCCACCCATCACCCTCCCACGCATCACCCTCTCACCCACTCACCCTCCCACCTATCACCCTCTCATCATCACTCTCTCACCCACTCATCCATCACCCTCTAACCCATCACTCTCTCACCCTCCCACCCATCACCCTCTCACCCTCCCACCCATCACCCTCCCACGCATCACCCTCTCACCCACTCACCCTCCCACCTATCACCCTCTCATCATCACCCTCTCACCCACTCATCCATCACCCTCTCATCATCACCCTCCCACCTATCACCCTCTCATCATCACTCTCTCACCCACTCATCCATCACCCTCTAATCCATCACTCTCCCACCCATCACCCTCTCACCCACTCATCCATCACCCTCTAACCCATCACTCTCCCACCCATCACCCTCCCACCCTCTCACCCATCACCCTCTCACCCTCCCACCCATCACCCTCCCACCCTCTCACCCATCACCCTCCCACCCTCTCACCCATCACCCTCTCACCCTCCCACCCATCACCCTCTCACCCACTCACCCTCCCACCTATCACCCTCTCATCATCACCCTCTCACCCACTCATCCATCACCCTCTCATCATCACCCTCCCACCTATCACCCTCTCATCATCACTCTCTCACCCACTCATCCATCACCCTCTAATCCATCACTCTCCCACCCATCACCCTCTCACCCACTCATCCATCACCCTCTAACCCATCACTCTCCCACCCATCACCCTCTCACCCACTCATCCATCACCCTCTCATCATCACCCTCCCACCTATCACCCTCTCATCATCACTCTCTCACCCACTCATCCATCACCCTCTAATCCATCACTCTCCCACCCATCACCCTCTCACCCACTCATCCATCACCCTCTAACCCATCACTCTCCCACCCATCACCCTCTCACCCACTCATCCATCACCCACTCACCCATCACCCTCTCATCATCACCCTCGCACCCACTCACCCATCACCCTCCCACCCATCACCCTCTCATCATCACCCTCCCACCCATCACCCACTCATCCATCACCCTCTAACCCATCACTCTCCCACCCATCACCCTCCCACCCATCACCCTCTCACCCATCACCCTCTCACCCATCACCCACTCACCCATCACCCTCTCATCATCACCCTCGCACCCACTCACCCATCACCCTCCCACCCATCACCCTCTCATCATCACCCTCTCATCTCAGTAACACCCCTACAGAACCTCGGTGGTCTTCCTCCCATTGGCTCCCCCTCTGCTGCTGGTCGTCTGTCAGTGGTCGTTTTTAACGCCGCGACGTTTGAGTGCTGATGAAGTGGCGATGCTCTTTCTGCTCCGATGGCATGATGGTAAAGCAGTACTAGTACTTCTCCGATGAAGTGATTCCGAGTAAAACACAGAGACAATGAGGTGAAAACAGAGGGAAATGTTTTCGTGGCTTGAATTTATTCGTCCATTCAAGAAAACCTTCCAGCACATGATGTCATCAGAGCGCCAATAACACACCAAAGAGCCAGTGAGATGTAAATTTAGTCACATATTTATTACATAAATATATAGTAAAATAGACCAGCGACAATTACCATAAAAATATCTTCCTTTAAAACCCTGACCATAAACAAAGATTTGAGATCACACACACTGACATTTACAAACACGCTGATTGTCTGGACCTGTCATAAGCAGACCACCACAAGAACCTGACGTCACACCACCCACTGGACTGGGGTGGGGGGGCGGGGCCGGGATGGGTGCTCAGGTCAGCGGGGGGCTGGGTCATGGCAGGGGGGACAGGTCCAGCTGAGGGGGTCTAGTGTGATGGGTGGTGTGGGAGGAGATCACAGTAGATATTCGGCGGTTTCTTGCGCATGTGTGTGTTTATTTGAAAGAAAAGACAGTCGGTGTTAATTTAGCCCAGAGTGTTGTCTTGCATGTTTGTTTGCTCGGTGGGAATGAATCCTGAATATAGTTCCTTTGCTCCGCATGCCGGCGACACATTAAATGAAAAGGAAAATCAGAAGAGAAAAGAATGAACCCAAAGTTTTCTTGTCTGGTTGAAGCTACGCCGGACGCTTGTACTTTTCTCATTTCTCATTTCTGAAAATATCAGATGACCTGGCACCTCTGGTTCCAGACTCCTACTCTCGTATGGCCACGCAGTTCCTAGTGTCCTTCCGCCACTGTTTTGCACTTTAGCACAGATTTCCACCTGTTTTCCCTTCTCTTCTCTCCACTTGCACCTTCCTCCATGAATCTGATGACTCTCACCTGTCCCTCTGGCAGATTATTTGACTGAACCCTTACACACCTGGAGAGCCGATCAACCCGCCAGCGAGGCTACAGAGCGCTGATAGAACAATAAATTAAGTCAAATATCATTGAATCCATTCAGAGATGTCTCATCGCAATGCTACTGAGCCTAAAGAACTCAACCATCCTGAAATTCCTGCCAGAGGTGGAAAGAACCGCCCACAACCTGCTGAAGCCCTAGAACGCTGTCCGGATCTGCAATTTGACCCAAATGTTCCTTGCTGGTTCCGAGTAATATTACTCTTGGTTCCACACTTCACCCAAATTCCCCCAGGGGTTTTTGAAATATGCTGCCAAGAAAGATGTCAGAGATCACATGACCTCCTGGGTGGCGTTGTCCAGTGCAATAATCTGCCAGTGAGGACGGTGACGCCGTGCTGGTCGGGTACTGCTTGTGTCTCAGATACTTTATAGACTCAGTGAGACGTTGAGCTGTAGCTCAGCGAATCGTAGCAACCAACACAATCGTTGGATAAACGAATGCAAAATACATTTTTAATACTCAAACCAAGAAAAGTCAATACAAAGGATGTAAAATCCAAAATGGCACAGGATTTTTTGTGCATTTATCAATCACAGACCCTTCCCAGCGTTAGAACAAAGGTTCCTTCAGCCCGCCGCCGTCTGACCGTGATGACAAGACCATTTATTCTGCTGACAGACGAACGAAAAACCTTTCGTCGCAATGTTCTCGTTGCAGGTCGTTGTTTCTATTGCTGCTGGATGGCGTCTTCATCATCAACAGCTAGCAAAGCCTGGACCTCATCATCAGTTGTGACCTTCTTTTTCTTCTGCTCCACAATGTACCCATAGCAACAAGAAATACAGCTGGTGTGAAAACTTGCTGAAAGTAACTCGCCAGCTTTTAGAGAGTCTCTAACTGTCCATTGTCCCCAACAGAACTGAGACCCAGGCTACTTAGCTTAGCCCAATGGCTGGTAGTGGGTGGAAAGTGTTAGCATCAGCTGACTCAGGTCCAGGCTAGTTAGCTTTGCCCAATGGCTGGTAGTGGGTGGGAAGTGTTAGCATCAGCTAGCTCAGGTCCAGGCTAGTTAGCTTTGCCCAATGGCTGGTAGTGGGTGAAAAGTGTTAGCATCAGCTGACTCAGGACCAGGCTAGTTAGCTTAGCCCAAAGGCTGGTAGTGCATGAGAAGTGTTAGCATCAGCTCGCTCAGGTCCAGGCTAGTTAGCTTAGCCCAATGGCTGGTAGTGGGTGGGAAGTGTTAGCATCAGCTAGCTCAGGTCCAGGATGCTGGTGTGTCCAGCAGGAACCCTCCTCCTCCTCATCATCAGTAGCAGCAGTCTCTCTTCTAGTCCTCAACAAACCTTTGGTTCTGTTGACCCAAGTTCCAGTGGAGCTTTGGAGGTGCTGCGTCAAATCACTGCTCCCAGTCAGGAAAGTAGTTCCGGCTACGTGTCTGATTCTACCACTACAATGTCTCCTCATGTTAAACTGGTATTCATCACCAAGGTGACACACAACCCTCCTGATATTAATGCAGGCAGAGACGGAGCTACGCTAACACTTCCCACCCGCTACCAGTCACTGTGCTAAGCTAACTAGCCTGGGTCTCAGCTCCCTAGAGGAGGGGCTCTATCGTCTTGTCTTTCCCTAAAAAGTGTTACTTTGAACGTGCCAGTTGAATTGAAAAACCCTCCCACCCACATCGATACTGAAACGTCAGACAGTCCTACCAACTGAGGTGGAACTTTTTTGACCTTTTCAAAATAATGTCCTGAAAACTTGCAAAGCCTATTTCCTGTGATGGAAACAAAGGAAGTTCCTCCAAAGGTTCCTGGTTCCTGTGGGGGAAAATGGGCGTGTGCATTTCTTCATTCTCTTTCGAGATGTTCATTGTTCATCTTTCCCTACATTTTCTGACACCAGTATTCCATCATTTGTATTGACATCTTTCTTGGTCAGAGTATTTTGGTTGGATCATCCTCGCTCCTGCACGGCGGGTCACCTGCCCGTCTTCCTTTGCTTCTGATGAATTTGTTGCTGAGCAGATCTTTGTGGCTGCTGGTTTACGAGCCACATGAGACCTGCTAGGATTATTGTTTGCATGGAGCACTGACGCCTTCAAGACGAAACGAGCTCACTTCCTGTCTCTAACACCCTCTGGCTAACCCTGACCTAGCCTGGCGGGTCACAACCCGCGCCTCTGCAGAGGACGTCCTAGCTTCCTCCTCAGCCTCGGCAGTCACAGTGAAGCAAGGAACTGCTGACGGAGCGGTAGAGCATTAAGACAGGTAGTTGTACTGGCTGTTGTACGGAAGATTTTTATAGCTCATTTGTAAAATATCTACAGCTGGTTCGAAGGTGTGAAGTTATTGAATGTGTTTCCATATTCACAAAAACACTGAGCAGGCGGAACCTTGAGAAAATTCAAGAAAGAAGACGATAGCGAAAGAAACAAGAAAGAAAACCCCCCGAGAGAACTGCACATCCACAGAGTTGAGGTTGCCTGAAATATCTACACACTAGGTTTGTCAAAGGCGTTCAACTGTCCAGCCGAGACACGAGGACTCGTTCATGTTCGACCAGGCTCGAGCCCTCCAGGTCATCCAGAACCAAACGCTCACGGTTCTCGATTTCTTTTCAGTCCTCTGTGACTTTTTCTTTTGGAGCCTCATCGTATCTGACAGGACAGCAGACTGTAAAATAGTGAATATCGACACATAGAGTTCATACACATTTGTACAACACAGAAATCGAGTCTGACATGGAAACATCTACTGGCACCAACTGCTGCATACAAGACTTGGACTAGTTTGAGCACCAGCTGTGGCGCTGGTCCGGCTGTCCACAAGATCTTTTTGCTGCGAGTTTTGAAGATCATACTAGAAGCATGCTAAGCTGTCTGTACATGCAACACGGAGTCGTTCCATTGTAAACAGTGAGAGCAGAAGGGTGGTAGGACAGAGAAGCCTTAAAGAGGTGGTTGTGGTGACTTGCTGGTGCTGTATAGAGAGGCTTGGACCTGCTACAGAATCGGTTCGGGATCGGATCCGTTACTTTGAAAGCTATCTGAGCAGAGAGCGTTCCTCTGGGTTTGCATACAACAGTGGGCTTGTGTTGAGCTGAGTCGAGGGAACAGGAGAGGAGACATGCAGGATGGAGGAGGCAGGAGACGGGAGAAAACACCCTTTGAGGCCGAGTGATCAAACCTGAGCAGTTCTGAACCGATTCAAAACCTTTTTCAACCTGACAAAACATTGCATATTTGATCTGGAAAGCACACACGTCCCTTTACTGCAAACTATTCACATGAATCATCTAATCTCTGATCTATATCTCTGATTGGTAGAATAGATGAGATACATTCTTCGCTGTCTAGGCATGTGATTTCCCAGCCGTTTACTAAAATAGCCCACGTACGCCTCCGTAGTCCCAGCAACACCACGCCGCCACACCTCCACCTGGAAGGGCTCTTGTCGGAATTCGGTTTATTAGGTGACCCAGACGGGGAAACCTCAACTCAAAGACCTTTAGGGGCCTGAAACGTGCGACGAGCCGTTCATAACAGAAATATATTTTAACAGTCACCATGTCCACATCAACAGTCTGAGGACGAGAGCGGACGATTCTGATGAGCAGACTTGGCACTTTTATTGTTGGAGGCTCATTTCCTGTTGCTCAAACGTGGCCACTGAGTGGGAGACGTACGGAAGCCCACTGATGCCCGTCAGAGGAACACAAGCAAGGGACAAACCCAACCTCGATCATAAAAACGCTGCAGTGGTTGGTGAATGTTCATGGCGAGAAAGTCAGGAATATCCAGGACTCACTAACAGAGCAGAGCAGTGCATGAAAAAGTCAAAGATATGAGATAAATAGGAAATGAGGACAAAAAGTCAAGTGGTGGGACGAAGACTAAACTGTTGGAAGATCCAAATTATTAAGAAATGGAGGAGTTCACGATCTCATTATTATGACTTGTCAGCACCTCGTTTCTTAATTACATTTATTTCAAAAATGTCAAATTCCCTTCTAATTTCAGAATCTTAGAATGTTTGTGTTTACCTCAGAATAACGACTCTAAAACCCCTAATTATCTTGTAGTTGTCTCTTAATTAGGATTTGTCATGGGAATGCTTTTATTCTGTCTTTTAAAAAAGACGACAGTCAAATAAAACAGAAATGATCATCAAGGCTGCAGTTTTATCTTTTTCTTCCTTTGACCGGCAGAAATCAGCTTCCACACGATTGGCTTGGATTTCATCATTTAATGTTTTGTCTTTCGTCTTCACCTAAAAACCCTCCTGGGACACCCACTGCCCCCCCCCCCCCAGAGACGCACTTCGGCAAGCCTTCAAAATAAATCTTCTAGAGCACGGGGGGGGGGGGGGGGGGGACCAATGAGTAAGGCCTTCATTTGGAACAGAAACACAACTGCAAGGCTTTGAACTGCAGGCGGGCCCTCACCGGCTCGGTTCTGCTGCCCGGAGCTTTTCTGTTGAAGTGTGAGCCACCAACGCAATCACGGTTTCATCTCTTGCACGGGGAGGCTGTCAGACGCACGCGCTCGCTCGCTCGCCATCAGCCTGCTGCACGCGAGTTACATTCTTCAAAGGTTAAATACGAGTCCATGGCAGCACTTTACTGTCACGTCCAACGGCCTAAAAAGGTGCTTAGGGGGGTTTGGGGAGGGAAAACGAAGCCGGTGGATCAGACAGAGCGTTCACACACAGGTCTCTCACGTGAACATGGACGCTGATTCACATGCACACACCTATATACATGCACAGCCTCCGTCGAGCTGCTGCCAGTTTGTCACATCAACAGAAAACACCTGCATATGGAGGAGGAGGAACAACGGCGGGTCCCGGGACCCCCGTGGTGGGCGGGGCCACATGCTGCTGTGTGTACACGGTTAGTGGACTGGTGGAGCTGGAGGTGCTCACCTGTGTCATCACCAGGAACAACCATGTGAACTGGCACGTGTTAATAAGACATGTGATTTATTAGGGGTCACATGATCCCGCTGCACCAGGAGTTGGACTGACCTGACTGAAAACACAAAGGATGGAAGAATGACAGTTCGTGTCTATAGAAGCTCCTTTCTGCCAGGAAAGACTGTGCGTCAACAACTAAGAACGAAGGGTTTGGCGGAAAACCAGTGTTTAGTCACGGTCGGGAAACTTTGACTGGAGAGCCACAAATTGTGTGTTCAGACCAAACGCCGCGACGGGAACAAATCAGTACAGTCAATCAAACAGGAAGAAAATATCAAACTTTTGCAACAAATCCAGGTGAGTTTGTGAGTTCGACGCGCAGTTGGGGGTCCTGGGAGTTCGATGATAATCAGTCAATCATGTCAATGCCAATCTGGGACGTTGTGGTGAGGTCAGTCCTCGTGAGCTCGACAAAGCACCAGATGAGAGGCTCAAACGTTCCCACCTGAAGACGTTCAAAATGCAGATAAACGGCTGAAGGGCAGGAGACAACGCGTCTCACCTGGTCGGGTGATTCGGTCTGAACTTCCTCAGCGGACACTTTATCATTTATTTGCTCGCATATTCACATTTGATTTAGTTTTCCTGGCAGGCATTGGCTTCCATACACACACGCACACGCACACGCACACACACACGCACACACTCTATTGTACTGGTGAGGAGTTAAGTGTGCAATGAGGGAGTCACAATTGGTGGTTCCATTCTTGGAACCCAAAACATCTGCAACACACACTTTTAAGTCCTCACACACACGCGCGCACATGCACGCACACACACAAGCGCACACACACACACTACAGGTTGCTCATGGACCGTAAATGGAGCAGACAACAAAAGATGAGCTAACGATGGTGTTTCATCTAGGGTTCATCATCATTTATTAGAAAATGTTCTTTTACCTGAGAGTATCCTTCAATAGCTTCCTTTACCCAGTCACAAAAAGTGGTCTGTGTTTGTATGTGTACATGTGTGTGTGTGAGTGTGTATGTGTGTGTGGCGGGGGTCTGTGGCGGGCCGATGCGCTCATGGGTGGATGCACTCCAAAAAAAAAAAAAAAATTTCCCCACAAGTGCTTCAGAGGAGGTTCACTCTCTCATTTATTGCACTTCCTTCAGGCAGAGACGTGCGGCGAGCAGCCCGCCGGCCGCTCGCCGCACGTCTCTGCGTTCCACTAATTCAAATAAACATTTCAGGGTGCAAACACACACTTGGTGCAGGTGCAATGACTTTTAATTGGTCACAATCAATACTATCAAAGATCCCTCGACTTGTCGGGGTCAAAGTGCTTGTTCGTTAAGTGCTTCCGTTGGACTGATGGTCTCGATGAAGACGCTCGCATGGCAGGAAGGTCCAACTTCCCCTCATGGACGCCGTTACATTAACTTGGTCACAAATATTAAAGCTTCACACATATTGCAGAAGACTTGAATTTAGGGGTGTGTCTAAATCTTGGAAAGTGGCACCCACCAACCAATGAGAGCACGGCAGCGACAGAGGCCAGTCGCCCAGGGAACACATAAACATACACACACACCACTTTCTGAGCAGTTTATAAAACAGCACATCTTGTCGAATCTTTACTCTCCACATCACCCCCAGTAGCCCTCCTCCATCATCTCAGGGTCTCGGACCACCGTGGCGGTCCGAGACCCTCGCTCACACAAAGTAGCAAGGGTCCTAGGGTCGCTCAAAGAGCCCTGGAAAATCGATCCATTCATCCGAATTAGATTTCATACGTGAGACTGGCGTGTTACTGTTACATGGAGTTTTGGAGGGAGGGATTGCATAGACATCTTGCTACTTGCATGTCTTCACAAACAACATTTGGCATGGGGGAGGGGGATGGGGTGGGGGGGCAACACAACCATAACATCAGAAACATCACTGACAACCTCCACCCGTGTCAACATGTTAGATAAACCAGCGTTGCAACATCTGGAGGTCTGGAGACCCCAAAAGCCAACCGCTGACCCTCGCTCAGCTCTGGAGGAGCCTTGCTTGGGTCCAGGTCCTGGAGACTGAGGACCCTAAAACGACTTTAAACCAAATATTGGGTTCGGGTTCGGTTCTGAGTGATTATCCTCTGCGACTGCATTAACTGATCTGGATCTGAGCTGGACCATTCCTGGATCAACCAGTGTAAACAGGGTAGAAACATCCAAGAGACTGAAGTCCCAAAATCCGCCAGCAGGACAGTAAACGTCCATCAGATCCATCAGTGTCCCGACTGAAACGAAACCCAACCAGTTTGACCTGTTGGAACTGATTGGTCGACTCATGAACCCTTCGGTAGTGATGCGCCTCGATCATCTGAGTCCACCAAACACTCCGCTGACATCACTCTGTGTTTCTCATCTGAGACTTGAGACCCAAATACACAGAAGCAAAAATGTCAGCATGTGGTCGAGTTCTCCTGAGTTGAGGAGCAACGTTTTTTTGCGAGTACGATCCAACAGTTCACATTTCAGTGGGCTTTCATTGGTTCCGGTATCAGAGAACCTGGGGATCAAATGACTGACGTGTCCTGTCCACTGGTTGACATCTTGAATCTTCCTTCCTGCTCGCTGTACAGAACGTGAACCACGCGGGGCAGAAGAAGCGCCTGCTGACCCCCAACCACATCGTGGAGGCTGGTTAGTCCGACGCTGAAAAGCTCGACTTTGTATGATCTCAGACACGCTCACATGTATGTTAAAAACTGAGTTTTGATTGGACAAAAGCAGTTATTCCAATTGTTTGTTATTTGGTTTGAGTGACAAGCGCAAAGTTGAGCATTTTGTAACACTCGCCCCACCGGCGCGTCCCCATGGCCTGGTGTTCGTGGCGCACAAACACTCCAGTGCAAAAACACATGCTAACGTCTGGAAAGATTTTGGTGGACACAGACCCTCAGGACACATGTAACCAGATTTGTGACACATGAAGTGAATGAAGGAGTGAATCTGACCAGGACCTGAACCGACGCGTCAATGTGGCGTCCGCCAGGCTCCTCACAGGAGGTTTGCTTTGGTGGGTTGCATCAAAACAGAGTTGTGGGCTTTTCGGCTGGCTTTAAGGGTCCGTGGAGTTGAGAACACGGGAAATCCATTCTGGATTTTTCCAACTGGAATGTGGGTGTTGAGCAGCAGCCAAGGTGGCCCTGCTTACTGCCCTCTGACCTTTAGCCTCCGTAGCTGCTGGCAACACTCACATCCATGTTTGGAAAATCTGCTTCCAAAGGTGAACACACACACACACACACACACACACACTCACACACACACACAACTATAGGCATTCATGTGTAGCGTGTGGCGAGAGTACGGGGGTTACGGATCTTTGCAAACAAGAGGAGGCACAGGGGTCATGATTAATGTCACGGGGCACTTCTGAATATGAGCATGCACGTGTGAGAGTGCACACACACACACACACACACACACACACACACGTATGAAGCTTTGCTTTGTCCGCTTACATGACAGGAGGCGGAGCAGTTCAATCGCTGCAGTGAATCTCGAGTGTTGTATTTACATCCTTGGTTCTGGCCAAAATCAAATGTCAATCAAATGAAAATACCCTCAAAACAGAAAACATACAAAAATACATAACATAGTATTGCACCTTGCAGACGGGCAATATACAGTATATTCTCCGATTTGTTGGTTGTGTGTGACACCACTATCCGCTCTGCTGGTGTGTGGAAGTTAGGTTGTGGGCGCTGGGCTCAGGTCCCGCCCCCTCCGGTCAGCTACATTCAATACCATAGAACACTCAGCCATTACACAAAGTTCCGTCCCTCAGGCGCCGCGCCGTTCACATTTGACTGCCGACAGACTCAATACCCTTCACCCCCCCACATCATTTGCTCCGGCCCGGATCAGCTGATAAGGCCGTCATTGGAACAAAAGAGAGAACAACAATATCTCACTGCAAACCGTTTGGTGGCGCGACTGCACCGATGAGCTGGTTAGACGACCGCCAGTAAAGCCAACAGGAGAACGTTGAGTGTCAGATGTGTTGGGGGCGGAGCTAGAGAGTAAGCACAGGAAGAGGCTCTTGTGTTCGGACCAGTGCATATTTTTACTACTATTTGCATAAATCCTCTACTTTTTATCTCTACACAAACTACGACAGTTTGAATCTCTGACGTGTCCAAAAATGCGCCGTTGAGGCTCAAAGTAGTGGAGCACTGGAGGTTCGGACCGAGGCCAGATCGCATTCATGCATTCATGCATTCATGCATCGGAGTTCTTTCTGGAGCGGACCGCGACCTCCTGTCTGTGTCCGCTCCAGAACCAACTCTTGTTTGGTCTGTTTTGGTGCCACCAGAGAACGATCACACCGGGCCGAACGAACCGCAGGGAGCCGGCAAACGGACCAGAGCTCGATTCTACTGAACTAAGCGACCTCGGCGTGAAGGCGTTCTGAGAAGAGCTCTCTTAGCGGATCATCTCATTGTCACGATTGCGTCTCCTGCCAGACTCGGTTGGACTGGACAGCGGCGGAGCGGGAGGGACGAATCCTTCTGTAACTTCTACTGATGAGTACACACAAGCACATATTATCTGAACATATACATTTGTTTAAAATCTATATATGCATCTCTGAACTTTCACATGTGCCTGCAAACATGACTCCTCCCAAGGTCCTTTGAGTTTTGTGTTGTGTGAGGTATGACAAGATTGTGTTTCTTTTTTTTTGTATTTTCAGTTTCTGTTGTTTTTCCTGTTTGCGGTTTTCTGTTTTCCAAATATGTATTTCAATAAAAAAGAAACAAAATATAAAAAAAAGAAATTCCTGTTTTGTTGGTTGTAAATTCCTCCTGATAAAGGGGACGGACAACTGGACAGACAGACAAACAGATCAGTTGGCTTATCAACACAAACTATAGGTGTGAAAAGAAGTGAAGTCGTTTCTATGTTACACCGCACGCATGGTCAAAGTGACGACAGCTGTTTCTTTTCTCTTTTACACAGAGCTGTTTAAGCGTCAAAAAACAAACAGAAAAATAAGAAAACAATTATAAAATGAAAAATCTCCAATAATTTTGTTCAGGAGTCTTTTTTTAAAGTCATCTCTTTTCATTTTGTTTTAAGGATTTATAATCATTTCATATATATATTTTTCTTAATCTAAATCGGACTCCGAAGGTAAAGCAGCATTAGAACCCTCACGCACACAGACCCAGTCAGCTCACAAGAACAAAGGACATCAAAGGGTGGTTCTCCCGTTCAGGTCTTTGACAAAGATGTGTTGGAATTCCAAACCTGCATCTCTGGAATGCCGGATCGTAGTTTGATCCCCGACATGTGAACGTGAGCTGAGGGGACATCAGCTGGTGTGTGACGGCGGCTCGTGTGGGGTTGTTGGAGGAACCGAAGGGGGCGAGGCCCTCTCCCCTCCCTCCCAGAGTTTGTTAATATCGTTTCTACAACCAGCCACACCGCTCGCTCACCGCCATGTCGAGGATGGCGTCAGCTTCTCACTTCCTGTCCCACGCTCGCTTCTTCTCTCGACACATTCTCACACTCTACTTCCTGTCGCTGCTGCTTTGCCGATCACATTCATTCGGTGGCGCCACTCTAAAAGGGCAGTTATGGCCAGCCTGGTCTCACAAGGACGTGACCAGGATCCCATTTGGTGTCAGTGATTCTGGGATGAACCCCTCACGGTGAGGAGGGGGCGGGAAAGCTAGGGGGGTCAGAGGAGAGGGGGCGGGAAAACAAGAGAGACGATGGTGGAGGGAAGGCTCTGATGATGAAATGTCACTGGGCTGACTACGATGGAAGGATGCTGGGAACACGGGGGCGTGCGAACCTCCTACTGACCGGCGGGTGGCGGCAATGTGGTTGGTCTAATACTGACGGCGTGACAGGTTTGGGACTGAGCCCGCGGCCTCTGTTACACAGAGCAGGTCAGGAGACGAAATCGGTAAGATGGCGAGGCTGAAGGGAGGACCACTGCAGTAGTGCAAAAACTCCCACCAGCCTGGCTGGGTGGGGGTACTAATGGTGGTGGGTGCGATTCAGTCTGAGCTAGGCTCCAGAGGGGCGTGGCCATGGGGGGGGGGGCACGGCCAGGATGGATCTTTGCTTGTGGAAGACTTCCGCCTGAAGGTGGCATTCCAGTTCCTCCTGGCATTGAAGCAGTGAGGCTTGACCATCTGTTACCATTACCCATGATCCTCTGCTCAGCTGCGTCCAGGGCAGGCGGAATGGCTGTCAGGTACACATGCCAGTAGAACTACGGCTCCGCCTCCACAGATGACAGTGTCTCTTCATCTGGTGGTGCTGCTGTGAGAGCGGCGAACCCAGGTAGATATGGCTTGGCCCCAGAATTGGAATGAATAGAGCGGGTGTGAAACATTCGTGAAAGGTGGCGAGCATGCGCTCGGATCTCCGCGTGCTCGGATCTCCGCGTGCTCGGATCTCCGCGTGCTCGGATCTCCGCGTGCTCGGATCTCTGTTGTTAGTGGTGATCGAAAGAGCTACTGATGAGGCTTCATCTCAGGCGAGAACATTCCACATTCTCAGGTCTGTCCATGCGTCACTGAAAGCTTATTTTGGTGAATTTTTTCTCATAAAAATCCAATCGGAATAATTCAAAGTGCTTAGTGAAAGTTTTCCACGATGAAGAGGGAGGGGCCCTCTCTATGCATGCTAATTCAGTGGGCGTGGCCACCTCAGGGTTGTGCCCTGCGTCGTCCTCCTGCTCAGGCGGGTGTCAGCCAGGCTGCATGTCACCGCTGTCCTTCATCGCCTCTATGACAAGGTTTCCACTTTAACAGAAACCACTAAATCCAAATTTCTAAAGATGACCGTTGGTCCCGTATAACAAAAAGAGAACCCGGATGTCATGGGTACCATTCCCAGGAAGCAGGAGAACCTTCCTCCGGGATGGCCGGCCCTCCTGTCTTCAGTGGTATTTCATTGCAACCAAGTGAGAGCTCTGAGGCTGTGTGTGTTTCCATGACAATAAGTGTGCACCTTTATAAAACATATCTGTGTCATGCGCCAACTTGAATATATATATGTGTGTGTGTGTGTGTGTGTGTGTGTGTGTGTGTGTGTGTGTGTGTGTGTGTGTGTGTGTGTGTCGGCTGTGGGCAGCTGCCCTGTGTCCACAGAGGTGAGGTAGAGCCTGAAACCACAGGGGCAGTACTGCTGCCTCAGCCTGGGGGTGTGTCCACGTTGAGGTAAATGGTAGCCATCTTGGCATTAGCCTGCTCTCAGTGATGCCTGTGTTAAAAAAGGCAAATGTGTATGGAAGCCTGGAGGGGCCACACTGAGCTGAGTCAATGAGGAGAGGACTCGGAGCCCTGCAGGTTCGGGCGCTCTAGTATCAACACTGCTGACTGAGCAGTGCAACCAGTAAATGAGGCATTAACGTTACTCTGAGGTGATGCTGTGTGTGTGTGTGTGTGTGTGTGTGTGTGTGTGTGTGTGTGTGTGAATGTGAGAGAGAGCGAGAGAGAGAGAGAGAGAGCGACTGCGTCAGATGAGCTTTGCTGCCTTGCTGGTGGTTGGTGCTACTCAGGGAGCCCTACGTGTGACCTCTGGATCTGCAGTCAAGCTATTAAATCTTACGTCAACACAGCACCCCCCCCCCCCCCGTGCCCTCCGCCCCCTCTACTGCTTTCCTTCATTGCAGTAACTCCTCGGAAAGCGAAGGGCTTAATTGTCATTCATAAGATGGCAGGCTGCTGGCGTGAGCAGCACTGGCAATGACAAAGCAGATCTGCTCTCGTGTGTGTGTGTGTGTGTGTGTGTGTGTGTTTGTACTGTACTCCCGGGAGCCGGTCCTGGGACTAAGATGAAGGTAGATATGGAGCCATGGTCTGCACATTTTAAACACACAATTTCATAAAAATGGAGTAGTCTTGTAGAAACATAGCACCGGTTTCACTGATCTGAGAAGAAGCTCCACAAATAACGGTAACGGCTCAGATTGATCCTAACTGGGTGTGGTAGTACTACAGTAATGACACACCAGAACCACGATGCTTCAAGCACCTGCAGAAATTTCATCGTGTTGATTGCATGAATGCAAGCGGTTGACTGTCCCTGTGCTGAACGCATGTTCAGACGTAATACTGAGAGGTGCAGCCGGCGGCGGTGGCAACGGCGGAGGTGGGCTTCACAACAGGTTAGACCACCGAAAAGAACCAGAGAGGGGCAGACCCCCACGACGAGCGCTGCTCTGAGGAGCTGAGGTGGAACAGGCTGTGGCTGTGTGTGTAGGTGTGTGTGTGTGTAGGTGTGTGTGTGTGTGTGTGTGTGTGTCGGTGTGTGTGTGTGTGTGGCTGTGTGTGTGTGTGTGTCTTGGCAAATGGCTACAGGTGGGATTAGGTAAGACATGGTGCTCAGACAGAAGGGCCCCCACACGATTGGAAACAAGGCAAAGTAAAAGGAGGAGAAAGGCGGAGAGAAAGAACTAAATCCTCGATTTGTTTGACTCCTGCTGCTGCTGGTGGCTTTTTGTTGTTGTTGTTGTTGTTTCCAGTTTCCAAGTATCGGACTGTAAAATCAAGGCTGGAGAAATGCAGATTCCTGCGGCGAGGGTCTCCCTCCATCCCTCCTTCCTCAGTGAAATGACGGCCCTTCTCATCTCCCAGTTTGTCCCGATGTCATCGTCCCCTCGCACGGTGGCACCTTCACACCTCCTGGTCCTCAAAGACCTCCAGGAAGAGTGGTGGAAAGAGTTCGTTGGGGCACTCTACTTTCATGTGAAGGAAGCGGCTGGCGTGACACGCCCCAATCATCCGCAGGTCCGTCACCTTCATCAGGAGCTTGGGCCAGAAGTGGGGAATGTTGTGCTTGCGGTAGTTGATGTAGTGCTCAAACGCCAGCAGGTACGTCTCCTGGCACTTCTCGATCTTATCCACACAGGTGAGGCCCGAGCGGTCTGGAGGTGGAGGGATGGAAGAGTGGAGAGAGGAGGGATGAGGGAGGAGAGAGGAGGGATGGAAGGGTGGAGAGAGGAGGGATGAGGGAGGAGAGAGGAGGGATGGAAGGGTGGAGAGAGGAGGGATGAGGATGGAGGGATGGAAGAGTGGAGAGAGGAGGGATGAGGGGATGAGGGAGGAGAGAGGAGGGATGGAGGCGAGACAGCAGAGGACAGCGTTTCAGTTGCAGGGCGAGGAGACGTCACTGCGACACCTACAGCTTCACTCAGTCCTGAGTTAAAAAGCCACGACTCATCATTAACAACACTGGCAGGAACCCGCAGGTTCTCCGCCTGCTGCGGTGGCACTGTTGGAGTTCTCCTCTCACGAGGTTCTCCACGTCTTCCACCAGTAAACCTGCTGCACTCTGATAACTGGGACGACCTGCCATTATTAAGTACGTATTCAACACTGGTGGGACGCTCATGTCACGCCCGCTTCACTCCACCAGTTCCCGGTTGTTCCTCTGGCAACAAAATCAATAATGTTCCTATCAATAAAGTTTCTTTATTTGAAGGTTGCGTCAGCACCAACTCCCAGACAGAGAACACTCACCTGAGCTCATGAGCAGCACGGCCTGCAGCAGCGCCACCTCCGTGTCGTCCAGGTTGAACTGCGCCAGGCTCTTGCCCAGATCAAAGATGGCGTCCGACACCACACCCAACCCGCCATTCTTCAGCTGCTCACGCTTCACCGCCATCTCTCCACTAAGCGTCAGCGTCTCGCTCTCGGGGTCGTAGCGCATGGCAGCCCGCAGCGACATGATCTCCATGCAGCAGCCCTTTAACAGGATGATCTGGTCTTCACAAGGCAGCTGGGAGGGACAGTGGCGAGCAGACCATTAGTGGAACGCCAATGATGTCATCACCTCAATAGTACACTGAACTGAGAGAGTTCTTTGCTGAAGAACACCAGGATTGATCGACAGAAGCTCTGCCTCCTGGTTAATTGGCCTTCATTGGCTTGATTTGTCTGGGACATTCGGACCTGCAGCGCCGCCTCGGCTAAATGCTCATCATGCATTTACCGCTGCATCCATTCGCTCACAAGCAATACATTAATTTTTAGTGCTTAGACGAGCGGCGGCGGCGCGTCTGTGCATCCTGATCACTCATTGACGGCAGCAGCGGCGTGAGCAGATAGCAGGCGGGCGGAGCAGGTCCGCCTCCCTCTGCAGATTTAAAATATCAGTCAGGATGACACATGGACCACGAGGGATTGTCCGTTCGGAAAATTAAAACTTCCTTTGCCTCTGAAATGAAGAGAAATGTGAGGAATTTCTCAGCTCCCTCATTTGAGGACTGGAAGCCATCATGGAGCTGCTGGGAAACACGGCTGAGACACCAAACGGCGTTCCCTGCTCAACACTCCAAGGGTTAGAGTGCACACACATGTGGACACACACACACACACACATGCGTATGCACTCATACACACACACACACAAGCGTATACACTCATACACACACACACATGCGTATACACTCATACACACACACATGCGTATAAACTCATACACACACATGCGTATACACTCATACACACACACACATACGTATACACTCATACACACACACATGCGTATACACTCATACACACACACATGCGTATAAACTCATACACACACATGCGTATACACTCATACACACACACATGCGTATACACTCATACACACACACATGCGTATACACTCATACACACACAAACATGCGTATACACTCATACACACACATGCGTATACACTCATACACACACATGCGTATACACTCATACACACACACACGCGTATACACTCATACACACACACACGCGTATACACTCATACACACACACACGTGTATACACTCATACACACACACACGCGTATACACTCATACACACACACATGCGTATACACTCATACACACACACACATGCGTATACACTCATACACACACACATGCGTATACACTCATACACACACACATGCGTATACACTCATACACACACAAACATGCGTATACACTCATACACACACATGCGTATACACTCATACACACACATGCGTATACACTCATACACACACATGCGTATACACTCATACACACACACACACGCGTATACACTCATACACACACACACATGCGTATACACTCATACACACACACACATGCGTATACACTCATACACACACACACACACATGCGTATACACTCATACACACACATGCGTATACACTCATACACACACATGCGTATACACTCATACACACACACATGCGTATACACTCATACACACACACATGCGTATACACTCATACACACACACACATGCGTATACACTCATACACACACATGCGTATACACTCATACACACACACATGCGTATACACTCATACACACACACATGCGTATACACTCATACACACACACATGCGTATACACTCATACACACACATGCGTATACACTCATACACACACACACACATGCGTATACACTCATACACACACACACACATGCGTATACACTCATACACACACACATGCGTATACACTCATACACACACACATGCGTATACACTCATACACACACACACATGCGTATACACTCATACACACACACACACATGCGTATACACTCATACACACACACACATGCGTATACACTCATACACACACACATGCGTATACACTCATACACACACACACATGCGTATACACTCATACACACACACATGCGTATACACTCATACACACACACACATGCGTAAAAACTCATACACACACATGCGTATACACTCATACACACACACATGCGTATACACTCATACACACACACATGCGTATACACTCATACACACACGTGTATACACTCATACACACACACACACATGCGTATACACTCATACACACACACACACACATGCGTATACACTCATACACACACACACACATGCGTATACACTCATACACACACACACACACACATGCGTATACACTCATACACACACACACACACACATGCGTATACACTCATACACACACACACACACATGCGTATACACTCATACACACACACACACATGCATATACACTCATACACACACACACACATGCATATACACTCATACACACACACACGCGGCGCACAACTGACCAGAACCACACACTCATTTATCTTAATTCATATTAACCCAATGGAAACCCTGCACTGGAAATTCTGCAAACAATGTTTTTTCTTTTCCTCTCTGTTGTTGTTACTTTTTCTTTGTTTTTGTTTTTTCTGCTATTGTTGTTGTTGTTCGTGCCCCCCCCGTCTTCCCTGTCCTGTCCCTGTCCTCTCCTGTCCTCAGTCCGGTAGCTTCACCAATGAACCAACACATTCCTAATAAAGTGAAGCACAGATGGTGACAGCAGGAGTTGATCAGGTTCCTCCTTAGCAGAGCAGAACTGCTTCAGGACAACGAGGCAGCAGGAACATGGATGCTGCTGAACAGGACAGGGGGGAATGTTCTACTCGCTTCTATCCAGATGAAAGAGTTCTAACACCTATGGCCTCACCTGACGATGTCAAAATATACGTTAAGAGTTGGAGGACAGTCATGGCGGTGGCAGCCATGATGTCAGCAGCAGAGGCAGGATTCTCTCCTCTGGTATTTGTCATCTGTTTAATCAGTCGCGATGAACAACTCAGCTTTGCTTCTGCGGCGTAAACTCACATTGAATCCAGAGAACAAGAGTTGAAGACCTGCTGTACAGATTGTGATTGAACTGATCAGCCTAGTGTGTGTGTGTGTGTGTGTGTGTGTGTGTGTGTGTGTGTGTGTGTGTGTGCGTGTGTGTGCGTGCATGGAGACAGAGGGTAAATCCCTCTGTCTCCATGCCTGAGCTGTAAATACTGGTCTGCCCTGCACGACCCCAGGGGCCCTCAAGCTCCTCACAGAAGCTGTTGAATTCATGACAAGAACTAAATCACACATTTCCTCAGCAGACCGAAGCTTGGCGGTGTCCGCTGGGCGCCGTGGCTCTCATCCACCGCCACTCACCTCAGAGAACATGGGCAGTTTTTTGGCAAAGTCAACAACACGGGTGATGGCAGGAGTGATGATCTTGGTGAACTCGCTGAAGGCTTCCAGGTCCACCTTGTCTCCGTCTGACGTGGGGGCAACTGGGGACTGGCCGATTTTTTCTGGCTGGAAGGAAGGAAAAATACAGTTGGGGGAAATCAGGCTACAGAGAAGTGACAGAACCATGATGACAAGAAGAAGAGCAGCTGGACAGCCCCCCCTCCCCCTCCCCTTCTCCTCCTCCCCCTCCCCCTCCTCCTCCCCCCACACCCCCCCACTCCTGCATCAGCGTATTTGTAGTAGTGATACCACAGATTTGAAGCAACAGCGCAGCAGTGACTACTAACCCTGTAATAAACTGCATTGTATGAATTTGTAAAAACGGCGCTCAGCAGGGTCACATGGGTTTGGCGACGTAGCATCACCAGCGACGACTAGAGGCGGGATGTAGGAAGCTGCTTGTTCTCTCTTCAGCAGGTCCACACTTCTTCTTAAGTTTCATTAAAATCTTATTTCGAG
Source organism: Aulostomus chinensis (assembly GCF_037954235.1). Classification (NCBI taxonomy): domain Eukaryota; kingdom Metazoa; phylum Chordata; class Actinopteri; order Syngnathiformes; family Aulostomidae; genus Aulostomus; species Aulostomus chinensis. Next base: position 22,530,761 of record NC_141342.1, on the reverse strand, counting down.
TCCCAGTGTTCAGAACCGCGTGGTGGAGGTAAAAACTTCCACCTCATCACTGCTTAAACAGAGCATGAAATTAAATCTAGCATGGCAGGGAAGGGCAGGAGAGCGTCTGAGCGGCTAGAAAACAATAAAAGGCAAAAGAGGCGGAGCTACAATATGACAAGATGCAGCTGGAGAGGGAGCGGCTGCGCTCTTACAGATGGAAAAGGATTAGAGGAGTATCAATGAGTGCTGCAGCGCTTTGTGCAAAATAAAGCAGCAGAGGCAACACACTTTTCTAACCTTTTTGTTCCCTTCCTGCCCTGGGAGTTAAATTCAAGGCAATTTATCAAACCAGGACGGGTGAGAGGACTGGGACGTGCCAGCAGACAGACAGCGCCTTATTAGCAACTGGCTAATAAATATGAGAGGGAACTCCAATGATGGAGGCCACCAGTGTTGAAAATACTGTTTCATGCTGCAGTCAATAAAGTACGTGGGTGTGTGGGGGGGTGTGGACGACCCCCCGCCAGTGCACCCCAGAGTAATTATAGAAATACAAAGTGATGGACTGCAACTGAGGAAGTGATGTCATCCCAGCGTCAGCAGATTTCTGTCCATTCTTTTTGTGGAGGACGTGATTGAGGATGGCGGCACGCAGCCAAAGGCTTTCCTACAGTTCATGTCACTCAGCCGGCGTGTGGCGCCTCAGCAACATCTCCCCCCTCACTCACAGGGTACAGGAGTTCGGTTCTGGTGATTTTGGCGAGCTGACCGACGAAACTCCTCGGACTCTTATCTTTCTTGAAAAACAATAAAACACAGCGTCAATCACAGCCAATCAGAGACGAGGGGCCCAGGAGGCCACAGAGTGCTCACAGCTTCCTCCTCGCCACCCCATCCTGCTGCTAAGAAAAACTAAAATAAATCTCGGATCCACTCCTTCATTCCCATCCTCTCCAAAAACTTGTGCAATGCTGCCGCTCTCCTCATCCCTCCATCCCAACTGTCAGCCCTCCATCAGCTAGACTCCATCTGGGGACCCTGGTATACGGGGCCGTCTTCAGCGTCAACCGACCTGGAGGGCGGCCAGCAGAAACCCTTCGTGACCTTAAATCATCTTCAAGTGTTCCCCGACTTGGTTCTCACAGAGCCTCATCCATCCTCATCATCCGGTGGCAGGTCTGCATGCCGTTCCCACGTCGCCTCCGGAGCTGATAAGGCTCCATCAGCCTGACTCTCCATCACGACCTTTCTCAGAGCGCCGCAATCCAGCTAGGAACACCACGCCTACATGAATACTTTTGGTCTATGCAGCAGCCATGATGACCAGTGAGTGAGGGTGTGTGGATGCTTTCATGGACCAGATGATTGACAGGATTGGACTACAATCTTTCCTTGTCCCTGACATGATCACTTCCTGTTGGACTACAAAGTCACTTCCTCCCCTTCAAAGTTTCCATGTAAACTTCTCACTTCCATCGTAACTGTAGAACTCAAAAAGTAAACTTGTTTTTTCTTCTGAAGACGATCATAGATCATTGATTATGGCTGGTAAAGTGGAACATTCCAACCAGCAGGTGGCTCAGTCCGACTCAGCTGACCAGCGGCTGACGACTGCAGAGAAAGTTCGCCATGAAAATGGCTTTCTGCGATGACAAGGCCAATCGTGGAGTTTGAGCTCAACGGCCAGGAAGACCAACTATTCACAACTGAGGTCCGACCAGTCCGTTCAGACCAGTCCAACCATGAATCACCAGTTTTAGGGAGCTGAAGCCTCCAGAGCCTGATTCAAGACTGAAGCCTGAGTGAAGAGGAGCTGTTGATCCTTTTGGCTGCTGTGAGCTCTGACACAGAGGCGTGTCACAGCGGCGAGGACCAGTAATCTCCAAACCAGGTGATAGTCAGGCCTCTGAGGCACAAGACCCAGCTTAACAGGAGCCAACCTTGTGGCCTGTCCTCAGTCGTGGACCGCAGCCAGCAACCATAACTCTGTTTCACATGAGGCGTCTGTCATCGCCGAACATTCGGACGCTAAATTAAGTCTATAAAATCCGCTTGGTCTCAGTGACCCTTCCTGCCAAGATCCAGCAACTTGTCTGTGGCTCCCAGTTCGGACCCACGGGCCCGTTCACGGTGCTGCTGCTGACTTCGGTGTCCAAACAGCTGTTCTGACTGGACAGAACCATGAGGACCCACATTCATGACCAATAAGCCACCAACCTGCTTCCAGTTGAGTCGTACTCCCTCCCAGCGTCACACGTCCTCCTCTAAACCCCACACCCCGCCACATCCATCCAGTTGCCTAGCAACGCCCTTCTCAATACCTGCCATTACACGGCGAGAGCTTTCACCTCCTCTTCAGATGAATCGTTCCTCCCATTAAACACCCATTTACACCTCGCTGCTCCCTGGCGTGGACCCGTTTCATGATGGCTGCTGATTGGACAGAGAGAATTATTCTGGAAACACTCAAAACATCCTGAAGACGTCCGTCCAGCGTCTCTGCGTGAAGGACAGGCAGAGACGGAATAAACCTGAGCAGCAACTCACTGCCAAACCTGCCAACGACCAGACTGGGAGGAGGAGGAGCTCCCCAAAATGTAGAGGAGAGGGAGGAGAGGGAGGAGAGAGAGGGAGGAGAGGGGGGAGGGAGGAGAGAGAGGGAGGAGAGGGGGGAGAGGGAGGAGAGGGAGGGAGGAGAGGGGGGAGAGGGAAGAGAGAGAGGGAGGAGAGGGGGGAGAGGGAGGAGAGAGAGGGAGGAGAGGGAGGAGAGAAAGGGAGGAGAGGGAGGCGAGGGGGGAGAGGGAGGAGAGGGAGGCGAGGGGGGAGAGGGAGGAGGGACCCCGAGGATGGAAACAGAGGGGGGGGGAGTGATTAAAGCAGGAACAGAGTTGAGGTGTGGATGAAAACTAGGAGAGGAATTAGAACCGGTAAAGAGCCGCGAGGGATGAGGGAGATTAAACCTCCTAAATAATGAGGAAGGCTTTGACATGTAGACAGAAGCGTGAATCCGCAGCCTCGGATCAGTTCACCGCCACCGAATGCACACTGCTGTGTTGATAGGAGGCAAATCTGCCGCAGCGGCAGTCCGGCCCGCTCCTGCTGGCGCTCCCCAGCTGCACCTCCTCACCCTGACATTAACTTACGGACTTGAGGAGGCCGCTCACACTGAAGGTCTTCAAATTATTCTCCTTTCGCGCGAGAACATTCTGTAAGGGCGAGTACCCGTGTCACCGCTCTGCTCGGATCAGTGTGTCACCTCTTGTGAACGTGTCAAAACACGCCCACGGCCGCACCGCTTCAGGAAGTGAAACTTTAGACATAAAAAATTATCATCTTAGCCTGTCGCTAGAAAACTGGACTCTCTTTGAGCTGGACAACATCTCAGCAGCATCACTGGAAGGCCATGTTGCCATGGTGCCAATCTTCATCTTCCTGCCAGGCTCCGCGGACGTCAGCAACAAAAGGGCTTCAGGTGTCTGACATGCTTCTTACCAGGAATTTGCGTTTCTGTTTCCACTGAGAGCCTTGAGCGTTGGTGTGTCGATGGGCTTCCGTCACCATGTGGATCAGCTCCCACTCTGACCCGGTGGGCTCTGGACGGTTCTGGAGGGATTTCACCATTTCCTCCTTCTTGCGACGTTCCCTGTTCTCCTCGATCAGACGGCGTTTAGCGACCCGCTTGGAGTCGTCCAGCACCACTGGGAGGAGACGGAGGCTTCAGTATACATCTTCGACACAACAACTTCACAGCGTCGAAGATCATAATCAACGAGGCGTCTCTCGAGGGACGAGACTACCACTGGGAACTACTTCATGGAGCTGGTGTGTGTGCGGAGGAACACTCACAATCCATGGCCATTCCCACTGCGATACACTTCTTGAAGCGGCACAGCTGGCACTGGTTACGGGTGATCTTGTCGATGATGCAGCAGCCATCGTACTTACAAGAGTAGGTGGGGTGGAGGTTCTTTTGGATGGTCCTACGGAAGAAACCCTGGTGGCAGATAGAGAGGGATGTTTACAGACCGCCAGGAAGTTAAAAGGACCTGACGGCGAGCTGCCGCCGCCACGTCGGAGGCGATGTGTGTGTCGACTCTGTGGAGGTCATTGTTACTGTGAGTGTGATCAACACAACCTGATCAGATGTCGAGTGTACTGTGTTTCAGAGGAGGCCAGTTCAGCCTCACAGCCAGAAACATGTAGGACAGAAGGCCGATCAGCTGACGGTCCTAACCCACACCAGGCTGGGGTGGCGGTGACACGGTGAGCTGAGTAGGTCACTCAGAGCGCCGTGCTGCTACTGCAGCGTGATATCCTAGCACTGTAAGCTGGTGCATGATGTCACAGCAGTGGTGCATGTTCCTTACCTATGATTGTGAACACACCTTGTCTTTGTGATTGTGTCTCTGAGCTCACACCAGTCAGGTAGGCAGCTGAATTACAGTGTACATCTTTTGTTTTGCATTTCCATGTGTGTGTGTGTGCGCGCGCGTGTGTGTGTGTGCGTACGTGTTCACACCTTGCAGCCCTCGCAGGTAATGCAGCGGTAGTGGTACCCCGTGGCCTTGTCACCACACACCACACATGGCTCATCCTTCTCCAGGTAGCTGGGAATGTACCCTGCAGGGGCCACGATGTTCTCGTTAGACAAAGGTCAAATAGACCCCCTACACTACCCCCCATCACCACGGCCACAAAGACAACATCCTGTCTGCTGACTCTTTTCACTCAGAAATAAACTTCCCTGTCCACAACTAAGTGGGGATGAGAGCTGACAGCAGTTCATGTGCGACACCAGCGCCTCTAATTACTCACTCAGTGGTTGACAGGTCTCTTCATAGGGCCACCAACACTTGATGGTAACAACAACAACAATAATAACAACAACAGTAGCAAAAACACCCTCTCCATCCGAGTCCTTCAGCTGCTGGAGACATTAAACACAGTATGAAGTCTATAATTAGGACAGGAAACAAGGCCTGGGACTAAATATTGACACTGATACATTGGTACTACAGTTTACTGGTACTGCTGAAGACACGAGGAACATGAAGATCCTTGTGTTGACAACACATCGTACTGGTGATGAGAATTAGAGAGGAACACACACCAGAGCCATTAGACATCAGAAAACACAAAAGGAAACGGAAGAGGAAGAGAAAACTCTCCAGAAGACAACGGTTAAAGAACTAGGAAGAGGAGGTGAGGGAGAGGAAGAGGAAGAGCACCAACAGTCAGAGAGGAAAGATGTCAGCTGAGTGTTGGCAGCACAGACGACAGAGCTTCTCATCTGAGGGTGTGATTGGACACTCAGCCCAAAATCAATACTGCTGCAGCGCTCAGCCCCACCCACACCAGCCCAGGATGAGATGGAGGAGTCCAGGTCAGTGTTTCCCAACAGGACTTCCTCCATTTTCATTTAGCGAGGCAGCATGACGCAGGACTGTTCATACATGTAGACGTGGAGGACACGAGGGGACGTCAACTGGAGACAGATGCTGCTGCCAGCCATCCACTCAGCTGTAACACTGAGTGTTTATGGTCCAGTGAAACGGTTCATCACACTGTGATCACAAGTTAATATTCAAGCTGTACATCTGGAACTCTCGGCTTCTCATTGGAAAAAGGGCAAAATGCCAAAAACTATGGTAACAAGTTCATGTAAGAGATGTTAAAGGCACACGCCCACTTTTCAAGAAAGTCTGTTATTCTCCCATGTCTCCATAGTCAGAAAAGAGGATAGAGCCCCTACTTTAGGGAGCTGAGAGCCAGGCTAGTTAGCTTAGCACAGTGACTGGTAGTGGGTGGGAAGTGTTAGCGTAGCTGCGTCTCTGCCTGCATTAATATCAGGAGGGTTGTGTAACCTTGGTGATGAATACCAGTTTAACATGAGGAGACGTTGTAGTGGTAGAATCAGACACGTAGCCGGAACTACTTTCCTGACTGGGAGCAGTGATTTGACGCAGCACCTCCAAAGCTCCACTGGAACTTGGGTCAACAGAACCAAAGGTTTGTTGAGGACTAGAAGAGCGACTGCTGCTACTGATGATGAGGAGGAGGAGGAGGATTCCTGCTGGACACTCCAGCATCCTGGACCTGAGCTAGCTGATGCTAACACTTCCACCCACTACCAGCCATTGGGCTGAGCTAACTAGCCTGGACCTGAGCTAGCTGATGCTAACACTTCCCACCTTCCCACCCACTACCAGTCATTGGGCTAAGCTAACCAGCCTGGACCTGAGCGAGCTGATGCTAACACTTCCCACCTTCCCACCCACTACCAGTCATTGGGCTAAGCTAACCAGCCTGGACCTGAGCGAGCTGATGCTAACACTTCCCACCTTCCCACCCACTACCAGTCATTGGGCTAAGCTAACCAGCCTGGACCTGAGCTAGCTGATGCTAACACTTCCACCCACTACCAGCCATTGGGCTAAGCTAACTAGCCTGGACCTGAGCTAGCTGATGCTAACACTTCCCACCCACTACCAGCCATTGGGTGAAGCTAACTAGCCTGGACCTGAGCTAGCTGATGCTAACACTTTCAATAAGACATTTGCAGAACATTTTTAGAACTTGGATGTAGCTGGGGAGAGAGGATTCTCTCTAGGTTGATTACAAAGTATCGTTTAAAGAACAGTACCAGAGAAAGATGTTAATTGATGCAGTTGTCTGTCAGTTTCCTGTCTGCCGACCAATCAAACCCTGCAACTGATTCAGTCATTCAACTGAAAATTCAAGTCGTATTCCTGAAAAGTGGTTTCAATCTGAACAGTAATCAATTATAGCCTCAAATTTGTTTCATCAGAAGAACTGAACTGTTCACTAATTATACCAACAACATCAACAAGCAATAGCTCGGTTCAATAATTACATTTATATATGATGCACATCTACACTTGATTCGGGAACCTTTAGACAATCACATGCTCATATTTGGGAGGGAAGCGTGTGACAAGCCAGGAGAGATCTACTCTGTACACGCTAAGTCACGCGTGTTATGGACTGGGACTGTTCAGCTCCTGCTTCAGTCTGCACATGCTTCTTTCATCCTGGGGGATTCGGCGCCGTCACTCAGTTTTATGTGCTTCGTCCAACAAGAACGGCGTCTGAACAGAAAGCTTTCGTTTCCTGACGACAGACATCCAGATGTTCTACTTTCTCTAGTTTGAGGTACCAAATCGAGAGCGCAGTGTACGAGGCAGCAAAGAGTCATGGCGCTTTCATCTCTGAGGCACTGACAGCAACTTCCTGTTCAAAAAGACTCCAGAAGATATCGGTGAGAGCTGGACGCTGCTGCCGAAACTCACCAGTCATACTCTTCACTGAACATTGGCTGTTCTTCCTCTTCCTCTTCGGGCCATTGAGCCACCTGAGAGACACAGAGACAGAAATAAGTCATGCTGGTGGTTATGAAGGATGCTGCTCTAGAATGGTGGTCTTCCGTCCAGGTGGACCGGGTCTGGGCCCGGACAGAGAGGACACCCTCCAGAGATCCTGCACTGATGCACTAATATCCCACAAGGTTTTAGGAATCGTGGTGGTCCTTAATCACCACAAGGTAAATGTGCTGGCTTGATGCTAGCACGTAGCCTGCTAACACGTGACAAAACTCTCGTCTCACGTCCAGAAAAACATTCAAAGTCTTCTTAATCATCGCACCAGTCGGAGCGCAGTACTGCCACTTCAAAGTGCTTATTTTTACTTCATGAACACACATCTGGAGGTGTGATATTGGAAACTGAACACAACCACAGGCCTGCAGTGTAAAGAGCAGAAGTAGAAACAGGAACTCTTTCTTCTTCGTTGTCTGCCCTGCTAAACCTGATCCTGGATCAGTTGCCTTAAAAAAAATCCAGTGCAGTGTTTTGGCCTTCAGAATAAAACAAACGGTAATATTATTATCATGGTTCGTTCAGTCTCCCCCCCCCCCCCCCAAAAAAAAAAAAATCAACAGGAGGTCAAGCAATTCCCTTGCTAGCTTGTTAGCGGCTAAGCGAACCTCCCCGTGACACAATGACAGGACTCTCGTGCTCGCTGGTCCACCGCCTCCACGTTTTACGACTCTCCATCATCAGAGCTGATTTGTGATGATCATGTGTGCGTCGACAGTTGACAGACCAAGCTGGACCAGTGGTGGGTGAATGTCTGAGGCACAGACACAAACCTCGGAATAATCAGGTGGAGCAGAGGTGTTAGCAGAGGCGTGGCCAGGCGTCAACGCCGTCAAACTCCTTCTTTCACTTCAGCTGGACACATCAATTCACAATCAATTCACAGACTCACAGACAATCCCTCAAGGGTTGAGCAGATGCTGTGCAGCCCACAGACAAAGATCAGAAATGAGGATACAAATATCAAGGGTTATGAAGTGGTGGGTCTTGTCTCCAGTCTGGGTGAAGGAGCAGGGCCTTGGCTACATCAAGTTGGTCTCCTGACGAGCCACAGGTTCTTCCCCTCCACACCAGCTCTGGGAACCTTATAATTGCCTGTTCAGCTCAAGAGTTCCTCTAATTGAGCCTTGGCGGCCACGATGACGCGCAGGTGCGGTTCGGAGCGTTCAGGAGGCATGAACGGCCTCCATCGCGTGTCCTGATACAACATAATACAGAATCGTTCCTCCAAATGCTGGGAGGGAAAATCATCTTGGCAACAGCGAGGTCACATGGGGAGCTTTTCTTGGACTGAATGACACGGCAGCAGGTGGGGACTCGAGGACTGAGATGTGTCACCGCAGCAGAGGGAGGAGGCGGAGCTCAGGTAGGTATCCGTCTGTCAGCCAGCTGGCTTCAGCTTCATCACCATCATCATCATCATCACCATCAAGCTGCTGGAGGCGACAGCCGTCAGTCTGTCAGCTACGTGACACTTCCATCCTCCCATGCGGCAGCGAGTTGTTAAAGATGGAAACATCAGCGAGCGGGATCAGATCCTCCCACGGCTGCGGCGCTCCAGTGGCGGCGCCCCTTCACTGCTCATGGTTCTCTTCTTTCAACTCAGACTTTTTCCTTCTAAATGGCTTCCATCATGCGACCAAACAAACTCGTCCAGCTTTGCCGTCCAGGACAGACTAATAACAGGATGTTGCAGGCGTTAATGACATAATATCAAGCACTTCATAGTAATACTACAGTTTATTTATATACTGGCGAACTTCACAAGGAAGTTACACAGCAGCGATAAAACCAGCTGATGGAAGAGAATAAACAATCTTACGACCCTGTCATCTAAAAGTAAAACACTCATCTGAGTGTTTGTGGAGCCTGACTGCGAGGGGCGTGGCCACCAACAAGCCTGCCTACTCACTGATGCACCATCAAATGTTTAAGATGAGAGAGATCAGGACACACACACACACACACACACACAACCACTTCCACCTTTGACAGGATACGATTGTAACACAAATCCCTCACACACACAGACACACTGTTACAATCTCACACACTCTTGTGTCTTTGGTGTTAGTGGAGTAAAGTTGTCATCTCAGGACTGTTGTGTTGTGTTCTTGACGCCTCCGAGGCAACGATGGTGGCTGCAGCTGAGCAGCAGATGTTCACTTTTACCACAATGACGCGCACAAATGAACCAAAACAAACGTCGACCACAAACATCGAGACACGACGATGTCAGAGACTTACAGAGCTGACCTGCTGATGCAGCGCCGCCGTAACATATGCATGATGGTAGCGATGGCGTGGAGCTGGTGAGGGTTAGCACGCGCCTCTGACATACATTCCACTCACAAGTCTGAATCACTTCTACACACACACACAACATATACATGTTTAAGCTGCTGAGCAGCAAACACACTGCCTCTCCCTGCTTCCTGCAACTATGACCAACCACTCTTCTCTGATTGGCTCACGGCCACAAATCCTGTCCCTCCCTCGCACTCCTTTGCCACACACACACACACACACACACACACACACACACACACACACACACACACACACACACACACACACACACACACACACAACCCTATCTGCAGATATGCACTTGCTCATTTCCATATGTTCACAAGTTCAATAAAGATAAAGGAAGAACAACCAAATCAATCAGAGTGAATGTTAATGTTCGTCAACTGTGTCAAAATGAAAGTGAATCGCGGCGGTGCTGCAGCGCCGTCCCGCCTCCACACCTGCTCTAACCCTCTGAACCCAGGTCCAGTCTGCAGGTGAGGGAACCAGAGCAGCTCCGTTTGGAGGGTTTTGTTTTGTCATTACACCAGGATGCCATTCGATTCGACGATGAAACAATGACATTCTTGAGTGGCGTGCCTTCCCAGAAAGAATTCCTATAAACCTGCTGCGAGCAGGTTCTGTGATCGTTGTGGGCGTGTCGGAATATCTTAACCACCCCGTGCAGCGCGAGTGTCATTCTGGGCTGCTGAGATCTCACTGATGTCGAAGCAGCAAATATAATTAAATCAGAGCACCGCTGGATGGGAGACGAGCTCTCGGTGATTGAGGTGAACTCTCCAGTGAATCGGCTCGGCTCCTTCCAGCAGGCCACAGATTTATATCCATATCAGAGTGTGAATGAGGCCCCCTGTCCTCGGCGCCACAGAGGCCCATTGTTCAGCCCGCACGCTACAGCTGGGTCTGTCCCGTCCTATACATCCAGCGCTAATGGACACTTTGTTCCCTCGTGTGTCCCAACGCTGTCTGGATTACAGGCAGAGCTGGAGGACGACACAGCCAGCCGCCCGACGCAAGCGAGACGACTCCCTCGTCCAAACCCAGCAGTGGATTCTCAGCACAGGGCAGCAGGAAGACTTGACCACAGCGGGTCACAGCGTCCTCCAGCTGGTCTCCAGGACCATAAAGTCCCCGTTCTACAATGTCTCTTGGTGGTCTTCTAGTACTTCTAGGTTTCAGTCAGTTATTTCAAACCAAAAGCCAGAAAGTGTATTTTTCCCCTTAACTTCTCCATTTATATTATGAAGTGATGCACCATCCCACTTTTGAGTTCCAGGTTTTCAAGGCTTTTCCAGGATCTCCAGAGCCCTTAGTGACAATTCAGGTGAAAATAAATAGAATCTACCCTGGTTGCAGTCTGGAGTCACTGAGAAGTGATGGAGGAGGGAAAACATGGCAGTGAGCTGAAGACTCCTGTTAGTGAGTACTTGAAAGGTGAAGTACACGTTTTGGATGAAGTATCAACTTAATATAGGAAGATCTACAGTGACAACAACCTGCTACGACCAGCTACAACCAGTGAAAACCAGCTACGGCCACTCATGACTTGCGACAACCAGCTACGATCGACTACAACCAGCTACGATCGACTACAACCAGCTACAACTAGCTATGACCAGCTACAACTAGCGACAACCAGCTACAATGAGCGACCACCAGCTACGACTAGCGACAACCAGCTACGACCACTGACAAACACTCATGACTAGCTAGGACCAGCTACAAGTGGCTATGACCAACTACGACCAGTGGCAACCAGCTACGACCGGCTAGGACCAGCTACAACCAGCTACGACAAGTGACAACCAGCTACTACCAGTGACAAACACTCATGACAACCAACAACAAGCTATGACCAGCTTCTACTGCGACAACCAGCTACGACCAGTGACAAACACTTATGACTAGCGATAACCAGCTTTGACCAGCTACAACTGGCTTTGACCAGCTACAACTAGCGACAACCAGCTACGACTTGCGAAAACCAGCTACGACTAGCGACAACCAGCTACGACCAGTGACAAACACTCATGACTAGCAACAACTAGCTATGACCAGCTACAACTAGTGACAATCAGCTACGACCAGTGACAAACACTCATGACAAGTTACGACCAGCTACAAGTGGCTATGACCAACTACGACTAGTGGCAACCAGCTACGACCGGCTAGGACCAGCTACAACTGGCTATGACCAACTACGACTAGTGGCAACCAGCTACGATCGACTACAACCAGCTACAACTAGCTATGACCAGCTACAACTAGCGACAACCAGCTACAACGAGCGACCACCAGCTACAACGAGCAACCACCAGCTACAACGAGCGACCACCAGCTACGACTAGCGACAACCAGCTACGACAAGTGACAAACACTCACGACAACCAGCTACGACCACTGACAAACACTCATGACTAGCTAGGACCAGCTACAAGTGGCTATGACCAACTACGACCAGTGGCAACCAGCTACGACCGGCTAGGACCAGCTACAACCAGCTACGACAAGTGACAACCAGCTACTACCAGTGACAAACACTCATGACAACCAACAACAAGCTATGACCAGCTTCTACTGCGACAACCAGCTACGACCAGTGACAAACACTTATGACTAGCGACAACCAGCTTTGACCAGCTACAACTGGCTTTGACCAGCTACAACTAGCGACAACCAGCTACGACTTGCGAAAACCAGCTATGACGAGCGACAACCAGCTACGACCAGTGACAAACACTCAAGACTAGCAACAACTAGCTATGACCAGCTACAACTAGTGACAATCAGCTACGACCAGTGACAAACACTCATGACTAGCTACGACCAGCTACAAGTGGCTATGACCAACTACGACTAGTGGCAACCAGCTACGACCGGCTAGGACCAGCTACAACTGGCTATGACCAGCTACGACTAGTGACAACCATCTATGACTCGCGACAACGGCTACGACTTGCGACAGCCGGCTACGACTAGTGACAGCCGGCTACAACTTGCGACAACCGGCTACGACTTGCGACAACCAGCTACGACTAGTGACAAACACTCACGACAACCAGCTACGACCACTGACAAACACTCATGACTAGCTAGGACCAGCTACAAGTGGCTATGACCAACTACGACCAGTGGCAACCAGCTACGACCGGCTAGGACCAGCTACAACCAGCTACGACAAGTGACAACCAGCTACTACCAGTGACAAACACTCATGACAACCAACAACAAGCTATGACCAGCTTCTACTGCGACAACCAGCTACGACCAGTGACAAACACTTATGACTAGCGACAACCAGCTTTGACCAGCTACTACTGGCTTTGACCAGCTACAACTAGCGACAACCAGCTACGACTTGCGAAAACCAGCTATGACTAGCGACAACCAGCTACGACCAGTGACAAACACTCATGACTAGCAACAACTAGCTATGACCAGCTACAACTAGTGACAATCAGCTACGACCAGTGACAAACACTCATGACTAGCTAAGACCAGCTACAAGTGGCTATGACCAACTACGACTAGTGGCAACCAGCTACGACGGGCTAGGACCAGCTACAACTGGCTATGACCAGCTACGACTAGTGACAACCATTTATGACTCGCGACAACGGCTACGATTTGCGACAGCCGGCTACGACTTGCGACAGCCGGCTACGACTTGCGACAACCGGCTACGACTTGCGACAACCAGCTACGACTAGCGACAACCAGCTACGACTAGTGACAACCAGCTTCTACTCGCGACAGCCAGCTACGACTAGTGACAAATGGCTATGACCAGCAACGACTAGCTTCTGGTCTTAACCATAAATGCTTCCTTCATTGAGGAACTCATTGGTTACTCTCTAATTTCTGACGGTGGTTGGAGAGGAGGAGGTCCAACTCTTCAGCTGGCACCTCAGCCAGTTCTGGTCCTCACCACAAATGAACCAGAGTTCCATTCAACCCACTGAACCACGCAGCGCATATCCAGGTGAGCATGTGGACCCACCTGAAGGCCAATAGCTACACATTCCTCTCCTTCAACACCTGGAATGTCATATAAAGATCCAACTGATGTTCCAGGTGAGAACAAATCTGATCAAACATCAGCCTGAACCCTGAGCTGCACCGGGACGCCAGCTCCACTTCACTATTATCTTTTCATTCATGGGGCTTCTGTGTTTATGTGTTCGCAGGCAGGCTGGACCCGACCAGCTCCAGCGGACCGAGTGTGACATGCTGGAAGAGAGACCGCCGTGCTCTTTAGCTTGTCTGGAAAAACTGATGTAGAGAAGACTTGGACACCAGAGGAGACAGAGACCCTGTCCTCACAAGACCTCCTCAACACCATCTGACAGAACGGCGTGTCTGTTTATGCTCAGGAATCCTGTCGGGGTCATGAGTTCACGCCAGGGGAGATGGGGAAATGGGCTTAAAAGCAGACAGAGCGCGTGTGAAGCGTTTCGTCGGATTCCTGAGACGTTCTCCAGGCCGACAGGAAACAGTGATTGGAAAACACTAAAAAGGGGGAAGACTCACCGTTTCTCTTCTCCCTCGGATGGGTTAGGGTCTTGCTCCTTGGGCATGTGTTCCATTCACCTTAATTCCATCCAGCAGCCAATCATGAGAGACTGAGGCAAGCCCCACCCTCGGATGTCCACTTGTCATTCGCCGGTTCGGAGGGGTCAGTCAGTGAGACATGACAGGGTCCGGTCCCCGGGATCCTGGGCAGGGGGTGTCCAGAGGGAAGGGACCCCCCCCTGAGGACGGAGCTGTCTGACAACTCTAGGATGTGGGGGATGCTTGAGGAGGGGCGGGGGTGAATGGGCCGGCCCTGAGGCCGGAGGGGAGGGGGGGGGGGAGGGGGAGGGGGAGGGGGGCAGCGAGGGTGGGTCTCAGATGTACGGAGGGTGAGCGGAGATCCACACTAGAAGACAAGAACACAAGAGAACAATCAGACATTCAAATGTTCTCCATTTTTTGTCAAAATCTCTGACATTTAATAAATCAACAGATGTCTGGAGCCTCACGGGGTCCCTAACCCTCAGCTACACGTGTGGATTTGCACTGCTCTGCATTTCCATGTTGTTTCCTGCTCATGCGCCGGCGTGTGACTCGTCTCACAGTAACAAGGTTGAGGTGTCTGAGGTCACCGAGTACATGTGAAGCACACGCTTCTCTCTAGCACATATATGTGCTCACGCTGAACACAAGCTCCCCTAAATGCTCCACCACATGTTCTGCTGTCAGCTCAGTCGGGTCTCACATTCCATCTGACATCACGAGGCAGCCTTTTCCTCCTGCGGCGCCTGTGACGGGACGGCTGAGGCATTGACCCGGAGGTCGCAGCAGAACCTCCGTCACCTCCGTCCGCTGCAGCTGGATGGTTCTTGGAAGCTGTTTACTAGATGTCACCTCTTCTGAGGGGTTAAGTAGCTTTACAATGAGCGGCTGAGTGGTCGGGGGTCCTGAGCCGTCAGCCCCCGCCTCCCTGAACGCTCGTCCAAGGGAGGCTTTATTTTTTTCCTAATCTTACCCTGCTTTAATGCCTTTCTAATCCAGAACAGAGGGATAGAGAGCAGGAGAACGTCTTTCAACGTGACTGATATTATTATTGTTGCTTTTACTGCTAATAGAGAGATTAAACACCACCCTCTTCATCACCTACGGGAGGAGGAAGCATTCACACTCATCCTCAGGGGGGTAGAGAGGATGCTGTCATCAATGACTCATGCTGGCACACAGCGATGTCAGCGCACAGTTCCCACATCGCTCTGTCTGATCCTGGATCAGTTACTGATCAGCTACCAACAAAACCACCTCCAGTGCCGTGATCTGGCCTTCATAATAAAAGTGGCACTAGATCATTATTAATATTGTTATGCTTTAGTCTGAGCTGCTTTTAGTCTTACTCTGAAAAGGTCTGGCAGGAAGTAGTGAATCTGTTGCTAGGTTGTTAGCAGGCCTGACACCTCTGTGCCCACGAAGCGAGATCAATAAGCTGTTTGATTTTCAGGTTTCACAGTAACATTCATTCATGCTCCCTAGAACATGAAGAAGCTCATGCATCTTTAAACCAGCAGACGTGTCAAAAATGTCTTTGACATGTTGACACGCTAAGACCTCGTTCACACCACACACAGACAGGAAATAGTTCATGTTTGAAGATGATTCTTTCGTTGCCACGGAAGAGCCCGTCAGAGTTGGCGCCATGATGATTCTAGACATGTGACCAGTATCAGCTCCGACACGTTCAGGTAGACAGCAGGAGCATGTGAAGGACCCTGTCTCCACCTGAGCAGGTGTAGCGCCCATGATGGCACCCCTCACTTGACAGTCCATCACAGCCTCGCCTGACATGTTGACAACATAGTCATGTGTCCTTGGTTCAGGCATGATTCAGACAAGACACCTGAGGTCACATCACCTGAGGTCACATGACCAGACAAGTGGCTGGGGAAAGGTTCGATTTCACACAAGACAAACATGAGACCTGGACGGCACCACCATCTTTGATTGGGTTTGAAATCAAATCTCACACATACACACACACGCTCACTCCATTCATGGCTGTGACTCGGTCAGGCAGAGTTGAAAGCGTTTGTCCCCCCTCCCCCCACAAGGGGAACAGCAGCGGCGCTGGTGATGCAATGACATCAGCCCCGGCGCTAATGCTCTCTATCAGATCAACTGCTGTTACCAGAGGCCCTCGCTGCGGCGCTGCCGCTTGTTTTGTGACACAAACAAACAGTTGTTGATGTAACTGGACAGAGGGCACTGAGGAGAGAAGAGTCCTTTGTCCTTAACTCTGTGTGTGTGTGTGTGTGTGTGTGGTCATGGAGACTCACACTGCGGCGAGAACCACCACAGAAGCGTTTAAAGCACTTTGCCAAGTGTTTCTCTGTCTGTGGACAGATTTGTCACTATGATACCGTCCCACTAGTTCACCATGAAGTCGCTGTACTCCAGCTGAAGTGAGAACGCCTGCGGTCAACACGCCCGCTGATGTCACTACACGAGGAACATTCGAAGACGATGAGCGACTGTCAAACAAAGTCAAACATAAAATCACAGAATTCCAATTTAAAGTAGAAAGTACTGATCCACGTTGCTGGTTTTGTTCCTGTGTCTCTCTTTAATGTACCTCAATAAATCACTATCAGAGGGGCTCACATGACCATTCAAGGTGGCACCGCGTCCACCTCCCGGCCAGCAGGTGGCTCCCTCCCTCCTGCACTACTTGAGTCTCCTGGTTACCAGGTGGACTCAGGGGTGGAATCACAGTAAGAAGACAGACAAGTCATGTGGTCCATCCAGTCACCATGGTGATGATGTCACACACTACAATAACAATATGAACCAGTGAAAGGCCAAAGTTGCTAACTTGAGCTTTTGCTATTGTTCTTTAGCAACCGTTAGCTTAGCTGTCCATCAGGAAGTGGCCCCCTCAGCAAGGCTGTCCAGCCCTTCTGGTCCTCCAGCTCAGACCAGTGTAGACCTGCTGAACCAGTACTGACCCTCATTGGTCCCACAGTATTTGAGACGCTAACAGAACGAAGCATCGCGTTTCTCCGACATTTCTCTGCTTAATCTGCACCTGCAGCTCCTGAGCTCCTGGTCGTTGACACACCTGGTACACCTGACACCAGCCTGCTGGCGCTGCTGGCCCAGAGACCCTCAACCGCTTGGCGTCTAGATATTAGCAACATTTGGACCCAATAACATTTCATAAAATCATTATTTCAACAACATAAGAATTTTCAGGTAAATCTAGACTTTGATTCAGCGACACTCTAAAAGTTATACAGATGTTTTTTTACTAATTATTTATTGTCTCCTGCATCTCTGAGGGAAATAACCCTCCAACGTACAGAATATTAAGAAAAGTTAGGAAAGTTCTTCTTTCATTCTAGAGGGTGAGCCCTTGATACGTCCTGCTCACTCTGATCTTCTGGAATGAGGTCATGGTCTGTAGCGACAGTAAGACCCAATCGGCCATCACGCACGATCAATGGGGCAGATAATTGGTTACAACTGGACACGAGCCCCCCCCCATCCAACCCAAAATTATCCCAATTACACGCCGTGAGGAGCTGTCACAACAGGGCGAGCGTTCAACATAACGCTGCTTTAATGTGTTGACAAAAGCCACAATAGTGAGAGAAGGTACCAGCGCAGAGCTCAGCAGGTGCCGCCGCCATCCTCCGCCGCCAAGGGCAGGACGGGAGAAACCGAAAGCTTGAGTGGAGGAAGAGCTAAGACAAGGAAGGAAACAGAAAGAGTGAACAAAAGTTAAACTAATATAATATAGTAGGAAGGTTCTGGTGGGGGGGGGGTAGATGAAAGGTAGAACAGTCTTGATGCAGGACATTTTTGGCCTGAAGACAAAATCAACCCACTTATCTGAGTTAGAAGACCAACAACAGGAAGAGAGGAGGGCGTGTCAGGCCGAGGTCACGAGGCTGCGCATGAGCTCAGATACAGACAGAATCAAACACACGGCACTTAACCGGCCATGGATACGGTGCTCGTGGCTGCTGGCCCTGACCAGGCCAAAGAAAGAGCTGCAGTGACACTGGGGTCCTGTGAAGCCTCTGGGATTAAACTGGGAACCAGAGACTGATGGAAAACCAAAGGATCAATTATCCTCGTATCAGATCAGATTAATTAATCCAGTTTTTTGATCTGATTACAGATAAAGTACCTGTAAAACGCTCTGATGATTATGCTTCCAAGCACGCCTCCAAAGTGGTGTTGCTATGAATTTTGAAGCCAATATCTGAGTCGTCCCCCCACAGGTACGCTGCTTCTCCTGCTGTTGTCCAGGCATGGCCATGCACGCCATGAGTGGACAACTCTGGACGCCCTTGAGGGGATTTCTTCAAACGCGGCTCCAACATCTACTGGGACTCAAAGATGAAATAAAACGATTTGGAGAGGCGACTTTCATCCGTGCGGCAACTCGAGCGGGTCGCTACTGAACGAGGCCTCGTCGCGTTTTATGATGAAGTAACAAATAAGGTGCACCGGTCGAAGTCTAACTATCAGTCTCGGCCCCAACTCAATTAGTTAACCCCAGAGTTAATACCCCTCGCAGAGGGCCATCAGGGACCCTCATCATCAGTATTTTGATGGGCACATGATGTTCTGATTGGCTGGAGCAGCAGCGCTGGGCGGGCTGCAGCCTTTATAGTCCAGAAGAGACTCAGATGCAGCTAAGATTCAGCAGCAATGAAGCAAGACGCTGAAATCACTGCACATAACTGGAATTACCTCAGATGTTCTCGTACAGTATCACACACACACACACACACACACACACACACACACACACACACACACACACACCATGATCACATGTCCCAGCCACATGCACCTTGCGCGTCTTCCCACCAGTTTTACAGACCAATTTTAATTGGGCCTGTGAAAACTGGCATTTCCCCTCAAGCGTGGTTCACCTTTAATTGCGAGCTCTGAAAAGCAGAATGCTTCAAAGCAGCAGCAGCGAGCGCATGTTGATGTCTAGAGAAGCTATGAATTAATTAAACATGACCTACTCTCCTTCTCCTTTGTTGGAGGCCAAAGAGATCGATGTCCCTCTGTTCTTCAGAGAGAGGAGAAAGAGAAGAGGCGGATGACTTTTTTAGTTCAAAGCAGGCCAGAGTGAAATGCAGATCTTTACCAGGAAGAAATCGTTACGCTCAAGGATCTTCGGCTTGTGTTCCAGTACCAAAACCTCTGAAATTATGAGTACACATGCTTCACATCCAGGAAGCCCAGCTTGTTGTGTTGATGGGCATGAAAATGAAGAACTCAACACATTAATTAGCTTGTTTCCTAGCGTGAGCACCATTCAAAAGGTAACAACGTTTAAATGTCAAAGTCACACATGTGTGAAGGTAACAAGCAGCAGCTTGACTCTGTATGCTAGCATGGTGCAGCTCACATTAGCACCGGTCAATATGAACCTGAAACACACTCTCATGTCGATGATGGATCAGCAATAAAACCAATCGGGTCTGAGGCACCCAACCTGCTAGAGGGTCCTAGAACACAGCCAGGGTCCAAGGTACAACAGAGCAGCCCCTTTGGCTTTTGGTGGAGGGAACCACTGACATGCTGTTGGACTACAAAATACCTCCACCCTGAGGCGCTTACTTCCTGTCAGCGTCCATTACATCCCATTGGCCCCAGAAATCATGTGTCTGTCAGGTGGTCCAATAAAGCACTGCTGCTTTGATTTTGAGGCAAGGTCACTGCTCTGGAACTGATCCAGGATCAAGTCTGAGCAGAAGGAGAAAAAGAAGAGAACGCATTGAAGGTCGGATGCTTTGGTCGACACATTGTCGCACCCATCGTTACTGACAGCTGCTCGGACTTAAAACTGAGCAGGAAAAAGGCTGAACTGGTCTCGTGTTTTCACCTCACCAGTTAACCCGCTTCCCTTGTTTGCTATGCTAACTGTCCTGGAGCTTCCTGTGTATTCCTAAACAGCAAATCCCTCAGAGCTGGAATCAGAACGTCGTGTCTCGGCCGCTAACTGCATGGCTCTTACTCTGTTTGCATGTACAGCATGTGTGTTGTCTGCAGCAGTCCAGGACACGGAGGACGTCCAGGGTGGACCAGTTGAGGAGAGGCTATGTGAGGGCCCACGTGGCAGGACCCTGGGGTTGCTTCTGTCACTGCTGCTCTCTCTCCTTCCCACAGCCTCTGATGGAGTCCTCATCAGCTTGATATTCTGCAGCGGTAGGGAGCACTGTGTATCTTTGGCTTTGCTACAGAAAGAACATTCCTTTTCTCATAATTTATTTTGTTCATGGGAGATGAGAAATAGTATTTTCTCTTCTTTTAAGGAACCCGCTTTTATTTTAAAACCAAATTGAGAAATTGTGATGAGTGATGTTTATGAAAGATGTAAATCTTTCCTCACTCATCGTGAGCGGAGGAGGAGCTACAAGGGCTGTACCGGAGGAACGGAGCCTCTGGCTCAGCTGCAGGATTAAGAGAACGAGGACTTTCAGGGAAAGTCTCTTATTATCCATCATCCTCAGAAACCAGACCAGAAGATTGAGCCTCTCCTCTTGGGAGCTGAGACCCACGCTTGTTAGCTTAGCACAACGAATGGTAGTGGGTGGGGGGTGTTAGCATCAGCTTTCTCAGGTTCAGTTTGTTGGTGTGTCCAGCTGTAACCCTCCTCAGAGGACGGTCTGCACATTCTGTTTCTGAGGATGATGCTAATGATGCTAGGTCAGAACTACCGTGGCAGCTGTGCGTCTTTAGCTCAGTAGCATGTCAGAGCTACTGAGCTACATCCACAAGCCTTTAGAGCCCCTGGAGCGAGGACAGGAAAGCTAGCACAGAAGATGCTAGTTGAAGATGTGGAGACACACGCAGCTGGTGAACAGTTGGTCACTCAGAGAGGAGATGACATTCACAACTCCCCAGAATTACACTTCAGAAACCCCGGCTGGGTCAAAGGTCACATGCCAGCCATCATCACCGATGACACTGACCAGCAGGCATCAACATAAAGCACTTGTTGAATGCAGACAGACACACAAAGACATAACCTGCTTGGCGGACAGAGGAAGACATCTGCAGAGTTTGGCCGGTTCTGCACCGACGCTGCCAGCGTTTCGTCGTCTCTCAGCACCGCCACGTTAATGACAAACATCCACACAGCAGATGTGTCGGGTCCCAGGTGTCTTATTCTTTCATGGCACCATCTTCCTGAGGCTTCCTCACTTAATAAACACATCATTTAGCTCAACATGGCAGAGAGTGGTTTAATTACATGTTCAGAAGGCCCTGGAGACGTCTGACGGCTCCCTCTCTATTGGGCCGAATGACTTGGCTCAGTAGGAGCCTTGACAACAGTTCTGCCCAAATTCCTTCATGCTCGGTGCCATGGCAACCAAGCCTTCGACATGAAATGTGTGTAAAATGTCATGATGATTAGCACGCACATTCTGGAGCCAAAAACATCTTATGTGCAGTCTTCGTGACCTTTGGCCTTTTAGTTCCGACCACCACAACCATCATCATTGAGGGAAAGTAGATGTTGGAGCCAAATCTGAAGATCTCCCTCCAGGTGACTGACAATCTGGAAACAGACTGATAAAGAGACACAAAAAGCCGAAAAATGATGACATTTGAGATCTGGGTCAAAGGTCACAGGCACCATGACATCCTGCTCTTCCTCCACAGCCGTTATGACTGGCCTCCTACTAGTAACTGGAGTGTTTGGAGGGATCATGTGGAGGCAGTGGGAAAGCACCCAAGGACGTGGTGTGACGGGCGCAGCACTCACGGAGAGTAAACATTAAATGGTACATTCTGTCTGCTGAGGCCAAACCAGGCGACGTATACTTGTGCAGGACTGTGCACGTGAAGCAGTGCACGTCTGCTTATAGTGGTGAGCTGAAGTGCATGAACAAACACAGTCAGAGGGTCAAGTCTAATGCACTCTTCAGTGAACAAAAATGGAAAAAAAGGAAAACAGTTTGTTCTTTCCCTCTCGTTCTCGTCTCGGCTCCTCCGACCAAGGACAAGCCGCTGCTGCCAAGAATGTGACTGTGTTTGGAAAACAAATCCAGTTCACTTCTCTTTCTCCTCCTCCTCCTCCTCCTCTCTCCACTTGCAATTTTGCTTTTTTCATCCTTAAGGGGGGCTTGAGAGCCACTGCCAGCACCAGAGCATTTTTGGAGGGATCAATCTTTCTGCAGACCACTGCGGTGCGTTCCTGTATTTCTCAACCTCAGCTGACCCCTCCTCCCCCCTCCCCTCCCTCCCTCGGCTCTCCCTCCGCCAGAGGAGCAGCCATGCAACTACAACAGATGGACGTCGAATGTATGTGTTCTCTCCTCAATTGTTTTCCTGGAGGCGTCCTCGTCCCCGCACGTGCTGATGTCTTCAAAGCAACTGGAAACAATTATGACGCCGGCGCCGTGATGAGCTGACATTTCTACCATCTTTGGTGTTTGTTTTTGAGGTAAAACTGTTTCTGGGTTCAATCCAGCCCTGACATGTAGGGAGCAATAAAAATGGCAGCAAAACCTTCTGTTGTATTAATCTGGAACCACCCTGAGAAAGATTTATCATTGCACACACACACACACACACACACACACACACACACACACACACACACACACACACACACACACACACACACACACACACACACACGTTGGCTGTGACTGCAAAGGTAGCATTGTCCAACTGTGCCAGCAGTAATCTGGGTAATCGCTCAGCTCTCCCTTGCTGCCTGTGCACAGATACCGTTGCCATGCCAACAGCCTGGGGAGGACATTGTCTTAACTCCCCAGAGGCCAAAACAAGGACCTTCAGGAATATGAGAACTAATAAATGTAACTTCCCAGTGACATATTTATAGCAGCAGCTACGATGTCAACACTGATGGACGCATATTAACCTTCTATTTTTCGACTGATGCAGCAGTCGTTATTTAATGGGCGGGACCATGGTTTGTTCTGACTGTCATCTTAAAGTAGCGCACCAGGGGTCGAATGTATTTTAGTAGTCCAACAGGAAGTGATCGTGTCAGGGACGAGGCGTGGCTGTAGTCCAACAGGAAGTGATCGTGTCAGGGACGAGGCGTGGCTGTAGCCCAACAGGAAGTGATCGTGTCAGGGACGAGGCGCGGCTGTAGTCCAACAGGAAGTGATCGTGTCAGGGACGAGGCGTGGCTGTAGTCCAACAGGAAGTGATCGTGTCAGGGACGAGGCGTGGCTGTAGCCCAACAGGAAGTGATCGTGTCAGGGACGAGGCGCGGCTGTAGTCCAACAGGAAGTGATCGTGTCAGGGACGAGGCGTGGCTGTAGTCCAACAGGAAGTGATCGTGTCAGGGACGAGGCGTGGCTGTAGTCCAACAGGAAGTGATCGTGTCAGGGACGAGGCGTGGCTGTAGTCCAACAGGAAGTGATCGTGTCAGGGACGAGGCGTGGCTGTAGTCCAACAGGAAGTGATCGTGTCAGGGACGAGGCGTGGCTGTAGTCCAACAGGAAGTGATCGTGTCAGGGACGAGGCGCGGCTGTAGTCCAACAGGAAGTGATCGTGTCAGGGACGAGGCGTGGTTATAGAGTATTTCCTCAGCATGTTTCAGGGATTTAGGGCTCTTTAGGATGCCGCGCTGCTCCATCTGGTTAAATCACTAAACCACCCAATCATCATGTGACTACCAGAACAAAAACAACAGTTGGTACTCAGCAATAAGAACCAGCAAACGACTCAGCTCTGCGTCAGGATCAGATGGTCAGTCGTGGAGATTATTGAGTCAGAGACAGACAGAGGTTTCTTACTTCGTTGCTATGGATCTCTTCATGGACGACATAGCTGAACCAGTCCAGCCTCGTCCCCGTGTCAGGGTCAGTTGCAGCTCCTGGATCTGGAGCTGGAGCGGCTTGACTGCTGCATGTGGCGCACATGAGCGATGCTAACTGGGCTCCTGCTGCCAGGATAAGATGAGAGCTGGTGACACAAACCACTCAGACCATGTTAGAGATCTCTTCCAGTAGTTGCTCCCGGCAACTGCCAGGACCTACTGACATGTGGGCGGGACCATCAGGTCCACACAGGTCCAGTCAGACCTGGCTGACCACCCTCTTCAACACTGATTCAATAATCAGTCTTCCTCATAAACAGCGTCACACTTCCGTGATTGTAAATGTCCTCCCAAGTACATTTAGAGGACTAGTGCCCCGCCCAGTGTTTGAGGGGAGGAGTCATGGGTTGTGACATCAGAGACCCTCAATGACTCACCTCTGACAGCATTGACCACCATGGACAGATAGGACAGACATCACAGCGATCAGAATTCTGACTGTAATCACAACTCAAACTGCAGGTCCTCGAGGCGCTAGCTGCGCTCACGCCATGTCTGACTTTGACGGGATGAGTGTTGTCCAGGTCCCTGAGGAGACGCCTGACAGGAAGTTCCTTGTTTATTAGGTCCAACCGCCTCTGTCTTTTATAAGGCGAGCTCTGATTTTTCTGACTGTTCCATCAACCGATGTTCAGGATGAACCATCAAGAGGTGTCCAGTCAAACCTGGATTCCTCAACTTGTCCCTCTGGAATGACCTGCCCCCCCAGCAGTACTTGTACCACTCAGTACTGCAATGAATGGACACACACACACACACACACACACACACACACACACACACACACACACACACACACACACACACACACACACACACACGAACGTGCACACACAAAAAAAATGCCTCATGTCACCTTTCGCTACCCCCTCAAGCCTTTCCATTCATCTCCCCATCTCGGCCACCTCTGTAATGAGCAATAAAAAAATACTGTAAAGAGACCACAAACACACACACACACACACACACACACACACACACACACACACACACGACCAGCATGGTCATATCTTACATCCCGCCACATGATCCGTCCCACCCAGGGGTGTGATGAAGCCTGCAGGGCCTGGCCAGGTCTGGTGAGGCCCTGGGGCGCCTCTCGGTTAACGAGCCCCCCCCCCCCCCCCCACACACACACACACACACACAGTAATCTCTTCCTGCCGCCCGAGAAGAATCTATGAAAGATGAGAAGGTGGAGCCAACAGGCAGGAAGGTGATTTTCTTGGCAGCGACTCAGGTTGGGGTACCGGGGGGCCCCAAGTCCCACCGGCCCTCCCTGGGAGCATGTGTGGTCCTGGTTCTGATTAGTGCCCAGTCCTTGTACCATAGACATGGTACTGATGCCCACATGGGCGGCGGTACCACCCAGCCAATCAGGCGCCCTGACACACTCCTCACTGAGTGTCAGGAACATTCAGGAGGATGATGACAAGAAACAGAGGCCGGCGGCGTGGAGGGCAGGGAGCTCCGTTCCAGCCTCACAGACCTCTGACGTTTTCTTTGCACCCCCAAGGAACAACATGAAACAGTTACTCAATCATTTCATCTCTTCCAGGCGCACGCGTGTGTGTGTGTGTACATGTTTCTGCCTAAAGAACATGAGGGAAATTGTGCCCATGTGGACGTTGATCCAGAACATGTCCAGGTTGTTGATGTGTGTTAGTGATTTAAATGTAGCAGAGAGCAAAGAGGGAGATTACACTTTGATGTTTCATGCCACTTTTTATTTTTCGACCTGGTGAATCTTTTCTTTGTCAGCCGTAGTGAGTAAAGACTGAACACATGAAGAGAACAAGGCGTCCTGGACGCAAGGACGTGTGCTGACCAGCCTGACACCCCACAGACACCCTGGGACAGCAATGTTACCAGAGACAGACGGGCCAGCGACTCTGAACACAGCTGAGTTCACTCACGGTCAGTAAATGATTCATCAATAAGGCGGGACTTCATCAGCTGCAGGGATCTTAGCCACCACAAACACTACATTTTCCTCTAAACTCATACACTTGACCTTGTTTTGCTCGACAACGGGACCATTTAATAGTGCTGCTGTTCCCAAGAGGGCAGTGCCAGGACCAGTCCTAAACCCATCCATCAGTTCTCCTGCTAGAACGTCTGGTTCCTGGTCTTCAAGTCAGGGACCTGAGAGCAGGTCTGTGGTTCACAGCAGCTGAAGATTATCAGCAGGTTCAGTTCTACATCAGATCCACCAGTTAACACCAGACTGGTGGTTGTTGGAGGTTCAGTTCTACATCAGATCCACCAGTAAACACCAGACTGGTGGATGGTGGAGGTTCAGTTCTACGTCAGATCCACCAGTAAACACCAGACTGGTGGATGGTGGAGGTTCAGTTCTACATCAGATCCACCAGTAAACACCAGACCGGTGGCTGTTGGAGGGTCAGTTCTACATCAGATCCACCAGTAAACACCAGACCGGTGGATGGTGGAGGTTCAGTTCTACATCAGATCCACCAGTAAACACCAGACTGGTGGTTGTTGGAGGTTCAGGTCTACATCAGATCCACCAGTAAACACCAGACCGGTGGATGGTGGAGGTTCAGTTCTACATCAGATCCACCAGTAAACACCAGACCGGTGGATGTTGGAGGTTCAGTTCTACATCAGATCCACCAGTAACACCAGACTGGTGGATGTTGGAGGTTCAGTTCTACGTCAGATCCACCAGTAAACACCAGACTGGTGGTTGTTGGAGGTTCAGTTCTACATCAGATCCACCAGTAAACACCAGACCAGTGGATGGTGGAGGTTCAGTTCTACATCAGATCCACCAGTAAACACCAGACCAGTGGATGGTGGAGGTTAACACCAGACTGGCAGCTTTGTGGATTTGAAGTCATGTGACCCTGGTGTAGCCCCTTCATAAGCTAACTTTAGCTTAGCACTGCTAACCAGTGCATTCAGGGTTCATCACTTATCGATGGACAGAAGGAGGCCTGCAGCTGGTTACAGTCTGATTTTCTTCCCCTTAACCTTCACACCAGCAGCCTAACAGTCGCTCCACGTACGCAACAGATTCAGAACAGACACCACCAGCTAATTTCTTCCTGACACTATAAAACTATAGCATCATTTAGAATATTGTTATGGCATAGACGGCTGAGACGATGGCGGCCCATTCACCCCGTCACTCAAGACCCCATTATGTCTAATTCTTGGCAATGTGGCTCCAAATATAAAATATAGTGCCAGGCAGACTCCACCAGGCTAGCACACGGTCACGCCACTCTTTTCCTAGTTTATGAATCATTTTCTGACCAGAAAACCAATCGCTTAATCAATCATTATCGTCATGAGTTGCCCAAAACACAAGGTCATACCACCACACGGCTCTAAATAGTAAATTCTGAACATCAAACATCAAAAGTGAGAGCATAAATAAAAACTATTGAACTATGATCGAAACAATGCTGCAATGAGTCAAATCTCCCATTACTAGTAAACTAACCCGTCCATCAGGCGAGGAGCCTCCTGCAGAATGTTGTTCATGCTTAATTAGGTCCTGCATGAGCGGTCCTGACCCTGGAGGCCACGCACCGCCGCACATGAGCCGCTCAGCCCAGGGGAGCTTCAACAAGATGGTCCTGTTCCACCAGAACAACCATGAGGGAGACTCCGTCACTCTTCAGGGAGCAGCTACACAAACATGCCTCCCATACATGTTGAGCATATATGAGAAAAGGTCGGAGGGGGCGTTCACTGCACCGCAGGTTGTTTGAGGCCACCAGTGCTACGCTCCACCAGTGCTACGCTCCACCAGTGCTACGCTCCACCAGTGTGTGCTACGCTCCACCAGTGTGTGCTACGCTCCACCAGTGTGTGCTACGCTCCACCAGTGCTACGCTCCATGAGTGCTACGCTCCACCAGTGTCTGCTACGCTCCACCAGTGCTACGCTCCACCAGTGCTACACTCCACCAGTGCTACGCTCCACCAGTGTGTGCTACGCTCCACCAGTGCTACGCTCCATGAGTGCTACGCTCCACCAGTGTCTGCTACGCTCAACCAGTGCTATGCTCCACCAGCGTGTACTACGCTCCACCAGTACTACGCTCCACCAGCATGGACTATGCTCCACCAGTGTGTACTATGCTCCACCAGTACTACGCTCCACCAGTACTACGCTCCACCAGTGCTACGCTCCACCAGTACTACGCTCCACCAGTGTGTACAACGCTCCACCAGCACTATGCTCCACCAGTACTACGCTCCACCAGTGTGTACTACGCTCCACCAGTGTGTACTACGCTCCACCAGTACTATGCTCCACCAGTGTGTACTACGCTCCACCAGTACTACGCCCCACCAGTGTGTACTACGCTCCACCAGTACTACGCCCCACCAGTGCTACGCTCCACCAGTACTACGCTCCACCAGTGTGTACTACGCTCCACCAGTGCTACGCTCCACCAGTACTACGCTCCACCAGTGCTACGCTCCACCAGTACTACGCTTCACCAGTGTGTACTACGCTCCACCAGTGTGTACTACGCTCCACCAGTACTACGCTCCACCAGTGTGTACTACGCTCCACCAGTGCTACGCTCCACCAGTACTACGCTCCACCAGTGCTACGCTCCACCAGTACTACGCTTCACCAGTGTGTACTACGCTCCACCAGTGTGTACTACGCTCCACCAGTGCTACGCTCCACCAGTGCTACGCTCCACCAGTGCTACGCTCCACCAGTGTGTGCTACGCTCCACCAGTGTCTGCTACGCTCCACCAGTGCTACGCTCCACCAGTGCTACACTCCACCAGTGCTACGCTCCACCAGTGTGTGCTACGCTCCACCAGTGCTACGCTCCATGAGTGCTACGCTCCACCAGTGTCTGCTACGCTCAACCAGTGCTATGCTCCACCAGCGTGTACTACGCTCCACCAGTACTACGCTCCACCAGCATGGACTATGCTCCACCAGTGTGTACTATGCTCCACCAGTACTACGCTCCACCAGTACTACGCTCCACCAGTGCTACGCTCCACCAGTACTACGCTCCACCAGTGTGTACAACGCTCCACCAGCACTATGCTCCACCAGTACTACGCTCCACCAGTGTGTACTACGCTCCACCAGTGTGTACTACGCTCCACCAGTACTATGCTCCACCAGTGTGTACTACGCTCCACCAGTACTACGCCCCACCAGTGTGTACTACGCTCCACCAGTACTACGCCCCACCAGTGCTACGCTCCACCAGTACTACGCTCCACCAGTACTACGCTCCACCAGTGTGTACTACGCTCCACCAGTGCTACGCTCCACCAGTACTACGCTCCACCAGTGCTACGCTCCACCAGTACTACGCTTCACCAGTGTGTACTACGCTCCACCAGTGTGTACTACGCTCCACCAGTACTACGCTCCACCAGTGTGTACTACGCTCCACCAGTGCTACGCTCCACCAGTACTACGCTCCACCAGTGCTACGCTCCACCAGTACTACGCTTCACCAGTGTGTACTACGCTCCACCAGTGTGTACTACGCTCCACCAGTGCTACGCTCCACCAGTACTACGCTCCACCAGTACTACGCTCCACCAGTGCTACGCTCCACCAGTGCTACGCTCCATGAGTGCTACGCTCCACCAGTACTACGCTCCACCAGTACTACGCTCCACCAGTGCTACGCTCCACCAGTGCTACGCTCCATGAGTGCTACGCTCCACCAGCGTGTACTACGCTCCACCAGTACTATGCTCAACCAGCTTGTACTACGCTCCACCAGTACTACGCTCCACCAGTGCTACGCTCCACCAGTACTACGCTCCACCAGTACTACGCTCCACCAGTGCTACGCTCCACCAGTGCTACGCTCCACCAGTGCTACGCTCCATGAGTGCTACGCTCCACCAGTACTACGCTCCACCAGTACTACGCTCCACCAGTGCTACGCTCCACCAGTGCTACGCTCCATGAGTGCTACGCTCCACCAGCGTGTACTACGCTCCACCAGTACTATGCTCAACCAGCTTGTACTACGCTCCACCAGTACTACGCTCCACCAGTGCTACGCTCCACCAGTACTACGCTCCACCAGCGTGTACTACGCTCCACCAGTACTACGCTCCACCAGTACTATGCTCAACCAGCGTGTACTACGCTCCACCAGTACTACGCTCCACCAGTGCTACGCTCCACCAGTACTACGCTCCACCAGTGCTTCTCTTTCCTGCGTGAGGTGCAGCTGTCTGTGCTGTCCTGCGTGATCCAGTGAGACGTTGGAAAAACCAGGTGTAGAAAAAAAGCACAGGAACAATCATTTGTCTATGATTGGCCACTTTCCCGCTCCGTGACCCCGGTTGCTGTGGCTTCCATACCGACCACATGGATGCATCGAGCTAACAAGGCTGAGTCGGAGTTTGGTGAGGAAGAGTTTTATGATTTTGTCTTTGAAACGTGCCACGTTAGCTTGAACGTGTCAAACGTGCCACGCAGCGACGTAACCACTGAATGAAACCCTGCAGTGAAGACAGATCAGAAGAATGTGTGCTGAACTGAGCAGATTCCTCAACACGTCTCCCCAACAAGAAGGTCAGCTGACTGATCTTTGACACCGTGGACAAATTACTGCCTTGTTTAAGAATTTGAGCCAATCAGGACATCAAAGACAAACCAGCCGCCTGGAGAAGCTGGTGACTTTGGCAGTGAATGAGCCTGTTGAGTCCTGTGGTGGCTGCTGGGATCTGGAGTCCAGAGCTGACCCAGGACGACGTGCTGCTCGGGGAACACGGAGAAGCTGATAAATATGAGCGAGGGCCTGCACTGTGACATCAGAGCTGACAGTTACTGACAGCTGAGGGAGCGGTGCTGGGAGGGGTGCTGAAGAGCACAGCAGGAGGTGGTCTACTGACAAGACACACCAGAATATTTCAGACATGTTTTACATGTTCAGGGTCGATACTAAAACCTAGTAACCTTGGTTAAGTCTGATCTGCTACTCATTCAGCCTGACACCGGGTCGGCTGCCGGTGCTCGTCACATTTACTCATCAGATCAGTGTATGGGCTGTGGCTGTGGCATTTGAAATGACCAAATACTCATGACTGCATCCCTTTGGTGCGTCACCTCCGTGGCGTGAGTGAGCGGCAGGCAGCAGGAGCCTCCTGCTCCCTCAGACTCGGTCCGTTCACGGAGGACAGGAGACTTCCTCTCGGTCTGGCGTGTTTGATCAGATCTGTGTTAAAAGGTTTGGATGCCGCAGAAGACTTCCAATTGATCTGTGAACATTCCTGAGTTGAGGGACGTCTGTGCTCGACAACGCTTTGATGGACGCCGTATCACAGCTGATACAACTGGCTCAGCGCTGTGTTGACGTTCAAAGCGCCGGCCCAGAATCCATCAACTCCAGACGTATTTGTGCAGGTGTGTGAGACCTCCACTCCACGTTTGAACTGACGACACTGTTGTTGCAGCAATTTTTCCCCTAAAAGTGGATTTATTTTCCCTTTGAGAGCTCACAATTAAGTGTCTTGACCTCACAAAGGTGCTCGACCACAGTAGCAGAGAACCACAAGTGTTCTAGTTGAAGTTTCTGTAGAGTTGGTAGTGGACAGTTTAGCTGCTGTTAGCATCCATCTCTGTTAGCTTCAAGCTAAATCTACGTGGCTGGTTCTTTCTTCAGTCTGGAGTCACTCAGACGTGATGGAGGAGGGAGAACACCTCAGCGAGCTGAATACTCCTGTTAGTGAGCACTTGGAAGGAAGCATCAATGTTTTGGATGAAGTATGAATTTGAGAAAACACAAAAAACATTGATCGAGGTCGATAACAGACGCAGCCGGCCGTCACACCTGAATGAAGCAATCTGACGTCTTCAGGTTCAGATTCAGATGACTTAATTTACAACTGAGCAGCAACTGAGTCTTAGCAGAAGCAGGGGATCCTCAGAGAGCTTTAGTGAGGAAATCTAATTTTGCTGAAGCGTTACAGCCTCCAAGAACCACCAAAGATGGATGAATCGTCACTCAGGCATGGCCTGATTCAGAAATCACTGCATGTGGCCAAAAGCTTCATTTCACGCTCCAGACCATTAACTTATCAAAATAAAATGACAAAAAACAGTGAAAGATGGACTCATGGCCTCATCACTGGCAGTCCATCAAGATAAGCGAGGCAGGCGGTGATAGACCTGGCGGCTGCTGCAACGAGGAGGAGGAGGTCACATAAGGCAGAATTCTTTATGTACATTCAGTAACGTTTCAAGACGCGATACATGATAAACATCTTGACACGCCAAGTACACGGTGGTAAATGTACCTTCACAACACAGACGTGTGCATGACAGAACTGGAGCAGCAAGATGTTCCAGGTCATCCGGTCTGCAAACACACACACACCTGTGCATTGTGCGTGAGTGTGTGTATGTGTGTGTGTGTGAAGGGGGGGGGGGGTATCTGTATCCAAGAAAACACTTGCTGCATGCAGACGCCTGAGGGGATGAGTTTCAGGGACAATTTGAGGCCCTACGGTGGCCTGGAGGTGTGCTGGAGATCGTCCTCCGAGTGACTGAATCACAGACGGGTGAGGAATGAAGGATGAGAGACGTGGGAATGCTTTCCAGGAAATAAGGGTGTCTGGCCAGATATGAATCAGGGGCTTTTTTCTCCTTAACTTTTCACATTTATTTCAATTTCATTTTATTTATTTGAAATATTGTGAAATTGCCTTTTGACCTCTCTCAGATCTCAGTAAAATACTTTCCCGTTTCTGTGAGTATTTGATTCATCTTGATCTAAAATAACGGGTTCGTCAAAACATGCTGCCAGTGGGTGTTGGACACCAGAAGAGCTGCCAGGTGGTGGTGGGGGTGGGTTTGGGGGTGGGGGCCCGTGGATTCTCTGCTGGTTGTAGATGTGGTTTTGTTGGAATGGAAGATTCTGGCCTCCAGCTGGACCCTGGAGGCCTTCTGAGAGTAAAGCGGCCGAGGTGAGGGTTGGCCCTTCAAGGCGGGGGTTCTCTGCTGGGAAACCCCCCCCCAGGTGAGTTCAGGTATGTGGGGGTCTCGTTCCTGAGGGAGGGTCCGATCACAGCGGTGCCAGCAGCGCTGCATCGATGAGTCATGGTGAGGAACTTTCCGTCACTTACGCTCCAACGCCACCAGCTGCCTTCTGACCAAGACAAGGACGTCACTGACGTGCAGCCGACATGGTGGCTGGCTGTGGCCGTAGAGGTGCGCAGAGGTACTTCATCTGACCGGCTGGACAGTCTGGTGCCGCCCGACCCGGTGCCACAGTCCATTTGTGTTCCTGTGTTTGTTCCGTCTCTGCCGAGCAGCAATTTTCCCAAAGTCTTGAGAAACAAATAAAGTTGTGCTGATCCTTCTGATCCCACCCCCGACTCAGATGTCAGGCAGAAAGAAGCCTCTATGCTTCCACCACAGCTGCACTCAGCACAAACGCTGGTGCCAGCTGCCTGCAGCTGGTGTGCCTTTTAATTAGACTAATAGGCAGCTGATTAATGTGACCGTGCCAGCCAAGCTCGTACCGGTGAAACCGACGGGTCGCTGCTGAGCCGCCAATAAAAGAACCGACTGACTGCTCTTCTGCTGGCGACACCTCGAACATGTGATCCGTCCTGTTGCTATGGAGGTTGCCCAGAACTTCATTCCAGGGTGAAGCAGGTATTTGGCCTCAGACACTCCAGGTTGATCTTTGCTCCTGTGAGCTATTCAGCGTTTCTCTGTTCGTCACAGATCTTCAGCAGCATGAATTAGCGGCGCTGACAGGTCAGGTGACACCATGCTGCTGTTACCTGCAACGTAGCTCCTCCCACCCCATCCTGAGACACGTTGTCTCCAGCTCAGAGACGTATCAATACTGGACCTCTGACTGCTATAGATCAGCCAGTTTAATTTGGTGTTCGCATGATGCATGGCTAATGTGGCCCCTCCCACAGAGTTGCAGGGGTCACTGACACGGGGAGGCTATCACGGACAGGTTCCTGCTCTGGGGAAGTTTTTGGAAATATTATTGTGGTTCATTTGGCTCTTGGCAGGCCATGACTGAGCTCAATGCACTTTTACCCTTCTAGCTTGATTGTATGGTAGCGAAGCCCTTTGTGCTGCTGCTGAGCTACGCACCAGAGGTGCTCGGATTGGTCAGCGATGACGTTCTCCCCGACGTCGTACAACAGCCTCACAAACACGATGATCTACTACGATCTGCTGCATCACATGTCACACAAACGCTTTTGCACGGCGGGTGAGGGGAAGACGACTGTGGCAATGTTCCCTCTACAGAGGGCCGGGAATTCAAGCCAGGCACATTCCGCTGAATAAAATATCACAGCTAGAGGGGACCTGCGCCGCTGGAATGCTGCTGAGCTGTGACACAGCCTGGAGGCGTAACCCCACAGCCCACATTTGGATGCCAGCGAGGAACGACTGACTGGAAGAATGAAGATGAACAAAAACGACTGGCTTGCATTGCGGGAGCAGCAGCCTGCAGGTCCCCCTGCACCCCTCACCGCCCAGCAGCCTGGGGACGGTAGAAAAGACACGATCGCATCCACACAAGTATTTGAGCACCAAGACTCAGAATCAAACACCTCAGCAGCAGCACAAGTTCAGCAGCCACGTCTAGACGCTGATACGGTCGTGCCAAGAACTGCAGTTTCTCCTGTGGCCACTTGAGGCTAATTTCAGAAGTGAGTTAATTCCTATTGTTACATAGTTAATGGTCCATGATGGCACACCTGAATAACTCGTGACCACCAGCCTACATTAGGCAGGCTGCTCCTCCTCCACAGATGGCGCTAGCACCACTGGTGGCTAGGCTAACACAGCGAACGTAAACGCTCGCTCTGTGAGACAGGTACTTGAGGCCTGGGATCAGAGGACAAATGGTCATGGGCATATGGTGTACACATCATCAGAGGACACTTCCACTCTGCCTCTGATTGGCTTGTTCACAGAATGAGAGCAGGAAAACATGAGAGACGGGGGGGGGGGATGAGAATATAAACTCGCGACTCATCAGACTTACACGTGAACACCTGCTCTGAGGGTGGTCAAGGAACCTGTTCTGAAATCACTGACTGTGCTGGTGGCGTGTAAAGAACTCAGTAAGAGCGTAGGGAACGTCAGCGGCGAACGTCTGTAGCCGACTTGTGGAAGGTTTCAGGTGACTTGGCCTTTACGTCGACGAGAGCAAACAGGTCGAAGTCGGGATTGTGTGAGCAGCTGAACGGCGTCAAACTGCACTTCTCACTCATGTTTGCTCAACCCTGAAACTACGACCCAAGGCTGGGTGTGAAAGAGCAAACGTCTCCGTGGGTGTTGGGTAATGAGGAGGTAAATAAACGACAGGCAAGGAGAGCGTTAAAGCATCGTTTTTAAAGAAGCGCCAGCAGCAACAACAGATCTTTAGCTCATTTCACTTGCAGATAAAGAGGCCGTACCTGCGTTAGCAGCCAGTTGAGGCTTTTTACACACAATTCTTTTCAACAAGAGCAGAATTCTTGAGCAGAAGGCAGGAAAGCTCTGATTATAAACCAGCGCCAGGACACTTGTCTTGCTGCTGCCTCTAAAACTGTTCAGGGTGCAAGGGAGGACTTTAACGGGAGTTCGGATCTGATTTGTGTGATTGGGCTGTGAAGCCTGCCTGGTCTTTGATCTCACTGAAGTTTTGCCGGCGCTCTGAACTTTCCCTGCCCCCCTCATGGGAATGTTATTTAGTCAGCATTGAACATCCATGCATTATTTGTGGGATAACGATGGCGAGCTGTGAGCTGAGTCATTATCAGAGGTAACCCAGGGATGGAAGGCCATGTTGGGAACTCCTCATCACGCTGTTCCCTTCAGCAGTTCGAGCTGACCAGCAGTGGTACCCATCGAGCCTGACGATCAGCAGCAAAGACTAATTACCTTCTCCTGCATGAGGAGCCTCGAAAACAAGCATCCACATCGTCGCTGTGACTCACAACCTCCAGGCTGCTCCTCGCCGTAACAGGCGCTCTAAATAGATAACCTAGATAGCGGTTGCATCTCCCCCATCGGAGGAGACGCCGGCTTCTGAGCAGAGGCAGACGTTCACGGACGCTGTCAGACGGGAAACATTAAAATAACACAGGACCTCAGGGGACCAGCGGAGACATGCGGCGCATCTCCCTCAGCCCTGACAGAGACGTGGGTGTCCCCTCGCTGACCCCCGCACGCCGCCGCTAATCACTTGTGTGCTATATAATTACTTGGCTGATTAGGCGAAGGCCAGGGTTACCCTCATCAGCTGACACAGGTGGGGAGGACATGTCACTGTCGTGGCCAGTTTCATTATTTGCACATGCATGACACATGCTAGTTAGCTCATCAGCGTCGAGCAGCAACAGGGCGGGTTTTCCTGTGGTCACCAGGAAAAGAACAGGCCCAGAGACAGAAGTGTGGCGTTCTCTCACCGCCTAGACTCAACTTCACTGCTCCAGTTCTGGTCACTCGACTTCCCAAAACAGACCTGATAACGTCAGTACTGAGAGCAAAGATGATGATCCATCACGCGCACGCACTCCCAGGTTGTTTACCTGCATATTTCACGTGTACATCACAAAGAGGATTTGAAGCTTTGTCATGTGACCTTTGCTGGGGTTCAGGAATAAACAGAAATGGAACAGTAACAACTTCCTCTGACCAGAAATAACTGATTAGTTTCCAACATGGGGAAAGTCGTAGTATTGGTATTCAAATCCTTGTGTACTACTACTTATTGGACAGTTTGGTGAGGTTTTTGTGGGTTCAGGTTCTCCGTGGCACCTCACCGCCATGAGGCCGTCTCCTCTTTTGCTTGATTGAACACTTACTGGAGTGTTTCACAGTAACTTCACACCAGAGCTCTTCCTGTTGTACAGCTGCAGTAGTATTACTACGAGTAGTAGTAGTACTACTACTAAGTGGACTTGAATTAGCATCTAAGTACCTCGAGACTGTCTGAGATGAGCGTTTGAGATGAAACTCTAAGACTGTCAAGGAAGTTTTGTGACATCACACACAGGCTCTGCAGGTGTGGCGGGGGCTTCACCTGGGTGAACGCAGACACACACACACACACACACACACACACACACACACAGGCAAAAGTCAGCAGCAAAAGAGCAGAGTGGTCAGGGAAGTATCTGGAGCTGCTGGAACCATTAAGTCATTTCCTCTAATCTGGACAGCAGCCCCCCCTGAGCAGGAAGTGCTGTCAGGAGGCTCCCCCTGGGACGACCAGCAGTTGTGCCGGCCCACAGGCCCAAACCCAGCATCTGATTAATAAAATGGCCTCTTCCTCTGCACCAGCGGCTGACAGAGTCGGCCAAGTACCTGAATTGACAGATGAAGAAGAGACCATCAGGGCTCTGAGGAAGGGGAACGGTGTCTGTGTGGTGCACCAGGACCAGAACGTCACTAGGACCAGAACGTCACTAGGACCAGATCATCCCCGGGATGTTGTGCCTCACTGGCTGCTGCTTGTTGGAGGGTGGAGACTCAGACTGGTTCACATGGACATCAAGAGTCCAACTATCCATCTGCTTCTATACCAGACAACGTCTCCACAGGGGTCCTTCTTTCAGTGCCTTCTAGAATATTCCATCAAGGTTCCACTGTAAGACAAACCCAGATTGCATTACCAAGTTCAGAGTTTCCTTCTGGAGCAGAACTCTGATTTTAGAGAAGAGTTTGTGCGACTCACCGAAGCTGAGCAGCGCTGCAGATGTGTGACTGACAGCCGCGTCGCTGAAGCGCTTGAACCTCCACGGTGAGACTGAGGTGAGACGCGTCTGCAACAGAGTTCTGCACACGTCCTGGCATGAGTCCCACTGGAACCTGATTCTGGTTCAAGTTTGTGGTTCTGTAATCCACAAGCTCTTTGACCCAAGCTACAAATAAACGAAGCAGAAAACTTCCAGTCTGGTTCTTGTTCATGGAACAGCCAAGCATGTTGAGCTCAAAGTGCTGCTGGACTCCAGACCACCTGGCGAGTTTTGGGACAGTGTGGGTTTTGTTCGCCGTTAGTTAGCTTTAAGCTTCAAACTACATATACGTTGCTGACTCCTCCTGCATTCTTGTAACCTTTGACCTGCTCAGCAGAGATTCTCTCTACCAGCCCACGGTTCTTTTTATCCCTCTTTAGCCATCGTGCGCGCTGTGGGTTTGCTGGCGTCCTCCATTCTTATCAGCTCATGTAAAACTATCTGCTCGCGCTCTGTCATTAACTCTGTAAATAAAGGAAATTCATAGTTTGGCAGCGAGCAGCGTCTTCTCCACTCTCTCTCTTCGTTATTTCAGTTCCCTGGTTGCCGCAGCAACACAATTCAAACCCCACTTCCTGGTGGAGAAGCAATCTGATTGGCTAAGAGCAGCACACACCCCCAGCACACCCACTCCCAGATGCTCCCTGAGGTCCCTGCCCGATGTTCCTGGCCTTCCTGACTTGGTAATTAGAGGTTTGAATATCTATAATGCGACTGTGCACCAGCCCCCCCGCACACATGTAGAAAAATAAACAGGCTGAGTGTGAGCCTCAGTACAGCGGCGAGCAGCCGAGTCTCACACTCAGCAACACAGGAGGAGGGACGGGTATTTATAGATGGAGGGAGCAGGACATTGAAGTTCATCTCTGAGGGTCCTCGCAGTGTTTTCAGACTTTTTGTTGCGCTTCCTAAGAACCCGCCCTTTAAACCACACGCTTGGTCTTCACTGGCCACCTGTCAGAGCTCGCCGTCTTCACGCTGCTGATGTACGACTGCAAATGTCAGACTTAAAAGACTGTGGACGGAGGGAGAGGAAAAGATAGTGAAAGGAAAACGAGTTATCTAAAATTAGAATGCTAACAGTGTGGTTTGGGAAGCCATGGAGCTCGTTGTGCTTGGTTGCCGTTCGAACGGCCTGATTTCAATTAAGGAAACGTAAAAGTGCGGTTTGGTGTGACGGGTAAACACAGCAGCACATGGTCCACATGCGGAGCTCCGGCTCTGCCCTTCTGACAGCCCACATTCCTGGGAGCAGCAAACGATGTCAACCTTGAATTTCACCCAACTAAAACAAATGAAGTACGTGTAAAATAAGTGAACGTCGCTCATGGGAGACGTCTAGCGCTCTGACGTGAGACGCTTCGGCCCCGCCCACTGCCTGCTGCTGTGACTTACCAGGCAAAGGTAAGAGTTCACCTGTGTATGTATGCGTGTTTATATTTGTGTGAATGAGTATGTACGTGTGTGTGTGTATGTGTGCTCTCACACTCGAACCACTAAAACCAGAAGGATCAAGACCACCAACCACTGGTGTCACTAATAAACTTCACCATCATCTCAAACCAGCTCAGAGTTGAAACAGAGAATCCATCATTTCAGGTACTTCAGGTCTACGCATCTGACCCGAGTCAGACGAGTCGGACCCGCACACCAAGGCAGCTGCCTCTAACGTGTGTGACGGCGAGCAGCAGCCACTCGCCGCTGCGTCCCACTGGGCAGATAAAAGTCCTCTCAACACGTTTCATCCACATGCCACATCCTTCCCGTGACATTTACGAGCTGGTTGATGGGACAATGACCAGGCAGCTTACAGGCTCGTCTGATCAGAGACCCACCCAGCACGCTCTGATGTCATCAGCTAATGAGACCTGGACCACAACAAGGCTTCCTTTATAACCCAAAAACTACGACACATTTGGGGGACACATGGGGGGCTCAGATGGTTCATAGGGGAGTGAAACAAGAGAAACAATTAGAACTCCAGAATCTGTAAAAGCCCACAAAGGTGTCAGAGCCCAGAGACGCCATCGACCGTCTGAAAATGAGAAGTGGCAACACGTCCTCCTCCTCAGGAAACTCCTCATCTCTATCATTCATGGTCAGGAGGTCCTGAGAGAGACCCGAGCCACCTTCACATGTTGGAATAAGTCTCACGCAGGACTCACCATGGCGGGAGTCCCGGTTAGGGTTTGCAGACAGCAGTAGCTCGCACATCGCCGCCTGCAGGATCAGTAAGCTGGGACCTTAATGATTCCAGGTTCTTTTGGCGTACGGAGCTGGAAGCCCATGAACGAGGGTGCTTGATTCGATGTTGGCGTATGTTGGCGTGATGCCGGAGTGCGGAGGAGCTGAGGCGGTGCTGCTAGCAGCTAACATAACGGCTCTGTAATGCTCCTTAAAAGGCCCAGAAAAGCTCCTGAAAGGAAGGCCGGGGGAGCTGACATCCACAAATACAAATCAGGGGAAGTTGAGAGTCCGTGAACCACAAAAGAGGGCTTCACTTGTGCATGACAGCTGCAAATAAGCACATCGGCCATCAGCAGTGGCGGGGAAGAGCGCGGTCAGCTGCAGGGCCTGCACTGTGTACTTTCCCTACTAACGTATTCAATCTCTCGTTAAGCTAATGCCTGTCAGAGCGCTGGGCGGCCACACAGAACCCACTCTATCCTGGCCCCTACGCTCTGTTTACCAGGAAGTCCCTCCCTCCCAGCTGCTAGCAGCAGCGGCGCGGCCGTCACCAGCGGCTCGCTAGATAATACTTCCACACACAGGAGGGTCTCTGTCTCTCATTTGACTGAGACAGACATTCAACATGCTGGGAAGGTGAACTACTCACACCGCTAGGTTCTACTTCCTCCTAAAAATGTTCAGAGAAAGTTACCAAGCAACGTTCTGGTCCCCTGTTCAGCAACAAGGATTTAGTTTAACCCAGAATGTTCCTCTTAAAGTGAAATAAGAATATTTCACCTTCCAAGTACTCACTCACTACCAGGAGTACTCAGCTCACTCAGAGGTCTCCCTCCTCCATCACTTCTTAGTGACTCCAGGCTGCAGGAAGAACCAGCCACGTAGATTTAGCTTGAAGCTAACAGAGACTGATGCTAACAGCAGCTACACTGTCCAGGAACGTCTGGTCACCAACTCTCCAGGGGGTCTGGTAATCCAGGCCTCCTTGATCCAGACGGAGGATCAGGGATCCACCAACAACAGGACTGGAGACCAAAGACGGGGGTGGGGTGGGAGGTGGGGGGAGAGGCTGAGCAGGTGAACAGGAAACTAAAGTACTTTCTATCAATCAATTCACTACTAATCATCATAGAAAGACCTAATAAATCAAAGCAACTGAGTCCCTCTCCACTCACGCTGACTCTCATCACAGACACGCGACATCCGCCGCCTGTTCAGTTCCTATAAGAGGATTATTTGTTATCACATTTACTTAATTCTACATGTGACACTCGTCATTCACTCGTTGCCAGCAGTTACTGATCAAGTCTTCACACGCACAAGAGTTCTGACTCGCGACACCAGTTGGAGGCAAGAACAGGTTTGGTGGGAGAACGAGTCTAATGTCAGATGACCAGGCCACTGCTACAGAGCTGAAGACGATGGACCAAGTTCTGCAGATCCAAACGGCCCGGCCCGGTCTAACAGAGCAAGTATCAACAGTCCACTAACGAAACAGGAGCACGACTCAGAGAAGAGGGAGTTCCTGAACCGGTGGATTCCTGTGATGGGAGGAGCTTACAATGTCACACTTCCTGCTCGACCTTCAAGTCAAGCAGAATGACAAGGCAGAACAGGTGAGAGAGTTTCAGAGGCAGAGAACGTTTCTCAACATCACCAGCATTTACATCTCCGCTCCCCTGAGGGGAAGGACATGGAATCACACACACGAGGTCACGGCCAGGTAGAGCAGAACAGACGTTCGTGGAATCAAGATGGCTGCTGGCTGTGCAGCACTCCTCCTGCAGGCCAGAGTGAAACTCTACCAGCAGCAGGACACACGATGGCCGCTGTCGTACCACAAGTCAGGGTCACTGGGACAGTCCCACTACGGGGGTCGTACACCTGTGACGGGTCTCTCAACTGCAGAACCAAACCTCTGCTCAAGGCTTCTGGTTCTCCAGGGAAATTCAGGTGGTGGGACAAAGCTTCAGATGAGGCACGGAACCCTGCACCAGCACTCCTGCGCCGCACTTCTTCTGTGCTGCAGTGCAGAGTGCATGATGCATTTTGGTGTTTTCACTGGGACGGAAAACGATATGGAAAAAAAGATGAAGTGATGTTTGGTGGGTTCGCTCCATCCAGAGATGATTGGCAGGTCGGCGCCTCTGGAACCATCAGATCTCTTACGCGGGCCTGACACGACCTCACTCGTTTCCACCGGGTTCACCAGGTGACCTCCACCAACAGTTTCCTCGTCATCATCATTCCCTACGTCACCGTCGACGCACAGACTCAAACTCGCTATTTCCTGAGTCCAATTAGACACACTTCATACACGTGTGGCTCCAGACAACAGCGCGCTGTTTTAGTGTGTGCATGTGCTGATGTCAGCAGCGACCCGGTGCACCGGGTGAGATTTATGAGGTGTTAAGGATGCTAGCCTGTGGCCCAGTGATGGATCCGCCCCTCGCCACCGCTGCCCCTCCTCACTCACGAAAGCATGGCTGCATGCATGTGCACAGGAACCCCTGAACCTGAAAGTGTGAGGCTAATGTATGTGACACCCCCACCCAGCTCGCTTCCTGGGGCTGAACACACCTTCTCAAATATCCGCCTTTCCGAGTTCAATAGCCTGCAACCATTTTGTTTCCCCAGCGAGGAAACTTTTTGCTGGAGAGTCGCTCCCATCTCGCCTTCCAGATCCTGTCCAGTGGGACTGGTTTTCAGGTCCCTGCTGGTGTGAGTCACGCGTATGGAGGGGTGGGACGCCTTCATAGACTTCAATATACGCCATATTTTATTTGTAGGTTGCAAAAATTTTGGCTTTTACTTGGAAACCGACGGTTAATTCAATGAACTTCTGTTGAATACAGCGAGCCCAGTCGTGTCCTGGTATGATGGCGTATCGAATGGCAGCTGAGGCTGAAACAGGGAGCGGTTCAGGTACTCAGACGATCTGCAGTCCACTTCCAGTCAGCTCCTACAGTACCTGCCGCGCTCCAGGTACACCCAAGAGAAAAGATCAGAGTGACTGGAGCTGAAGTGGAAGAACAGCAACAAGACAGATTGGGGGGGGTAAATAATCAAGAAGCTGGTGAAGAAGTGAATCCAACCATCAAAGCAGAGCTGAGATGAAGGAGACGAACCACAGGAACGCAGGCAGCTCACAGCTCACCAATCAAACCCATCTCTTCTTGCCTCGTGTCCACCAGACACCGCCAGCAAGAAGACGACGGCAGCTACAACCGTCCACTGATCACATGAGGCCATAACAGAGTATGCAGCAATTGCATCGCCACATCATCACCCACGTCCCACCTCCATCTCCGGGCGTGGGACGGACCACAGACCCCCCACGACGGGGACAAGTCCTCTGCTCGACCAGCAGCTGTGACCCGTGAGCCTGAGGGGTGGAGCCAGCAGCCACATCAAGAGTCGTTCTAATCCTGGTCCTGGCTGAAGCACCTGTACCAGGAGCCGGGGGCGTGTTTTCATCTCCGCTCTCGTATTTATGACTACGGATCGGGGAAGCATATTGCTGCAGGCCAGAAATGTCTGGCGCTCCACCAGCTGCAGACGGAGCTTTATAGAGGCAATTTAAACAAAGACATTTCCTGCGGAGCTTCAGCTACGATTCAATTTATACGTTTAATATCAGGCTTCGTGCTGGCAGCCACACATGCTGCTGCGCTCAGCTGGAGGCCAGACCGGACCGGGGAACCTAAACATGAGCACGCACCGAGAACGTGTTCCCATCATCACCTCAAGCCTCCTTTAGTCAAAACAAATCATTGGGAATGGGCACGATGCGTTGATGGTTCCCTCTGACAGTCACAGACGTCGATGGACCAGGAACACTCGCACCTGAAGAGTCGCTCCTTCTTTAGATCAGCAGCACCGACGCCAGGGCATCCCGGGCCACACAGAAGGACACTTACTTCCTGTTGTTATTGACATTATTGTTGGTAATAGCGTCATGATTATATTTTTAATTGTGAGCGGCTGGACTGTTTTTGTGCTTCAGGAGTTGCATCAGATAGTTAACAGATCTGATTTAAGGGTTGTAATCCCGCCAAGAGAGACCCCAGATT
This sequence comes from Aulostomus chinensis, assembly GCF_037954235.1. Lineage (NCBI taxonomy): Eukaryota > Metazoa > Chordata > Actinopteri > Syngnathiformes > Aulostomidae > Aulostomus > Aulostomus chinensis. The sequence goes on along the minus strand of NC_141342.1, from coordinate 22,486,669 downwards.
TAAATGTTGCAGTTTTTTCAGCAGTTTTTAACCTAAGATTTGATTTGCTGATGTAATTTATTTACTTGTGTGTGTGTGTGTGTGTGTGTATTGTGTGGAAATTATTTGTACAGTAACAAAACAAACAGAGCCTCAGCTCGTGGCCCCCCCCCCCCCCCCCCCCCGTGTAGCAGAGGGTCTTCGGGGGTCTGGAGGCCCCACTGATTAGAACTCAAGCTCAGATATCGACTGGGCGAAGGTGAACCGGCGGCCATGACGCAGCAGCGCTGAGATGTGTTGAAAACTGGAGTCCAGAAAGCAGCAGAGAACCAGACAGAGGGGTGTGAGGATCCTGGGGGGCTGGCTAATGAAGCCTGATATTCCCTGGAGCTGCTGGGGGGGCTCATAGAGGTAGATCCTTCTGGGCTGTGACCCCACACCCTTGAGCTGGCTGCACTGTAACACACCATCAACATACCAAACACATGGAAGAAGAACACAACTTACCAGTCATAGCGTGTGCTTGTGAGCGCTTGATGAGTTCACCAGGCCTCCTGCGTGGTGCGGTCCGCCTCGTCTCCACCCTGCAGGACATGGAAAGAGGATTGTTGGGGGGGGCAGCTCAACGCACACACCTGTGACCCTCCTCAACGCGACTCTCCTTTCCCTTCATTCTTCCTCTCACTCACACGTGTCCCCCTCTCCTCTGTTCCTCTGCCGGCCTCTCCCTCCATCCTCTGGCCTGTTTACCTCAGGAAAGCCAAACATTTATCTGCAGGCCGAGGTCACGTCACGCTGGAATGGCTGCATAAACATCCTGCAGCCTTGATTGTCAGACGTTAGCTGCCGAGCTACACAACCTCGATGCTAGCTGATGTTTGCTAACCTGCCATTTCAGAAAAGAAGCTAAACCAAGTGATGCTGGACCAAGACCGGGACGAACATGGCGGCTTCAGCACTTCCTCTGTCCAGTTCCAGCTAGACTGTGTTAGCCTAGCTTAGCATAAAGACCTGAGGCAGAGGGAACCTGGCTGCCGTCCAAGTCAGATGAAGGGTCCACTTCCTACGGAGGCCCACTTCTGCCAGGAGGAGAAGGGAAAAGGAGATAAAAATCTAGCCTTGATTACGAAGATATCATCAGAATGAGGAGAAAACTACAATACAGAAACAGAGTAACTTGAGGAGTGTGTTTCTCCCTCCGCTGTCCTCTCAAGTCACATGATGGACCTTCTTAAGTTTGGGCACTACATAAATAAAATGGACTTGATCTCAATTCGAAAGTCAAAATCAGCAGATCAAAATAATAAAACTGAGAAGTAAAATCAGGTTCATGAGACAAGAAGCCACAATTCACAGATTCAAAGGGAATTTTGAGTCCAAATGAAACTGACCATTAGAAAAAGTTTTATCAAGTTCATAATCTTATTGTTCTTATTTTACTGTCAGAAATGGGCCTCTTTAAGTTGTGTTTTGGTACCAAGTTGTGATCTGAACTCTTTGAGCAGCTTGGAAATATTAAAGGGTCTTGATATGATGTCAACAGAACCAAGAGCCTTAGAGCTGCTTCCTGTTTGCTGATGTCATCAATGTATACAAACATGTAACGTATATGTGTTTATATATACACATAGAGGGTTATATAGGTGTAGATATATAAACCTATATGTGTATATACTTATGTTTATATGTGCACACAGCCACACGTATGTGTGTGCACGTGTGTATTTATATACACACGTGCACACAGCCACACGTATGTGTGTGCACGTGTGTATTTATATACACACGTGCACACAGCCACACGTATGTGTGTGCACGTGTGTATTTATATACACCCGTGCAAATATATAAATTTATATATACATATATACAGTCATACATGCATACATACACATATACGTACACACACATACAGACAAACACTTTTGTGTGTGTGTGTGTGTGTGTGTGTGTGTGTGTGTGTGTGTGTGCGTGTGTGTGTGTGTGTGTGAATGCAGCAGCAGACCAGCGCCGACTGTGCTGCTGCAGCCGCTTCCTGAACCTGAAGCCTCATTGTGGGGAAGCTGAGGAGGGAGATGAGGCTGCTGGGATGACGGTGCTGGGGGGGGCGCTCTGTAAACCTGCTGATCCTCTACCAGGAGAGGCAGCGCTCAGTGACGTCTGCATGCAGGAATATGGGTCAGATATGCTGGAGAGACAGCAGGTCAGCTCAACATGTCACAGGAGGTCAATTATCTCGCCGCTGTGCTGACAGGCCCCACTCGGGCAGCCCCTCCCCCGCTGCACAGCAACAGACACAGAGATGTCAACACAAGCAAAGGGAGGCGGAGCTACGCTGAGAGCAAGCTTAGGTATCCTTGGAGGAAAATAAAGTCTCCTCACTCCACTAACTGATTGGGGCTGTGCTGCTGCAGCCTCTTCACCCTCCTGCCGACATGAAGAGCTCCCTTTGTCGCCGTGAAATTCCATTGGCAAGTCTCTAATTAGCTGGAGGGCTCTTCCCCGGCAGGCCGGCGCGGCAGGGACACACCAGGAAGCTCGCTGTGATGATGCTGGCCCAACAACAAGCAAGATGAATGGGAATGTGGTGGAACACCGGCCTCCAGCTGGAGTTAAAACTAACTCTAAATATCATCTTGGAGTTCAGGAGGGGGGAGCAGGGGTCCCAGGCTCCTTGCTAGGTCGCCTTTCAGGACAGGAATCTGATAGCTGGTTAACCAGCGCCTGCTTGTCATTACCCTACAAGACGCCTCCAGCGCTCAGTCAGGGGTTCACTGCTGACCTGCAACAGGCAGACTTTTACTGGTTGGTTAGTTGATCAAGAAAAAGAAAAAGATCCAAGAACAGGTTCATGTTCACCCTGAGCGCCGTCTCCAGGCCCTACAGGCCTCCCAGGCCCGCGTGTGTCAGCGTTTAGCAGCACGTTGAACTGTAACTACTGATGAGCTACATGGTTCATTCCAACAACAACAACCTGTCAATCAATAATGACCAACAATATTCACCCAATATTAATCACCCATTCCCGCAAATTCAGTTTCAATCACTTTTCCTAAAGTTTCTGGCTTAATCTATTTTTCCAAAACACACAGTACACAACAGGTACACAACCAGTACACAACAGGTACACAGGTTATAAGCACTCTAATAAAAGGAAGGTTCTGGTGGCTGCTGTTGCAGGATGTGCTGCTGATGGAGAATTGTTGGGTGGAGGTTCATTGAAGGAGGGAGGTGCTGGACCTGCTCTACTTGGACAGAGTCAGGACAGGACTTTGGTTGGGGTTTGGCGCCGTACAGATAAACCTGACCTGACTTGATATTCACCATATATGGACGGACTTCCCAGCCTCCACCCTCTGCTGCCGACGCTTCATCAGTCACAACATTCGTATTCACCATTGGATGGAACTCAGGTCTCAAAAAGTGACAGGAATGCATGTGGATGAAGCACAGAGTGAAACTGTGGCGATCTGAAGAACCCTCAGCGTTCATCCCCCACCATGGCCGTGATGCGGATGATGAACGCCTGTCCAATCAAATCAGTTCTAAATCCATCGATGCACCTGATAATGTATCACTTTGGTTTTGTCTCACGTGAATTTGAGCTTCCTGGGTTGTTGTCATGTGATAGGTTTCCTCCACCTGAGGTGAAGTCACATCAAGTCCACTTTTAATTATAGGGCTGAAAATCACTGCTGTCTCAGGGGAGACCCTCCACCCTCAGACCCTCCGCCCTCAGACCCTCAGCTGCCCTCAGACCCTCCGCCCTCAGACCCTCAGCTGCCCTCAGACCCTCCGCCCTCTTCAGACCCTCCGCCCTCAGACCCGCCGCCCTCAGCTGTCCTCAGACCCTCAGCTGCCCTCAGACCCTCGGCCGCCATCAGACCCTCCGCCCTCAGACCCTCGGCCGCCCTCAGACCCTCCGCCCTCAGCTGCCCTCAGACCCTCCGCCCTCAGACCCTCCGCCCTCAGACCCTCCGCCCTCAGACCCTCCGCCCTCAGACCCTCCCTCCCTCAGTGAGGTAAAATGATGCCAGAACAACCTTTTAATGGGAAAACTGGGGGAAACCTCAGGCAGCCTCAGGAGTCCTGAGAGGAACCGTGTCCTGCCTCCACGGTCCACAAGTCCCACTGGACATTTGTGCCAAATTTCAGTTTTAACGCCGTTGCTCAAGTTGCCATCAATGAGGACCAGCGAGGAGCGTTAACCGTGCTAGGTTGGCGCGGTTCAGCATCCTTAGAGGGACGGGGAGTCCATAGGTCGTCACACTAGTAGCTGACCAGCAGCCGTGATGGAGTGCTGTGCGGCGTGTCTGTGTGAATTTGGCGCTGCTGCTGTGGACATGCTGATGGTGTCCTGTGTCAGGCTGGATTCGCGTCCCAGCGTGGCATTGGATCACATGCTGCTGCTATATTTGCTCCAAGCAGATTCATATCTACAGTGTATCTGTGCTGATGTCAGATAAAGCAGCGCGTATACGAGGCGGGCCTCAACCACCGGCCACTCCCTGAACACACCAGCACACATGATTTATGATCAACAGATTTCAGCGGTTTGAAGCCTATAAAACTTCCCAGCTAACACACCCACACTGACATTTAAAGCAGATTTGGGGGATGCTTTGACATAAAAGTGCTGTCAGACGGAGCTGTAAACCGAAGCCCTCGTATTTCCTGTGATAGCGATGTACAAAGACGGACTGTTACCAGCGCGCTGCTCCACAGTGCAAGGTTGAATCTCAGGTGCTGTGAATAATAAATGAGGGAAGACATATAAAGGTAGAGTCTGATGCAGTGAAAAGAAAAGAAAGGTATTTAAGAGGGAGGTGTGCTGTGGGTTCTCAGCATCAACACACGCCTCCAAAAAAGGAAGTGCAGCAATTACAGACGCCGCAAATATCAAAGTACACCAGTAGATCCTGTCACGGCGGAGAGTCACGAAAGGTGCCGAGGTGTTTGGGGCCACGGCGCTGCCCACTCACGTTTCACTGGACCTTCACGTCACAGAGACTTCTCAGCAAGAATACTCAGCTCTGTGGAAGTCCTGACACGGCTCTCAGGGAAGCTTCGATGCCCAGTCACATGACCGTCAAATCACCTTCACCGAAGGGGAAAATGCCCGTGTGACCACGCTTGACCCCAAGTTCCAACATGTCCTCCATCTTTCCATTCTCAGCGAGTCTGTGAGACTCCTGAGCTACAGCCTTTAACTCGGGAACGGACCAGAAATGAACGCCGTTCATGGATGCAGATGTGGCGGAGGCGGCAGCTGACTAACTCATGGACACTGTACGAAGTCGTGTTTGACTGCTCACAACAAAACCATTGAAACTACTTTTTAAATTGAAGCACAAGAACAAACTCACAAGAGAGTTCAGTCACTACTCACATGGGACTTCAGAAAAGCAGAGAGCGGAGGAATAATATGGATGAGGTCACAGCTGAGAGGACAGAAGGGGCGTGGTTTCACCGGGGCAAGCACAGGCTACTGCTACAAGCTAACATGCATTGCAGTCTCACTCTTTCCCACTGGCAGTGTTGCAACATGGACAAGAGAAGAAGACGCTGAGCAAAAGACTTTCAGTAAACTAAGATGGTGATTCCCAAATTGTGGGTCACGGCCCCCTGGTGGACTGTAAGGATACTGCAGACCACTCACTAGAGGTTATTTGAAAACATATTTTGAGGATTGTCAAGAAGTTTGAAGTAAATTTGTTATCTTGGGTTGGAACCTTTTTAGACTTTCAGAGGAGGTTGCTCATCGGCGTCACACAGGACTGGGCTTCACGACTCACTAACTGGACTTTTTTCAAGCATGGATGCCCATCATGGAGGCGAGCAGACCCAGACAATCTGTCTGTGGAAGAATTCATCTTGGTCTCATGTTGGGAGAGTTGAGATTAAGGGTTTGGGAGCGCCAGATTGGGCTGTGGCATCCTGGAGTTTGGGAATGCTGCGATGAGACAGATGAGTTGTTAAATTCAGAATCGGCGTGAGACAGGAAGAGACGGGAAGAGACGCCACGCGGCGGCTTGGTGATTAGCTGCAGGACGCCGGTGTTTAGCTGGTTCTGTGTTCCAGCTTAGCTTTGAACTCATGGGGGGGGCGGAGCTCGCCAGCATGTCAGGGCTGTGACTGATGGCAGAAAGCAGAGCGTCTGCCTGCAGGGGGAAGATCTTCAGACATGACCCGCAACATATGAGAAGTCAAGACTTACAGCCCCAAGCTGCTACGTGTCAGGTTGTCCCGGGTCCCCCGCCAGGGACGCCCTCAGCCTGCATGTCGATTCTTTACACGCCTTTAGCCTCTTTCTTGGTGCGTTTTACCTCGCGCTGGTATAATCTGACACGAGTTGACGTGTGACATCATTGGTGTGCGTCTGACCAACCAGGACCGCCTGTAATCTGTGCTCTGTTTCTAGGTGAGCAGCGCTCAGACTGATAATCCATCGTACCAATAATCACGGGATATTTGACATTTTTATGATTTCCAGTTCACCTCATCATGGACACATGACGTCCGTGGAGCGAGCGGAACAGCAACACCACTTCTGCAGGTGATCTGATCGCGTTACACCCCCGGAGGATGGCGTCATCACACCACGTAGGGACTGATAGACAGCTGCTGCTTCAACTGACTCCTGTGAGTGTGGCGACGCTCCTCTCAGTATCGATCGTCTCCTGATGTCTGATGCTGTACACAGGCTTGGCTAATCTGAATTAATTCTCATCAATGTAGCACTCAGTCGTTCCCTCGGGGGGTGGGGCACTGTGGTACATCCCCCAAACCAAACCCTGGCTCCACAGCTGGCGTGTAGACAGATTCGCCAACATATTGACAAGTTCTTTATTTGTGTTCAAAGAAAACAAGTTACTCAAAATCGATCCACCCAAAACACAGCCAGTCAACAACTGCCGCTGTCTGCCTCTTCGGGGGGGTGTCCCTTCTTCACTTGCACAAGTGTCCTGACGTCTGGTGGAACGTCTCGCACAACACTGACTCCGCCCCCTCTGCCAGCCCACTGTGCTGACATCACCGTCCCAGAACTCCAGAACAATCCAGTTTCCATGGCAGTCCACTAACATACACATTTCCTTCAGGCATCTGGAACTGATGGAAGCTGAGGACAGAGAATTGTTCCTTCATGCGACTCGGCTCATTGATGGAGATCAAAACAAAACATGTTCTGGGTTTAAATGCATTCTTTCACTGGGCCTGCAGAACTCACAATGGAACCTGTCACATCAGGAGTCAGTTCTCTCATCATGTGACCTGAGTGTAACTGTGGATAAACCAGTTAATCTCACAGACATGGACGGATATACAGCCGTCAGGACATCTGACGGGCCGCGTATCCCAGTGTCACCCTGAAGACGAGTGCTTGGCCCGTGTGGGAGACAGGATTCACGATACGGCCAGTTGCCAAACACACAGTAGCGGAGGAGGAGGGGAACGGTAAGCAGAGAGATGATGAAGACAGAAAGGCAGCAAAGATGGCAGGACAGAGGACATGAGGCCGGATGCTTCAGAGACACGGACGGATCTGTGACAGGAGGCCTGCAAAGACGCGCGTCATGAACAGTGTTTGTTTGAGGTGGCAGGTGGCAACGGCACAGTGGGAGTTGGAACGAGGTCACCATAGCAGGATCAATACTTCGATATAAGGTCTTTGACGTATGCAAGCCCAGAAATGAGACACTGCATCCTGGTTCTGTGTCACCGTGATGTCACGGTGACCTTTGACAACCAAAATCTTTGCAGTTCATCCTGAAGTACCAGTGGAAATTTCGGAAAGTCTGTCCAGGCATCCCGGAGAGGACGACCCAAAACAGAACTCTGCCAGTCTACGGCGCCGAGGCGTCTCCACCGTAAGATTACAGGATAAAAGTCTTACCTGGAACTGAGCCGGTACAGCAGACGCACACTTCATGTCCTTAGCATACTGTAGTTTCCTCTGAGGAGCAACCAAGTATCAACACTGTGATATTATATACACTGAATCCGACTGTGGATATTTGTACTACAACAGCTGGCGTATACACAGATTCCTCTCCATCTTATTGACAACTTCTCTGTTTTCGTTAAAAAAAAAAAAGCTTCCAAGACCAACAATGGTGGCTTTGGTGGCGTTTGAAGGTCTTGCCAGTGCAAGAGGAACCCAATATTTGGGGGGGTCCCTGCCCCACCTGCCTTGCACACTTGAGTCATGCAGACGTTTAGGGTGGTGCTGCCAGCTCGGTTCTGTTCTCCTGTTCTCCTCTGAGGTGCCTGGACTGAAGCTCTCTGTCTGCAGCAGCTTTGGTCTTCCTGGCTTGGGTGATTTTCATTAGCCAATTCAGACATGCGGCACACATTAGTGGTGCTGCACTCCTTTCTATGAGAAGAGAACATTCCTGGTCATGTGGCTGGCCACGGGTCCCAGGGGGTCAGCACAGTTGTGTTTCACATTATAGCCGCCATTTAAATCTGTTGCAACTGTAACTTCTCATGCGCCGACTACGTGAGGCATCTTATTGTCTCCTGTGATCCACAAGCTCAGAGAACATGTTTCCCTCCTCCATCACTTCTTAGTGACTCCAGAATGCAGGAAGAACCAGCCACGTATATTTAGCTTGAAGCTAACAGAGACTGATGCTAACAGCAGCTAAACTGTTCAGAAATGTCCGTTGACCAACTCTCCAGGTGGTCTGGTAGAATCCAGGCCTCCTTGATCCAGACGGAGGATCGGAGATCCACCAACACTGCGATTGGGGTTAATAATCTGACGAGAACATGAGTGCTCTGGCGCTAACATGACCAAGAGGGACCAGCTTACATGTTCAACTGAACTCATTCTCACTTCAGTCACCCAGTGACAGCAGAGAGGAAAACTCCCAAGAGTTTAGGAAACACCATGGTGAGTTCATGAAAGGTGAATTACATTTGATTTACAGTTGATAGGGGAGACTGTTAGCATGAAGCTAGCTCAGGCTCAGCGTTCCTCATTTCAGTTCCAAGCACGAGTTTACCATCAAATCGAAGATCATGAGGCACTTTCTTCTTGCTCAGTCGGACTTCGTCCTTGGGCTTCCTGAGAGGTGCTGCAGAAATCTCAACTTCTATGTTTGTCTTCTTCATAATGGATTTTGGGATGTAGGTGTGATGATGTCACATCACAGTAGAGCGCTGCCTCTATCTGCAGCTCATGAATAGTGATGTTCCTCCAGGAAGAAGCTCAACAGGTAAACTGAAGAGATCCATCGGATCAGAGCGGCCCCGGACACGGAGCCCCGCCCACCACACAAGCTATCATCCCGGAGGATAAATGCGATTAGCGTCCAGCAGTAATCTCAGCCTATTCATTCCCGCTCAGAGTAGGTGACACCTTTGATTCTGAGGATTAGTCCAGGTCCGCCGGTGGTGCAGGCCGCAGCAAATCAAAAGGCCCTTATGAGGGGAGCGCTGATGGAGGCAGGAAGTGCATGGAACAGGAGGAAGAACATCAAAGAAGCAGAAAGGGGAGCAGGACCATGAGCCCCACACTCACACGTAACAAGAGCAGACAGCTCCTTTGTACAGCCGTGTCATCAACACAGCGCCGCCTCAGCTAGAACATACATGATGATAAGAGACGGCGAGACGCTGTTAGAAACTGGACGTTCACCTTTCTCACACACACACACACACACACACACACACACACACACACACACACACACACACACACACACACACACACACCAGTCTACATCTCAAGCCCTCGTTACAACACCGGTGTTTTATGATACAATACTGGCTGAGATCATCAAATACAGTCAGAGACGTCGTGCGACCCACCATGTGACCTATGACCTCAGGATGGTTTGTATATATCTGACTCTTCTTCAACTGTTTTCACTCAACAAAACAGATAAAAGTGGTTCATTTCCCCTTTTTGGCTGCCCAAATAAACATCAAGTATCTGACCCTCCCGTAACGCCGCCATGGCAGCTGAAACCAGTGACACCAGCATGTGCTCATGTTCACACTCACTCACAGCACTCTCAGCGAGCACAAGGATATTTGCAATAAATCAATTAAGACTTTTATTTTTGAGTTTAGTAACTATAGCACAGTGATGAGGTGGGGAGGCTACTGATGCTAGCTGCCAATTAGCCTTCACAAAATAACCCTGACCAGATAAATGCTAACGGTTATGGAAAGTGGAAATTTCACTACATACGTGTGTGTGTGTGTGTGTGTGTGTGTGTGTGTGTTGGGCTTCACAAGTGTACTCTGGAGTAACAAAGAATTCATGCAGGAGGAGCACAGGCGCGGCGGCGTGACTCCGACACGGACAACAGTCCCTTTGAATCATCGGCAGGCTACAGAGTTCTCCTGCTCAGTGTTGGACCCGTTAATCAACCAATAGGGCCCACTTTTAAAAATAGAAGGAACATTGTTCACATGACACAAAATCTCTAGTTTGATGTAGATATCACACTGTCACACACACACACACACACACACACACACACACACACACACTCCAATCTTTTCAGTCTGACTGTTTCTGGGTTCTTATCACTCGCTTCTTTCCTTTGTGGATTTTCCATTTTCTTGGCGCAGCGGTGGCGTGTCATGCGGGTCCTCGGGGACGTCTCCGTCTCTGCAGTCGTATGACGGCTGCAGAGACGGAGACGTGAAAGCAGAAAGAGTTCCAAGAGAGCCAAAGAGGAGGAAGGACGTTCTTAATTAACTATTTAATCATTAACCTGCTAATGAGACTGGATTACTGATGACCTACCGCTCCTATCAGCTCAGCACACACACACACACACACACACACACACACACACACAAACACGTTTATATAAATACTTATTGGCTTTTCTCACACAGGCTTCTATATATTCCCGAGGCTGGCGGCTGTCTCCCCACCGCAGGTCTCTCAGTCAACAGCCTGAGACCAGACTAACCCCAGAGATGTCCACACGCTGCTATTTCTGCAGACGAGCTGTCTGTTATTCCAGGACGTCTGCGGGACAGAAAACTCATCTTCAACGACATGTTTTTCCTCATTAGTAAGCTAACATGAAGAGGACATCAGGAGACCTCATTCACATGTGGAATATCCATAGAGAACCTTCATCAAGGTCTGATCTCCCGTCCACGTGTGGTCCAGCAGCTGCGCCGCCATCAGCCTGCAGCCAAGTGAACGAGGAGCAACACTGAAGACCACGAAGGTTCAGCCTTCACGTTCATGTGAGCCTCCTTGAGCAACACCGTATCTTCGCCATCAGCGCAGCACGTTTCCCACCTAAACACATTCCGCTTCGTCCGTGTGTCGTAGTGGGGGTTGGTGGGGCACGTTGTTGTTATTGGTTGTCAATAAATTACAACTAAAGAAGAATTCTGACCTGAGAAATGCCAGCCTGCCCGTTAAACTCAAAGAAGTCAAGAATGATGGACTTTTTCCTCATTGATTACAGTTAAAACTGACCTTCTGAGCAGTAACAGAGGGCGCCCCCTGCTGGGTGGTCTGTCCATTCAACAAACTGTCAATATCAATATGAGTCTTCTCTGACAGAGGCACCATTTCAAATCATCATCATGGGCTCAGTCGGACTTTGGTGGGCGGGGTTTACGATAACGACGACGACCAGAACGCTACTCAAAGAGCTTAACTTCTGTCAGAGCTGTAAAAGTGTGGGTGTTGAGAAGCAGCCAGCGAGTCAAAGTCAGAGAACTCTGCATACATGTTGGGACGCAGCACGAATCCACTGATAAGGCTCTATACAGCACACGTGTTAAGCAAACCAAGATAAAAGCTTTGGTCGTTGGCGAGGCAGAATTTGGTCGGAGGAGTGAGAGCAGACACGCCCTTATTTGTCTTGGCTTTTATCAGTGCCTTGCTGGATATAGAGAGCTCTGTTTGTAATGTACAGAACATTATGTACTCAGCATGATGCAGCACTGCAGTTCCAGCTTTGGCCCACGAACACTCACCCTACCCTACCCTGCTTCTCTCTCTCTCTCTCTCTCTCTCTCTCTCTCTCTCTCTCTCCCTCTCACACACACACACACACACACGCTCAGTCAGGATGTCTCTCTTTGGTAGAACTGCTCAGTTCGGGCTTGACCTCTTGAACATGCAGCAGCAACATAGAAGCTGACAGATGTGAAGAACCCTTGAGAACACAAGCAGGAACCATCATAGATATCGACTGGTGGACATGACATGTAACTGGGGGGCTGGGTCGCATCCAGCGGTGCTGGGTCATGAATGACCTTAAATAACCTGTGAGATCAAACACACACTTACATGTATGAAGTGGTTTGTTTCATTTCATCATAGAACAGGACGCAGGCCAGAGGAGGAGTGGCTTATACACGTAGCAGCGTCAGCTGAGCAGAGTGGCAGTAAAGTTTTGTTGTTGGTCTCAAACAGCTAATGCTAGCTACTGCTAGACGCTAACATACGCCACATCCAGTAGCTTCCTGGTCAGTGGGCTCTGATTGGCTGTTTCAGGTCTCTGCTCAATATTCCATCCCTGTTCCTTCCAAACGAGATCGGAGGTGGAGGGATTTCAGGTGAAGATTATGTCTGTAAACCATCACACTCGAAACGCTCAGGCAGGGGATCTGTTTGGATCAGTCTCGGAACCACCCCTCGATTGTTGAGGGGGACCAGCCAGACCCAACTTAGCGACTTCAAAAGTCCAAGCGACAAGCAACAACCTGATGTGCTTGTCGCCGTCGTGGCTCGGAGCAGAAATGACTAGAGCCACCTTCAATACCAGAGTAACTTTAGAAACCAAAACCTTTCAAATCAAATGATCCTTCATCAGAAACAAGTCATGAATTTACCTCCGACATCTCAAATCCTGCCAGCCTGATTGCTCTGAGGGGATTAGCTTAGTTTAGCATGGAGAATTACCAGACTTTGTTGGGCCAGCAACAGTTGACCGGCTGGGGAGTTCACTGCTGCGGTCGTCATGGTGACCTGTCATCAACATCTGAGCATTCTCTACAGAGGTGGGCGTGTCCTTTCGGGTGCTTCACTTTAGTATTTCAGACAAGAGTTTGTAGCATGTAGCATTGGGTCCCTCACATTCATCACTGTGATGGTTGATGACATCACAGCAGGCGGTGGGGTGCAGCTCGGTGGGACTCGCCGTCTGAGTTACTGAGGCGGCTGCGGGTTAGGGTTGTTATAACACTGAGAAGGGAAGTCAAGGGCCAACAACGTTAGCGAGAGAGAAGCGTTGAGATGTACTCAGATACTCCAAAAACTTTGAGGGGTTCCTCCGTAGCACACACGGCGCCCAAAATACTACGACAACCCAGGAGGCATCTCCTTCAACAACTTTTGTGACAACTGAACCACTAGGTTTTGTGAAATATGACAGACAAACCGCACCAAAAACATTCAAACAGCAGGAGTTGACTATCATCACCCGACCGGCAAAATGCAACTCCAAGTTAACGCTCAGTAAGAGGGCGCTAGAAATACATTTGGTGGACTAAAAACCCAGACTTGACCAAGAGAAAGAAGGTCCTTTTGATGTCAAATGGCCTTCCAGATGCTTACGTTAGCAGAACACACTCATCCTCGACGTTGGCGCCTCTGGCCAACCCTCAAATACGTCATCACTTCTTTGTGGGAACCCTGAAAACAAGCGATAACAGATTTTTCCAGCAGAGGCAGGAGTTACGGTGAGGAGGTCACAGGGATGCAAGGACACATCTGCCTAGCACGGCCAGTGCTGGGGTGCGCTAGCTACATTAGCGCCTGTCAACATTAGCTCCACCCCACCAAACCCCCTCCAGCTAGGTAGCCCTGCAGTGGTTGAGCTCGAGGTCCACTGGGATCGGGGGTAACCATCAAATCCTTGGCAGTAAACCAGAAACAAACCTGATGAGGTTTTATTTCAGTTCCATCCATCTGAACATGGCGGGAGCGCTGGCAGCTCTCGTGTGAGAAATGTGTCCTCAGCAGCGGGCATCAAAGCGTAGCATGCAGCGTCTGGTCAGAGTCATCGACCACTTCACATCTTGTTTGAATAATTCCTCTTTTATGTCCTAATTCTGAGCATCTGAAGCTCATTTAGTTCTCCTTTGAATGACATTTAACACCCAAGTTATTACTTTCGTGGAAACACATTTGTTGTCTTTTTTGAAGGAACGAGTGTTGACATCCTGAACTGTCCAGAGATGCAAAGACACAGAAAGGATTGAACTGGAAGGTAGTGAGTGAGCTCCTTCTCCTCTTGAGTTAGAGAGCAGGCTGATGAGAGTTTAGAGTAGGAAATCAGATATAAACACTGAGATTCTTGAGCTGCTTCTGCTTCCATTTGTATTCAATATGCCGCTAAATCAATAGTGGAAGGGAACAAAATAAGCACTGAGTGGTATTAGATTGCAATTTCCCAGTAGCAGCGGCTGCCGGGCGTCATCGAGGAGAGCAGTGGCAGCCGGAGGAATGCTCTCTAACCAGCGTTTCCCAGCTGATCCGGACCAAGTTTGTCAAAGTTCAAGCCAACTCCCACCTCCCCCTGGTGTCTCCACCTTTCCTCGCCACAACAGTGGAGTAGAGGTCTGGCGGCTTCGCTCTGCTTGGTCCCTTCATCGTGCTGAACAGAAGCGCTGTCATGCAGCAGCAGCAAGCTAAGATGTGGCTCTGACAACCGGTCGTAAAACTGCAGCGGCCACGACACAAAACTACTACTCTGCCCGCGAGGATCAGCCTGTAATCCCCAGGCATCTTTTTAAAGTCATCCAGAAGAAGCGAAGGGAAATCTAGCATGAACGCTCCCTCCTGGAGTTGGTTTCTGTGGCATCAGGAGCTGAGTGACTCAGCTGCCGAGCCAGTGGACAGCATCTGTGACTAAGGAAGAACCACCGTGTATCCAGAGACGTTAACAAAACCTACGCTGACCTACGCCATTTCCCCCCGCACACAACATGATGTCAGTGACACGCTACATAATTGATGACTCACGATACGTGCGGCCATGTTTTGAGCAGATCAGGTGACTGAGAGGGAAGCGATCCTGTGGAGTAGATCTATTCTGGGCTTTTGTTCTTACAGGAGGGGAAATGTGATCTGTGATCGGATGGCAACACTTTCTGGGAACCCTGTCGTGTGTGAGACTGTCAACAGAACCTGACATGTTCTGGGTTGAGTTATAAAGAAGTTCTTACACCTCTGGATTGTTTGCTCTGGTCTGAATCAGCTGACGAGTCAACAATAACGACCCAACAAACAGCAGTCTGCCAGGAACAGAGGACGGAGGACAAGACGCTCCACCATGGACCTGGAATGGCGGCTCGTCGTGTCCTACCTTCATCTGTTTCCCTGGCGGATTTTTGATAATCCAGCTTAGAATGATCCACACTGCTCTGTTCAGCCAGCAGCGGGGGCGGGGCTTCAGGGCCAGCTGCAGCGTGCAGGGAGAGAACAGGGGTGAGATGCGGCGTACGCGAGTCTGAAGACAACACCAAAGATGGCATGAAGTGGCATCGCAATCTTTGCATTAGAACATAGAGCAGTCGTTAGTCGGTTAGTTAGTTAGTCCAAATCGTTCAGCCCCACCACCGGAGGTGTCAGAGCGGCGTATCACGCAGTTACCACCGGCAGATTTGAAGGGCAGCTGTGGCGGCCGCTCCAAGCAGTCAGCACAAATACATCAGAGCTAAAAGCCCTGTTAGCGCCTGACGCGCCAGTTTCCAGAGCAGAGCAAGAGGGCGTCATGGAGACGCACGATAAGGCAGCTGCTGCTCATCTGGCCTCCAACTGTTCATTTTAGCCAACTTGTGTTGCAGGGATGGGGGGTGCACATCCGCCCTATCCAATCAGTGGCTAACACCCCCCGTTGCTAGGAGCAGTTACCATGACATTTGCCGTGAAGACATTTGTAAGTTGAACAATCTGTAGACACTGATGCCAGCCGGCGTTGACGGAGGACCGCTGCTCCAGGCTCCTGACATTTTTCTCCACAATCAATTAAACATTAAGAGCTGCTATTTTCGTCTGGTTGTCTTGGCAGCTGAGCAGGTAGCAGGAAGAGCCTGGTCGGAGCTTCCTCTGGAGGGGGGCTGTCGTTCAGCGAGTGGGGATGAGAGCAGACTGGGACCAGGCTGGGTCCACGACACTACTGGAGGTTCGGGACCAGCCTTGAAACAAAAACAGGTTATTTTGAATTCTCCTCCAAATCACTTCAAAAACGCAGCTACAACCCTCCGATCACATCAGCAGGAATCTAGCTGTCACTACCATGTACCGACATCTGGGTTCAAATATTCACCGTTGCGATTATTTCTACAATTTTAAACCTGCACGCAAAAGTGAGACATCACCAACGACCTTTGACCAGACACCTGCTGCAGGTGCCAGGTGAGGCGATGAAACTGGTCCCACACAATCCTGAGCTGCAGGTGAGCTCTTCTGCTCCAGAGTGTCCTGAGTGGTTCAACCCTCACATGCTAGCTTTGCTGAGCTAAAGAGTGTTGGACAAATGTTGATCATGGTTTTGACTTTTGTGACTGAAGAGCCTCTTTGATATCTTCTTCTTCTCTTATAATTCACATTTCTTATCTCTAAAGTCAGATTTATCTTATAACTCTGACTTTCATGATTCTGACGCAATGCAGCCAAGTTTTGAGGTCATTTATTTCAATATGCTTGTTTTTTCCCTGTCCTGGCATTCGTGGGCTTCCATATGACATCATGTACAAGAGAGGGAGCTGGGAGCAGAGTGAATGCAGGGTCATGCAGAGGTAGAGGGAAAGTCACGGAGGGACTCATAGAAAGTTGGGAGGGGGGCTTGGGTTTAGGCTCCAGGACAGAAACATCTGTACGACAAATTTCTTTCCTCTCCACTTTTTTTCCCCCTCACAGGAATAAAAGGCAAAGCTGGGATGAGCTTCAGGAGAAAGAGAGAAAAAGCTCGAATGAGGCTGGTGAAACCACCGCCAAGCGCGTATCAGACGACGTAGCGCATGTTCTTCCTCGGGGATTTATGACCTCAAAGTATTAAATATGTAGAACTTTAAAAAGAGAAAGCTGTGGAATGTTCTAGCGATCTGCATGCCTTGCTATGGGAAAAGAAAAACTATGCAGAAGGGCAGAACGCAAACCAGTTAAAAGCTCTGCCCAGATATGCGCTGGGTTCCCTCCAAGTTCCATGGAAATCGGGCCGGCAGTTTCAGTGAAATCCCGATGAGATGAGGATGAGAGGGGTACCCGGAGACCACAGACCTCCACCAGCACCAACGCAAAAAATGAGTTCTCCATCATGTTGGACGCATCTGCCCGAATATTTAATGGTATCTTCCGTGGCCAAACGTACTACCGTCCAGCAAGTGAAGCGTTAGCGGTAATCTCGGTAACAGACGGACACAAATGGAAACATAATCCCTGCGATGGAGGTTAACAGGCTCAGTTTGGGAAAATGAGGCAACGGCACGAGTTTTTCTCGAGAACAAAATGACTGGCAGTGTTTGACTGCATCGCCCACTCGGGCTGTGCTTCGGGAAGGGCGAGTGCTCATTTCTGCACCAAGGAGAGAAAATGAGCATAGTTGCATCAAACCTGGTCATAGATTTTCTTCCCTTCGTTCACATTTATACCAATAATTTCCATGTCTTTCGGGTAAATTTACATGACAATGAAATGCGTGTACCAGTTTTCAGTTTTTTCATGGAGCACAAACACTGCGGTCTTCTGATCTGATAACTGATCCAGAATAGGATGCGGATAATTTCAGGAAGCTGAACATTCTTCTTTCAAAGCTTTCGGATGGATTCAAAGAAAACACAGCTAATAGCTACATCCTGCTAATGGCTGAGAACAGCTGTCGGGACTCAGGATCAATAATTCAACCCAGATCCCCTCCAAAAGTTCATCGCTTATTCCTGGTAATAGTACCTCTCTTTGCACCGCATTTCATCCAGATTCTTCAAACTTTGTGTGGGATATGCAAAACAAACACACACCAGGAATCACATGACCTCTCAAGTGGTGGTAATAACCACTTAAGAAGAAAAGGAGATGATGGCACCGTCAAACTAAGAATTTTGTTACGTCCACCAGTCCCGATACAAAGATGGAGACTGGTTTTCAGCGTGACAAGTGTAAAGATTTAAACTGGAGGCTGCCACATCAACGGTCCCCGGAGGAGCTGTTAAGCGCCGTGGGTCACAGAGGTTAGCTAAACGCGGTCCGACGATTTATCACCGCGTGAAAACACAAGACAAAGTGAATAAAAGAGTGAGAACACGACAGACACGCAGAAGGAAAACGTGGACAAAAGCTATCAGGAGTCAGCAGAACTGCATTAGCGCAGGTCGTCAGGATTGTCAACCTTTTCTATGCACACAAACGCTCCCTGGGGTCAACATGTTGGGTGACAGACGCCGAGCGAAGGGGCCCAGGGCGCTGCAACCGCCTGCAGTTGATTTAGAACGGTTGAAAACTGGCCAAAATTCCTGAAGGAACACAATAAGCAGGGGGCTTGCCATAAAAACCAATCAGAGCCGGGCTTTGAGAGCGTCGGGAGAGGAGGGGGAACATGGGAATGTGGCGAATATGAAATAACTGTGTGTATGTCGACATACTGGTGTTGCTATGGGGAAACAAGATTCGTGGAATGGGGGGATTGGGAGAATTCCAAGTGGGAACTTTGGGAGTGCAGTGTGTGCAGGGAGCCAAACAGATATCCAGCGGTTCACATGTGCATATCAGTGTATGTGTGTGTGTGTGTGTGTGTGTGTGTGTGCTGGCATGAAGTATTTGTGCAGTAATATTGAGGTGTAGTCTAACATAACAAAAGGCCGGAGGGAAGATGAGGGTCAAGCCCTGGTGCGAAAGCCAAGCAGGCCAAAGTGAAGACGAGGAAACAAAAAATAGCAGAAAACTACAATCGCTGGCTGGCAGTGGAACGACGGCAACACGTTACATCCGTGATCACCACATGTGAAGAGGACTGAGGGGCGTTAAACTGCGTTAGCTGGAAGGGGACATGCGTCTTTTTGATAGATTTGATGCGATTGTTGCTTCGTGATCGGTCATTCGCGTGGGTGGAGGCGGGTCTGAAGTTGTCCCAGGTGTCAACAGACAGAACTCCTCGGGACACTTTATAAGTTTCATGTCCACAAAAGCGTCCTTCTTACCCTGACAGGCAGACTCTCTCGCTCTCCTGCTGCTGTGGATACTCAGCGAGCGTAACCACCACTAACTACACTTCATTACTACCATAACATGTTGTGAATGCAGCCAACCACAGCAGAGTCCAACTCCCAGCCCAGAGGCAGGCTAACAATAACCAGCACTCACTGACAGCGACCAGCCAGTCAACTGCTATCTCATGTGGAAACAGGAACACAAGTAGCAGGAGTACATGAGGGCTCACACACATCCTTCGCTACTGTCAAGCGAGGGAATTTCAATGGTAAGTTCCTCTTTCACCACCGGCATCAAAGCCATGAGCTCCCATGGTGAAAGATAGCAATGCCTGATGAAGCCAAACAGCAGAGAACCTGCTAGCTCGTTCTCCTCATGTGTCCATCACCCGTTCACTCTGCTTCCTTTCACAAAGCAGCCATGCATCTTTGAAATGTCCTTCAGAAATCCAAGTTCTTTTTATTGTTATTCCATTCCTGAAATGCGGCTCTGAGTGGAACCTGTTGATCGATACGCAGCCTCTGTGCGCCCACTCTTAAACTGCCATCACGAACCTTCAGATGTAACCAGTAAACGAGGATATTCTGATCGCTCATCATCACGCCATCTTTTAAAAGCCAGTACCACTGAACATGTGAAGTTGCCCCCTCTGACAAGGCTGGGCGATCGCTGGCCCCCAGGTGTTTGCAGCCCCTGACCTGAAGCTGTTAGCTAAAATAACACAACTAGAAAATGACCATAAATGCAGCAAAACTTGTTCTGAACAACGTAGGCAACAAAGTGTTGGTGTTTGTGTTCCGAATTGTGACAGAGACTTGAGTTTTCACGGAAATAAACGTTTATATTGGTTGCAAATCTCAGTTATTGGTTTCCTGGGAAAGTAATAATGGTTGTCCATCCTGAATAAAACGTTTTTGTGTTCCTTCTGCTGTTTACCTCTGTTAAACTTCCTACAAGCGCCATGTGAGGAGGACAGAAGCCATGAGGAGGAACTGGCAGAAGATCTGAGTGGCTGAGATGGCGTTGGAGGATGGCGCGAGCCATGGCGGCGGTTTGGTCATTCATTGTGATGCTGAAAGGAAATCAAGAGTCTCCCTGTTGATCGGTGCACTCATCAGAGTAAGACAGTTGGTGATGGCGAGGGATTCTTCCAGGATCATTGTGTTCTTGCTTCTGTGCTGAACCGCGGCGCTTGCTTTAGCTCCGCCTAGACTTGCAGCGAGCCTCTCGCTGCCGGCTAAATGTTCAAACAGGAACAGGCTTGGTGAGTCTCTTTCAAACGGAGCCCCGTTTTTTTTCTTCCTCTTTATCAGCACCTTCTATTTATAGCGCGTCTACTGCAGCAGCACAACTTGGTACAGTATGTTCCATAAAACAGGCCTCGCCTGACCGCATCGCCTGGCATGCCTCGGCTGCTGCTGCCTCCCGCCGTCGCATGTATGAGCACACAGAGCACCTCGGCATTATCCAGGAAGGAGACGCACACGTGACCAGACCAACACAGCCCCAGGACACACACACACACACACACACACACACACACACACACACACACAGAAAGCAATAAACACAAGAACACACAAACACATGGAAGACATGAACAGCAGAACACATGTAGATACACATATAGTGTCTCTGTGACAGTTCCAGTGTCTGACACACACACACACCCTTGTACTTCTATCTTTGTGAGGACTTTCATCGATGTAGTACATTCCCTAGCCCCTAACCCTAAACCTAACCGTCTCAACTGACTGCGTGATTCTAACCTTGATCCTAAAACCAAGTCTTGACCTTCAAATGGCCCTTTGAAGATGTGAGGACCGGCTAAAATGTCCTCACTCTGATTGTTAAATACGAATTCTTGTCCTCACTATGTAGCAAGTACAAGAACACACACACACACACACACACACACACACACACAGAGATTCATAAATCAGAATAAGCAGATATCTGGATTGTCTCGGTTATTGTTTTAAACCAAAGAGGGAAACAGTGGGAGGAGGAGGAGATGAGTTGATGGTGTGGAGCTGAGGCACTGACAAAACATTACAACGTCTAACCAAAGTTGTCCTTTGACCCTCTGGACATTCAACATCACCACTTCATCATGTCGTGGGAATAGACACTTGTGTGGTTATGAGCAGATGAGTTATGTGGTAATGAAGAAAACGTCCGTCCAGGTGACTGTGAGCTTCCACCTTTGAGGTGCTTCTGCATCCACGCGGCAGAGAGCAGGCCTGCCAGACCCCAGTGACCTCTCAGCCCCACTCACCGCCCTCTCACCAGCTGATCTTTGAACCCAGCGGAACATTTGAGCTGAATTTGAAGAAATCCCACAATGCACACGAATGTTGATATCATCTGTCTAAAAACAAGTTTCTGTACAAATTGAAAAACACACACACGTCTGCATTTATTTTCTCATTGTACCATCTTTCTATTGTGTGTCACAAGTCGCTGGTGTGAAAGATGTCAGACGCTTGTTATTTTGCAGAGTAGCGACAGCCTCTGGTACTGAGGGCAGTGGAACGAACCACTGTGAGGCAGCGGGGGACACAACCCTTTCAAACAACACCTACAACTATCACAGGAGCCGTGTATCTTGACATCATGGGGCGACACGTCCGCCCTGCTCACTGTGCTTCAATGGACTCAAATATAACAAATGCACTTTAAGCTCAGATTGGAAAAGCATGGAAGTTGAAGTGGAAGCAGTGAAGGGCGTAAATAGACTCTGGGGTTCTGGGTGTTGCTGGACGGTCTGACACGTATTGAACAGAGTGTTTATGGTTCTTCTTCTGCTAACCCATAAACGCAGACACACATCGGCGGCGTGTCAAACCACACTGGCACCAGTTCAGCTGAACTAACCTTGACAGACTTGGCCAGCTCTGCTCACTGGAGACGCTTTGCCAAAGGGCGCGCGGGCCCATCAGGCAGCACGAGAAACACCTGAGCTGGCAGCGCCAAAGCAGAGGAGAGACGGCGCAGGGAGGAGCATCACAAACGCTCGCTGAGTTTGCTTCTCTCCATCTTGACCAAACACAACTAGCATGCTGCGCTTTGTCTTCAGTTGCACAAATCAAGTCTTTTACCAGCTTTGTCCCTCATGACAGAGTCCATAAACACATTTTTAATAACCAGAACAACAATCACACTTAAATCACTCAAGTCTGGCGGGCTCTTGCGTGATATATTGATATATTGATATGGTGATATATTGATATGGTGATATATTGATACAGTGATATGGTGATATATTGATATATTGATATGGTGATATATTGATATGGTGATATATTGATACAGTGATATGGTGATATATTGATACAGTGATATGGTGATATATTGATATATTGATATGGTGATATATTGATACAGTGATATGGTGATATATTGATATGGTGATATAGTGATATATTGATATGGTGATATATTGATATATTGATATGGTGATATATTGATACAGTGATATGGTGATATATTGATATGGTGATATATTGTTATGGTGATATATTGATATGGTGATATATTGTTATGGTGATATATTGATATGGTGATATATTGATATGGTGATATGGTGATATATTGTTATGGTGATATATTGATATGGTGATATATTGTTATGGTGATATATTGATATGGTGATATATTGATATGGTGATATGGTGATATATTGTTATGGTGATATATTGATATAGTGATATGGGTACAGGTAAACATGAAAACAGCTATAACAGTTCAGAAAATCACAACTTCCTGTAATGCAAACCTGACACAAAACTACAATATCCTATATTACAAAACACACACACACACACACACACACACACAACGACAAACACTTCCTGCTCCATTATGCATACACTGAATGAACCCACCTGGGTTCTGACCACACCCCTTTTTCCCCTCTTTAGTAAATGACAGTGTAAAACTTAGACAGGAAAATAAGTATTGAGACAATAAAACAAACTGAAGTTGGAGTGAACTGATAATGACTTGCGTTGAAGGTGGGATTCCACAAGTGTGTATTTACTTGACTTCATTAATATGTTCAAAATAAATTCTGATCCACGATCAGCCCATGTGGACGCGACCATATGTGCCTACGGGACCCCTGCATCGGGAGGAGCCTGCACCGGCCGCCGGAAGGTAGATGGGAACACAGCCCCTACTTCCTGTTTGTCTCCTACTGGCTGGATGCTAATGAGCCACAGAAAAAAGATTCATGCCGCCATTTATTTAGCTTCATCTGACCGAGACCTTGCTAAAGTTCCACTTGTGACATGGACAATCATACCAACCGTGAAGGCTCCTGCTCAACAGCCAGCAACCACAGCTAAAAGGTGGAAAATGTGTCCAACTTAATTAAAAAATGACAGCTCAGCTCGCCATGACAGCCGTTGGTGGAGGGAAACTGTCACAATAGCAGGTTAACTCATCCCTGCCAGCTGAAAACAGGCCGCCGGCTCACCGAGCTGCATCTTTAATGAGAAGGTAAAAACACGCTTCAGTGCTCTGGAAGTTGTCCAAATGCAGAACAAAAGGTGGCTGATACATTCCTGCGCTACAGCGCCGAGGAAATATTCAAATCCAGAGTACATGACGGAGCTTGCTTCAGCTGGTGGCGTGAGCGGGGCGGTTTCTGTGTAAACATTTACGTCTGCAACACAGATTCATAAATCTTCCACATTAAACGCCGTGTTTCTTCCCTTGTCTAATGGTGTGTACAATAAAGACAGAAGCCCGTGAAACGCCACATGTCTGAGCAGCACGTCAACCAGATGGTACGAAGTAGAACTCCTTATGTCCACAGGATGAAGCCGCATCTCTTTCTGACTGGACCACAGCCTCATCACCACGCCGCCGCCACTGCTGCAGCGTCCACTGCAAACATTTCACCATCTTGTCTTCAGCTGCCACAAGTCGACAGCAGATGCTTTACTTCCTGTATGATGAGTCACTGTTGTCAGACGCTGTAGTGACCATAAAATAATTACTGGGCCTTCATCACAATTCATGCCTGACAACACAAACAGACAAATATGAGCGCCACACGCGAAGGCGCGGCTTGTTTTGGATGTTCGGCAGGCAGAAAATATAAAAACCTGACCTACTTGGCCAGTAACGAACAGAGACTACAGCGTCTACTGAGACACATCATCAATAACTTCGGTCGCCATGTGCGTTTATCACAGTGACCTTTGACCACCCAAAAGTTTTCAGGTCATCCTGGAGTCCCGGTGGACATCTGAGCCAAATTTAAGGACATTTCCTGCTGGTGTTCCTGAGAAATCATGTCCACAAGAAAGAGACTGAGAAATGACCATCGGCAGCGCCGCGGTAACCACGCAGGAGTGCATCGGGGTTTGTGAGGTTTTCTTCTGGCAACTCGCTACAGTTCAACAGCTAGCGCGTATATGCTGGCATGCTAACGCAACACATTAGCATGAATGCGCTAGGAAGAGGCCATTCAAAGCAAAGGTTTTTAGAAGCATCTGAGTGACAGCTGCTTCCAACTTAGATTGGATTGAACCTGAATCGCTATAAAGCGATGTTGAAAGAATGACATCATGTTGCTGATGTGTAAAAGCGGATTTATGGATCGCCACGACTGTCAGCAACATGAAACACCTAAAGTGCGACTGGTAATTCTGTGGAGTGTAGCGGATGGTCTCTGAGCCGGAACACAATGCGGCCAGATGCTGTTGTTGGACATGGCGAGCTAAATGAGTGTCAGTGTTTGTAGCCAGCCAGTGTTCCTAACCCCGGGCGTTAGATACTCTTCTCCGCCTTTATTGGAGTCCTCAAAAGTTCACTTCATTTGTGTGGCAGAGGAGTAGGAGTGAGCAGGGAAGACTGGAATATTTGTGGCCCCGACAACAAAGGAGCTGGAATGCCCTCTCCAAACTAGTTAATGCTACCCACCACTCTCGGGCCAATCCCTTTC
>NC_141342.1:22419090-22456590 GCF_037954235.1 Aulostomus chinensis | reverse complement strand
TCACGGCAGCAGCAGCAGGATGAATGAGATGAAGACTAAGGGCAGTGGAACAGAAACACTCTGTGCTTTGCTGAGAGAAACCACTTCCTCTCCATGAATGAGAGCTGTTGAAGAAACCGCAGCTTCACAGAACACCGCCCACTCCACCTCGCCACGGCTGCAGCCTCATTGGGCGCACACACGCTCAGCGCCACGCACCTGCTGAGTCACCAGGCCCCACCCCTGGCTGCAGGTGAACTGCCAAACAAAGCACTGAGGCGACCAGACAGGAGGCCTGGTTTCAGCCGATGTCATTATTCACTTAGACGTCCTCAGTTCCTGGAAATGTCGTTGAGCAACGCTAACGACAGGTAATTGGTAACATGGTGATCAGCTTTCTTGATGAATCCCTGGACTGCAGCTACGCTCGTCTGTCTAGACATCCCAGAACCTCCAGGCTGGTTATTAAGTTAGTTCATTGATTACCAAGGAAAAATATTCAAGTGTCACAAACACAGGAGGAGATGGCGTTTTTACAGCCCCAGCTTGCACACACATCCGTCTTCCTGTGATGGCTGCAGTTTAAATGTCATTGTGTCTCTTCTGTGCAGCATCAGCGCTCGTAAAGCTCACGTCCGGTTAGCGGCCGGCTTGAATGGCCGTTTGAAAATTCAGTGCACTCAAATTGAAATTGAGGTTTAGTATGAGAGCGTGTGCCGGGATTACCCGGCCAGGTGGCGAGTCAAACTGCTGGGGAATGAAAGTAATTCAGCCGCTGGCTGGGAGCCGGCCGCCATGCTCCGCCGGCCGCCACAGCTCCCGCTACAAGATAAATGTCAGCAGCTCAGAGATTATCACACTGTGTGTGTTTGTCTGTGTTCACATGGATGTTTGTTCTTGTTTGTGCGTTTCCTACAGCGAGGTTGTTTGTCTTTACATCCGTGAGTATGCAGGGTCCGTGTGTGTTTGGGAGTGTGTACAGTGGTGACAGGTGGGGGGGGCGGGGCTCCACTCCCTCTCTGGTCCACCTGGCCAGCGGGGAGGTGGGATTTGAGTCCAGCTCTCAGCCACTTCCTTTTGATTCCTTCCATAAATCGCCTAATTGCCTCAACCAATGGGACGCTTCCCTCTTGCTGGTCGCTGACACTGCAACTACCAGGATCCTGTTCAAACACGGTGGAGGGCAGCAGAACCAGAACCTCTGGGTCAGATCTGTTTACCAAGCACACACGACAATCACAACTGGAATCTCCCAATCGCTCCTATGACAGCTCACTAGATCATACGCACATTTTTCCAGAGAAGCTCAAAGCCCAATGCCAGATACTCCATTTCCTGCGTTCAGCTCATGTCTGGTTATGTTTAGGCCCAAAAACCACCTGGTTGGACTTTCATCATTCCATAAAACACAGCCACCTACGTCCTGACGTCCCACCAAAAACCTTAATTCTGTAGCCAGACCACAGCTGCAAATATCCCAGTGTCTCATGAAAAAGAGACATTGTTGGCTGGCGAGTGTCACGATGCTCTTTGCTCACGATCACGTTGATTATACATGGCTTCAAGTGCATATTTATCTCCGGTAGTTCTAGGAAGGAACGAGCCTGTTTTCATGGTTCTCCAGCACGAAGTGAGCGTTCTTGATGTTCTGCTCCATTTTGCAGTTTCGATGTAACTTGGAGAATTCATTTTCACTCTGGCTCTTCTACATCAGGGTTGAGGGATTCAGTTCCAGATGATATCAAATGATGGGTTGACGGTTCGGGCACAGAGGGAGAGTCGTGGGCGTGGACCAGAAAGTTCTGGTGATTTGACTGACGTGGAGGACAGAAAGTGCATATGTGGGGAGGGACACAGGGTGGAGTTGTCAGTGTGGTTTTAGTGATTTACAACCAAAGATGTCTGATTTGTCCCGGTTTAATTGTTAGCTTGCATTCATGACTGGATGTGGAGGCAGCTGATTTAGATGGTGAGATGGAAGTCGCCAACTGCCTTCTACAGGAGAGGACCAAGCAGCGAACCCTGGGGGACACCGGGGAGCGGTGGTGGAGGAGAAGAAGCTAGAGTTGAAGAGTCACATACGCTCAGTCAGGAGAGGTGATGGTGACATCACATCCTTCTTCAACCCAGTGGAAAGATGAGATATGAACAAACCCAGAGCACTGCTGAATGTCCTCTCCTGCTGCACAGCCGTTGATATTCAGGCCAGTAAACCAGCACCAGTCATCATGAGCTCGACAGCGAACCGAAGGAGTGACCTTTCAGTGACATGCATGACAAGTGGCACAAGTGGAAGATAACACTCTGCAGCTGAGGGTCTGTACCTGACCAACACTACCCTGACCCCAAACCTGCCCCAGACGCCCACCTCCAGCCCTCGGCTGCTGTCAGACTCTCCCAGCCGCTGCTGAAGCTCAGTGATGAGGAAATCCTCACAGAGGTGAGGGAGGTTTCACAGAAGACGGCAAAGAAAACTAGAATATGCAGGAAAATGCAGAGGCTTGTAAATAAGACCTTGTAGAACACATGAGCCTGTCATCTGTGTTTGCCTCCCTGGTGCTGCTGCCACTCTCTCTCGCTCTCTCTCTCACACACACACACACACACACACACACACACACACACACATCTGTTCACCTTTCTTCTAAAATATCTCCAGAACAGAAAAGACAAAAATCCCTGGTGCAGAAGGTCGCTGCCTGTCTTGAATCCATATTGAATTCTGGACGCTCAAGCAGGCAGAGTTGACAGGCTAGAGCACAGAGGAAGTCAGGGCGCTGCGTCTATGCGTCCCACACGTGCAGATCAATGCACAGCACATACAAACCCCCCCCCCCCCCCCCCGCGAAACCAAATCTGATATCTGCACCTGTGGAAATAAGACACTCAGTTCCAGCCTGAAAAAATAAAACCAAGGCCACCCCCCCCGGCGGGCTTCTGACTTCCTGACTCGGTGCAGTCACCAGAGATGCCACGGCACAAGAGTTTATAGAAACACTGCGACATGCGTGGACGCACACAAACATCTCTTACCTTGGGGCTCAACTGTCTTCACCTCGGTGTTGTTTCTTTACATCTGATCCCGCCTCTCATCCCAACACCAGGATTCCAGCAACTCTGTAATCAGAACAGACGACCTGTGAGTCTTCTGCCAACAAACCAACAAGTCTCCAGCCAGCCAGACAAGAGACAGGAGAGTGAAAGGGCTTACTGAGTGATCCTGGGAGACCAGAGTTAGCCAAATCCTGCAGAGAGCTGCCGCTCTGTGCAGGGAAATCCACATGGCCACTGATGCATGCACTGACTGCCAAGTTAGGGATGACATGGGAGGAGTCTCGCAGTTCAAGAGAGGAAAATCCCCGAAGGAGGTGCAAGGTTTTCTTGTCTATGCAAAGCAATGTTAGATTTTCATGTGACCAGCTTACCACTAAAAGGCTTAGCAGTCTAATCCTTTAACCAAATGAAGTGTCTAACCTCAAGCTTAGGCTGCCCAGGGGAATCAAAGAGTTTATACACTGGTGTGAACCTTGCTGTTCTTTTAACGGCCACTAGTGGAGAGTGTCTGTAGAGGAAGGCTCCAGACGGGGACGAGGACGGACACGCCTCTGTCCCTCGCTGCGACACCCACAGCTGCCGCACTCACGAGAGCAGATCCAACTCGGCATTTTCACTCGTTGAAAACAACCGTTTGAGAGATCTAGTTTGCCACTGGCGGACCAGAGAAATACACACGCGTGTGTACGTGTGTGTGTATATACACACGCACGCGTGTATGTATGTGTGTGTGTGTGTGTATATACACACGCACGCGTGTATGTATGTGTGTGTGTGTATATACACACGCACGCGTGTATGTATGTATGTGTGTGTGTGTACATACACACGCACGCGTGTATGTATGTATGTGTGTGTGTGTACATACACACGCACGCGTGTATGTATGTATGTGTGTATTCACACACACACACACACACACACGTGTGTGTAGAGTGTGTGTAGAGTGTGAGTAGAGTGTGTGTCTACTCAAGGTGAGCATCCGCCAGTGAGGAAGTCCAACACTGGACCGCGCCGACAGAGCGTTTTCATCAGTCAGCTACTCGTCAGTTGTGCCGGGACCCACAGTCGCACGGCGATGAAGGCATGAATCGCTGGCGTAACTGTGGCGGTGATTACTGCGGCGCAGCATGAACGCTAACACATCACATTCAATCAGCGTACGTTGAACATGAGCACGTCTGTCTGTTTGAGTCAGATCAGCCCCACTGATCCCACACAGGCGACTTCACTAACACTTCACATCTGCTGCTTTAGTGGACGCCTGCAAAGACTTAATGCAACACACACGCCAATAAAATAATACACAACCTCCTCCCGGGACATGGCTGGCAACCAGAGCCTCATGTGTCTCTCGTCATCCGGGGACGCAGCAGATGACACCAGAAACACACACTTGCAACGGTGGCATTTCCTGTGAGAGGCGAGCAGGTCACTGAGCAGCAGCCGCAGCAGCAGGGTCAGGCTCACTAGTTAGCAGATCCCAGTCACCCACACACAAATCACGACCTGACGGCATTCTGACCGGCAGCTGATGACTTTCAACCCATGTGACTTGGCAGCCACCGCACTTCCTCCTTCCTGCTACTGAAACGAGAATTACCAACAAATATTTGTTGGGATGAGCACAAACGGGACTTTTATTCACCCAGGATGACGCTGGAGCTACCGAGATAACCGGCAAACCACAGCAGCAGCTCTGGACCGAGCGGTCAGCCAGTATCGTTGGCGTTTGATGAATTTTTCCTTCAGAACGCTTCGGGCCACTGCCCTGATGGTGAGTGAGATGGAGGTGAAGGCCCACTGTCTCAGATGGGTTAATCAGAGCCACTGCACCTTTGGTTGGTGATGCGTCTCAATCAACTCACTCTGATTGGCTGATTTCTGTCTCACAAGATCTCAGTCAGATTTGTCACTTGTTCACGAGTGACGAGTTCACAGCGCTGATCCATTCAGGGACAGGGACCTGCACTCTTCCCTCGCCGTTAGCCTCGTTTCCTCAACCTCTCGCTGCATCTCCAATAACTCCGCCCCTGACATTTCTAAAATAATCCTTTAAAACTCAGCAGAATTGATAACGTCTACTCAAACTTTTATTTCTGTACATCAAATGTTTCCAGCCAGAGAGGCGGGCGCTGCGTTGGCCCTCAAGAGAGAACACAGCTGTAGTCGCATGGACTGCGGGATGGTTTGGACATCATGGTGTCTGGTGTTTCCAGGACGCGAGGCTCTTCTCTCCGGCCTGTTGATGGCGTGTAAATCCATATGCTGAAGCAGCTCTCGGTGGCTGAGCGCTCGATGAATATGCATCGGCACAGGCGGACCGGATAAGAGGGCCAGCTGCTGGGAACGCCGCTAACCTGACAGCACTTAAGCCCATCAACAGTGGACGCTCTGTTTAATGTGAACCAGCCGGGCAGAGCAGCAGGTTAGACTTGGCAAACCTGCTGCTCGCAAACCCGTCCAACAGACTCGTGGACTCGGTTCTTGACACGTGTCCAAAAACCTGCATGTCTGGAAAGATTCCCAACACTTCAATCGAATTAAGATTGTACCACTTTCACACCTTCAGGAAGATAAAGCAGCCCCGCACACACA
The DNA here is from genome assembly GCF_037954235.1 of Aulostomus chinensis. NCBI lineage: Eukaryota > Metazoa > Chordata > Actinopteri > Syngnathiformes > Aulostomidae > Aulostomus > Aulostomus chinensis. The sequence continues at coordinate 22,450,959 of NC_141342.1, read as the reverse complement.
ATCCCCTCCCCGCGCCATCCCACTCAAACGCCACCAGAGTATCGCACAAGAGGGACGCACATGGCTGCAGTTTCTGTGGCCATTGTTTAATTTAGTAGGATGTTATTTTGAAAATATTACTGTTCAAGAATTTCAGATTTTTAAGGGTTGACCACAAGAATCAGAACTTCATCGTATCAGCAGTCTTTTTAAAACCAAACAAAAAAACACAAATCAGTGTCATTGATTGTTTAGAAAAAAGAAAATCCTTTCTTGAAATTACAAAGTCTGTTGGCCAAGATGAGCAAATTCAGAGTGGAACCTGGTGTTAAACCAGATGACAGCCACGGTAAATAGATTTATAGTATAAAATACAACAGCAGCAGACCTCTGACACCAAGTAAGTGATCAGGAAACCTGCCTTCGATGAAGTCGACTCATGATTCCGTGTACGTGTGTGTGTGTGTGTGTGTGTGTGTGTTGGTGAATTGCTGCCACAGACAAACCTCCTTATTATTACCGTCATCTGTTTGAGGAACTAGAGTGTCACAGTCAATCACCTCTTGTGTGATGTCACTGTCTCAGAGCGAGGACGACCACGTGAGACGCACCAACTACAACCAGCAGAGTCACAAAATGATGCTTTTTGACACGGGGGGGGGGGCATCTGCTGCGCTGCCACCTTGTGACACGCTCGGCTGCACAGTAACACAGCAGCACAGCGAGAGGGCGATGCCTGATGTCCAGGTTCAGCAGATGGCCACAGTGCAGACCCGCCACACACACTTAAGCGTTCAAGACTACAAGTTCTTCCTAGACAACATGACAACATCCTGGAAGGAAGGCAAACGCAGGAGCAGCACGGGCTCCACCCTAATTGGTGACAAACATTAGCGTCAGTGCTGGGTCCTGGTTCACTATCCAGCCATCATGCTACCTGCCAAGTCAGCTGCTAAGTAGCCAACATCATGAGCAGTAAATAACGCCGTCGAAGCGATTGGCGGTCGATGACATTGATTGTGTCCAGACTCTAAACATGTGGTGATAAAAACTTTGACAGATGCCCCGAAACATCTTGATCTGCTAGAGGAAGCAGAGCGGAGAGCTGGAGGCCGCGGCTGGAATCAGAAGCAGCAGCCAGACTGGTGGGATGCAGCAGTTACTGGGACAGTAACTGGGACAAAGTGGTGGCTATGAGTTCGTCACTGGACAACAACTTCTGTCACTGTGCTTCTCTGTCCTCCTGCGTACGTCCACAGGCCGCCAGGACCAACCACTCCCTCAGAGCTAGCTAGCTAGTAGCATCCTACCGCCAGCTGGGGGCGGGGCTTCTGTGCTGAGTTTTTCTGTGTACGTCCAACAATGGCAGCTAAAACAGCTTAAATCGGTGAGATACGGCTGCATTTACTGAAGTAAGTATAACGCTGAGCGGTGACGCTACAACGCTCCTCACATCCACGCCCTAACGCATCAGTCCATTTCCAGGCCGGTGCCAGTCAGGCTACACCCAAGGTTGCACGGTTGATCTGACGCACGACTATAAATCAAGACGAGATTGTGTCGCTGCATCCTGATATAACCAGCGAACGCACTCGCCCGCAGAGAGAAGGCCTCTTTTGGAAGAGTTATGACAGGTTTGACCTCCCGGGTTATCTGGTGGAAATGAGAGCCGAGCATCTGCCAATGTTTACTGCAAAAACTGACGGGGAACAAAATGATCCATCAAAGACGCTACAATTAACAATGTCGTCTTTGTAACAGCTTCTAAAAGTGCTTTGTTGTCCCTGAACGGACGAATGCCTCCTTCCAACTGCATTCAAACATTCCTGCCACACAAACATTGAGATTCACGCTTTATTGGATGTTAAAACCACATGTTCACTTTTACAAGAGCGCATAGTTCAAAGATGAAGAACAACAGCTGGACGCTGACAGACTTTGAAGTGCTCAAACTGGGTTAGAACCAGTAGACAAAAGATTGTTTGTTGCTGGTGTCTGATAGAAAGCTGAAGCCTCAGCATTGGTCCGTTGAGGACAGAAGGGTCCTCTATTCCAGGCAGGACGCCATTCGGCTGAGCAGTGGAGGGCTCGCTTCATTTAGATCCTTCTCTGCTTCTCCAATGCAGCACAGAAGACAAAGTTGACCCTCTTAGTTTTCAAGACAGAGCTGTTTCATACTTAGTGAAGTTCCAGCATGTCTCCTCCTGCAGCTGTGGCTCAAGACGTCTGATAAAGTGGGACGACGGTGCTGCAGACCAAAATTCTGTCGACAGACTGTGAAGCTAAATCTTGACAGTGGGAAGAAGAATCACTCGTTAGATGACAGCGACTCGCAGAACTGGACCGCCGTCTCCGTTAATCTGTTTCGAAGCGTCTGACATCTGAGAGGAGCGGCGTGTCAGAGAGACTCCGATCATAAACAACATCAAGCAGGACAGAGGGGAACATCTCTGTGTTCAGGCTTTGGTTCTCTTCTACATAAACACTTAGAACCCTTAGAACAGCATGGCGCTTTGTTAATGAATGGCATGAAACACTGAGTCGTACAACTCACATTCTAACAGTTAGCCAAGAGCTACCATCTAACATGACTCAATCGGCAGCTCCATCACACGCTAACAGGATTGTGCGGGTTCCCTCCCATTGTTCACCTTTTACAACCAACTGGAAAAACAACCACAACATGTTAATAACACTTTACCATGTTTCTATGACCAAACGACAGCTCAAACAGCATATGCTAACAGTTAGCTAGCGCCCACGTGACCATCAGGCACTGTCTTACGTAACGTGCTGACTCAGGACATCTCTGATCCGCAGCCTAATTCTCAGCAAAGCATCATGGGACATTTAACCAGCAAGAGGACAATAAACTCTTCAACACTTCTTAAATAATTCAGAACTTTTAACAGCAACGTGCTGTTCCATTCCCATTGGGCCCAGAACACACCTACGATTGACTGACGAGACATCGCGCTCACGACAAATCACACTCAGATTATCAATCGATCAGCTGATGTAAACAGATTGGCCACGCCCCCAAAGATACTCACGCCCTGGTGTGTTGGTACTGTGGTGGAACAACAAGGACTCATCCTGTTTATCTGCAGCAAAGGTATGAATACACTAGGTTTCACTTTCTTCTCACTAACCTTGCAGTGGGCGTTCACAGCTGATTGGACTCTGCGGGGACGCCGTCTGTTTCTGCAACCCGCCACCATGTCATTAACTATGACTTTCTAAGAGAGCGGGCCAAGCACTCGCCGTGCCAGACGACGGCCTCTACCAGGAAGTGTTGCCGCCTTGCTGTTGCTCTGCCAGGCCGCCTGCTGATTAGATTCCATCTGCTTGCATATTTTGCAAATCAGTACACGTTACTTAAGAGTAAATGAGAGGGCGCGCGTGACATTAGTGAGTGAGCAAGTGCTTGGAATCAGCTCACAATCTACCGCCGCTCACGGGGACCAGCCGCCACCTACAGGACTCCTCCCATCCTCTGACTCTGCTCTCCAAAAGGCCTCGTGCTGAATAAACTTAATTTCCTTTATTTTGACTTTGTTGCTGATGAGTACAGCGTGTATTCCATTAATGCTCATTCTCACTCTAATCCAATTCATTGTTCCTGCTCGGCTCTGTGTATCAAATAAGTCACTTCCACACGCCATTAATCCAACATGCTTTACTTTTAGAGCATTCTGCTGCTTGGTATGGTTTAAGAGCTTAGCTGTAACATGTGGATGTACACACACACACACACACACACACACACACACACACACACACACACACACACACACCACTGCTGTAAGCGAGCCAAGGTGGAGATTGATCAGCTGGGTCACGTCTAAATGAAGGCCCATCCTCTGCAGTCATGCCAAGGATAATAACTCCACTCTCTCTGCACTTTTGCTTGGCGGCAGCGAGCGTGGAGGAAAAAGACATGCATGGGAGAAGGGTGGTGAAGAACCCGCTAGAGAACAGAACACAACTCCTGCCTCCTAACCCGGGGCGGCTCCTCCCTAACCTGCAACAACCCTTGACTGACAGCATGAACCTACAGCAATGCTATGCTAGTTTTAGCATGAGCTTCCTGAGACAGGAATGTACCAATGTGAGAACAACTCATGAACGTTCCCCAGAGAAACGAGGCCTCCGTTCCAACCCAGTTTAATAATCAATTACTGGCTGCAAATAAACTTGGGCTCATTTCGAAAGTAAAATCAACTGACATAATAAAAAATGTTTTCACAGCAATTAATTAAAACGAGCCCCATCAGAGCATGAAGACATCAGGATCCTGTCCTATGTGCGGCGTTCCTGTGTATCCCGCCAAAACCCTCGCCACAGTACGGTGCCTTTCACGCCACGTGGTATTTAAAGGTTCAGCCAAATTACAAAGTAATCACATTTTGCAAATACAGATGAGTCATTTCACAGCTTTAGCATCACACAGCGTATTCATCCCCTCAGACACCCAGCAGCCAAAACCTGAGAAGAGGAACTGCAGTTGATGTCTTCGGGGCTTTGATGAACTGACCACGTGTGAGCTGACCCTCGGCCGCCGGCAGCTGCAGACACACTTGACCAGTTGTTTCAGCTTTGTTGGTCGCACACCAGTGACAAGAGTGAAAGAGAACTGACTGCAACAACCTGTCGCTCCTGCTAGCTAAATTAGCTATCCTGCCGAGCGTGGCTAGTGTTGTCAATGCTACACTAACATGAGGTACTGCTGCATAAGCTAGCCTGCTAAACATAGCTAGCACTGTCAAAGCTAAGCTAATGTATCCTGAAGTTTTGGTGCTGTTCACATTTGAACCAATACTGGTACCATCCTCAAGAGATGGGATTTGGGTTCTGGAATATTAGATTCCATCCTTCGTTATTCACGTATCTGCAGTCAGAATGTTGGTTCTGATCCAGTTTCTATTCCATAACTTGCGTGGATCGTGAAGCCACTTTGATGTCACAAACACATCAGAGATCCAAATAAAGTGCTTTGAAAAAGATTTACATTTGTTCAATTGAATGTTTGACTAAATACTTTCTGCTCTTGGGTCATGAAGGACTGCGCAGTTTCCTGTAGCCTGGTGATGACAAACGACACATAGCAACAACAGCATTCCAAGACAAAAAGAGGCCCTGCACCCGGATCAGGACCAGCAGATGTGTTTGGATCGGACCTGTCAAAAAAAGGATCAGTGAATATTTGCCGATACCTCGGTTGAACAAGAATACCTTTTATTTATAAAGCACTTTTCTTAGTGCTCAGACTCTTTAAACAAGGTAAAAACGTCTGTGTGTGTGTGTGTGTGTGTGTGAACATCAAGCAACTTTCATCTATGAGCATTTAGCTCTTGTTAGCAGGACTTCTACTTGTAATAAATCCCTTTTCTGTTTATGAGATCTGTATTTTGTATGTGATATGCGACAGTGTAAATTCATGACTTTGTTCGGCTGCTCGTTGTACTTGAGCGGCGTGTTTTACAGTAGCTGACAGCTGATCTGTAGATAAACATCGAGGAGGAGTGGGGTCGCCTTCGGTCAACTAATCCCCCCACCCCAGTCCAGAGTCAGATAAGGGTCTGCTCACAGACTCGTGCTTAGTGCACACACACACACACACACACACACACACACACACTTGTATACCAGGAGGCAGCAGCGATGTACTTTCACATGATCCGCCCACAAATAGCCACACATACATTAACTCGCTGTCCATCAAACCGCACATCTCCATTTATGCTAAATCCTTCTTCTGACGTTATCGGTTTATAGCCCCCCCCCCCCACACACACACACACACACACACACACACACACACCAACACAAACATGGGAAGGTCAGCGGGGTCCGTGTGGCTGCCTTGGCACTGGAGGGGACTACAGATGCGAGGCTCTGGAGACAGATGGAGCCCGTCCAACCTGGACAAGGGTCAGGGACGAAACCCAGAGAACACAACCTGCCTCTGGGGCTTCGGCCGGCTCGTCGCCAGGCGCCCGGACCCCCGTCCACACAAAGCTGCTCATAGAGCAACTATGTAGTAATCTAAGATGTTAAGTCTCCCAGTGAAACACGTCCAGTCCTGCCTGCTTCTCCTCGGGAGCCTTTGAAGCAGTCTGGTCTCACACAGCTGAAACATGGACAAACAAGTGTGTTATGTTGCCAGATAACAAAGAACAAAAGCTCATTTGCTTCTGTACATCATGACAATGTACACTGTGTTCTTACGGAACACAACATCGGCAGCACTGCTTTGTTTTGCTGATGTTGCTGCCGGCGATGACATGAAGTCAGAGCCTGAAGCGCCGGCGTTGGTTCACTTGCACATGGCCCGGTTGATCAGCTGATCTCAGAGGAGCTTGAGGGCTTTTCTTTGCATTGGCGCAAAGGTCTACTAGGACTCAAGGATGGTGTGAATCATTCTGGGGGTCCCAGGTCCAGGGCCACAGTCACCTGCTGTGAAGTTGACGTGATATCTCAGGAACCTCATGATGGAGTTTCTTCGAAAATGTCTTAGTGGTCAAAGATCAAGGCGGCTGTGCCAGGCACACGCTCAGACGCCTCCAACCACAATCCAACATTTCAAGTTTCCTTGAGTTATGCTGCTGTGAGCTTCACCTCCCTGCCGCTGCACTGGGACGTCCCAGTCGCGGGACTCGTGAAGGCTTATCTGATCTGGTCTTATCATGCAGCGCTCTGATTCAGCTGCTCCCAAAACAAATACACAAACTATTCATGTGGTTTCTACAGAGTCAACAGGGATCAATGCACGAGGAAGTAACACATAACCCGTCTCTCCTCCAATGTTTACCATTAACTTTTCCCTCCCATGATGCATCTGCAAGAGGAAGAACCTGCAGCCTCAGATGTCAGCGATCCGTTGTTACGCGGCTAAAGTGGAGGCTGACACATCAGCATGTCTTCCCTCAGCATCGCGGCGTATTAAACAAAGTCAGCGAGTCCTGGGGCGCAGCATTAAACAGTCAGGGGAGACGGTTTAGACAGACCTGTATCAACAACCGGCTGACAAATGACCTGGAAGAGTCGCCAGTGGATCCTGACGAGCAGCGTCGCACAAACAGCCGGGACCTGATGCAACACACGCTTCACCAGGCACTGGCCTGCTGAGTGATCCCATCTTGGCTCGTTTGCCTGTGAACCTGTGTGTGTGTTTGGAGATGTGTTCCTGCTGCTGTCCATCTGTGTGTGAGTGTGTGTGTGTTTATACAGTTGTGTGAGCACTTCTACGCAACTTCAGGGTCCTGCATTGCCAGACCGCTGCTACTGCAGGCTGATTGCAGAGTGATTGCCTCACACTTTTCCTATTTGGTTTCCTGCTAACCGGGCCAATGTTGTAGAAACAAACATACACAACATACACTGTCATGAAGAACATAAAAACACACACACACACGAATGGAAACACTGTTCTTGTTGATGAGAGTGAGTTTTAAGAGAAACTTTCAATTTCAAGTAGAATCTTTGTTTGTATTGGAGCACTCTGGGAGGAATGTGAACATTTGCCAGATCAGCAATTCTCTCCATCCTCTCTCTCTCACACACACACGAGTATGCCTGGCCACGTGTGTGTGTGTGTGGCTACCTGGATACCACCACCAAGGTAGAGATGAAACTGGTCTCTCCTCATCACTGGTGGAGGTCAAAGCCTCCTGTCATGGTAATTATTATTAAAGTGACCCACATTTCCCCCAAACTTGAACTTCAAGTTCTTCGAGGCTGAACTGCACAGAAGCAAGCGCGTGCTGGTGCAGCGGCTCTGGGACACATCTGGATTGAAGGACTTCTTTTCTGTCAGCGACGAGGAGCTTTTTATTTGGATTATTTGCTTATTTCTCACCTCCGGCTGAACAAATTTGCTTTTTGAAAATCCAGGAAAAAAACAATTCTAATAGTCAGCACAAATGCGCGCCGCCTCCTATGGAAATAATATCACCAGTGACACGTGAATCACATGCTGCTCCTTCAACAGCAGCATCACCAGGATGAATCAACCTCCATGTTGAGGCTTGATTCTCTTCTCAGGAGCTTGAATGTCTGAACATCCTCCAGACCGTCTGACAGCCAACGTGGCCAAGAACAAGCTAACGGCCCTCAGCGCATCGAAGCGAGAGGCTGCGTCCCCAACGCGTTCCCACACTCAACCATGTGGACATCAGTCAATGAGCAGCGGCAGGCTCACACGGTCACGGATCACTTTAGTGTCATTTCAGGTTAATGAAGCCATGACAGCGGCCTTATCAGCCTCGTCAACACAATTAAAGTCATAAATGAGTACAAAGGCGTCGATGGACACTTTTAGCTTTCAGGGTGTTTTTAGGTTTCAAGATGGAAGAGCTTGAGTGACATCATCTGACCTGAGGTGCTGACAAAGTCTGAGGCTCACAGGGACATTTGTGTCTCCGTGTGTGTGTGAGAGAAAACTACACCGTCACCGCTGTGGTAACCTGAAGTCTCGCCGTGTTTCTAGTTGTGTTTATTAGTGGTTGATGGAACAATTTAGAACTGCATTAGCGCCACCAACTGGCCTGGAGCTGCTATGCTCTCATCCAGTCTCTCTGTTCCACTGAGTCCAGACAACTACAAGTGACATCACACGGCCAAGCAGCCTGCGCTATGACCCTTACAGTTATTATTTCATGAAGTCAGTTTGGTCTGATTAATTCCTGGAAAACATCGATTACTAGAATGACAGAGTCAACAAACTGGACAAAGTGTGAGTCACAAGCTGACCAGCGTGTCCTCCACATGGCGCCCACCTGCAGCTGTAACAGCCTGTAACCAGCCCACTTCCAGCACCCTCATTATTCAATCACGCTGGCTGCCAAGGTGCTCACCACAGTGATGCTCACACACAGCAGCGTACTGTCCAGGCCGCCAGCGAGCAGCCGACTGCGCTCTCTAGGAAGGACAGTCAACGCCAAATAATCAGAGGGCGGAAAGAAGCTCTCGCAGAATAAAAGCTTCCAGAGAGACAAAGTTTCCTCCAAAGTGTCTGGAAACTTAACTAAACTCTTGAGGTGACCTTTCACCCCACAAGCAGTCACAACATAAACCAGTCTAATTCCTCACACACACACACACACACACACACACACACACACAGGGAATAGTTGAGGGGTGGCGGTGAGAAGACTTTGCGAGCCCTTCATCACCAACACGTTACTGGTGAGGGTCCAGTTTCCTCCTGCTGTGAAACCACATCCTTCTCTTTGCCAGCGATCTGTTTACCTGATGCGATGCCGAGATCTGTGCTCCAGATGAAGGCAGCTGATTGTAGCTCATCTACAAAGAACAACGGCTAAACTCCTCCTCAGCCAGGAAGTCCAGGTCAAAGTTCATCTCCTGGTTTACAGCGATACTCATCCTAACCCTCACCTACAGGGGCCGAGTCTCTCGAAATTTGACAGTGCACGGTCAGTGGACCGCAGCTAGCACGGCCAGTAGCTAGCACGGACCCCCAGCTAGCACGGCCAGTAGCTAGCACGGAGCCACAGCTAGCACGGCCAGTAGCTCGCATGGACCTCAGCTAGCATGGCCAGTAGCTTGCATGGATGGCAGCTAGCATGGACGGTAGCTGGCACTGATGGTAGCTAGCACTGATGGTAGCTAGCCTTGTCAACAGCTGGCATGGATAGCACCTGGCATTGATAGTGGCTAGCCTTGACAACACCTAGCATTGATAGTAGCCAGCATTTATAGTAGCTTGCATGGATGGCAGCAAGTGTAGATTCAATGAGTTGCAGCAAAATTAATCTACAGATACACTTTATTGGCAGCATATTAATATTACTACTATTATTGTTGTTGTTGTTGTTGCATTAGGAGCAGCTGTAACAGCAGCGTCTCATTCTAATTTGCCAAACAACAAAATCGAATGCTCTTGTGACGTGAAAACTGTCCTGTCAGCTGCAGGAAAGCAGCAGGCGACGACAACTCCTTCTTCTTCTGGTACAAGAACCATCTTGGTTGGTTACCAGTATGATGTCACCTACTGGAACTTCCTGTGAATGGTCCACAAACAATGTTTGCATACTAGGAAGACAACGAACTATGGACTGAGTCTCTTGGTTGGACTGAGTCCAGGCTGCTGTTCTGGACTTTGGTCCTGGGAGCTTTCACACCTGTCACTGTGGTTCTGATGGAGCTTGACAGTCAGAAAGTCTGGACCAAAAGACGAAGGTATGAAAAAGTTCAATCAGACCTCGACTCAATAAAAGCAGACAGGGACACGTCACATATGTCAATAGAGACGAACGCGTCAATGATCGTATCACAGATCTGTGACCGTGACGGCGTCCATAGAACCAGAAGATGTATCGCCACCAGCAGGTTCCCCTCCAACTCCCTGCTGTGTGCAGTGAAGAGCCCATTAAAAGCTGCACGTTTTAATTCAACCTTATTTTCATCTCATCATTATGCAGCTATTACACAGCATAACTGTCTGGCATAAGTCGTGGCTCAAAAACTCAGCAATCAAGAGGTGGAGAGTTGCAGACGCTTGCCAAACCATCAGGCATTGGAGTCCATTCAAATTTCCTCAAGCATGACAGATTACAAAACAGGGAGCAATAAAACTGCAGCGTTTCTCAGCCAACCACTTGATACGAGACGGATTCAAGCAGCGGAAGAAGTGAAAGTGAGACTCTAAGATCACATAAAACTAACAAATCCTGAGTAGGTTTCATTTAAACTGCAACAAGAACAAAGAAAAGCTCACACTGGTGGAATATTTAAAAAGGACATTCTGTACTCCTTCCTCCAGCACTCGGAGGAGCAGAACGGCATCCTGGGACTTGGGTGTCAGCCAAATGTTTAATTGTGGGGTTTCAGCGGCGCAGCTTCATTCATGACCTCCGTAGATAAAAGGACTGAAGCCAGAGTTCTTTAGCTGTTCAACGCTGATGACGACCATCATCAGCCATGTCGAGATTTCCCTTCCAACCAAACATGAGATGTTCTGTGCTTGCAGCTCATCAGCTCTTAGTTGGGGAACACTCACGTCAGACTGCTGGAGGAACTAGAGATGATTGGAAGACCCAATAACTAATCAATTAACCTCATGGACGCCACCACTGCCGCCAGTCCACATAGGAACCCTCATGGCGTGTGCCTGGCTCAGCCTTTCCACACCCGCGGCCACCGAGAGCGACTGAGCTTCTTCTGCTGTGGCTGAATAAATCTAATCCGCATCGATCGGTGACGTGCCGCCATCCCTGACCTGGACTAGCAGAGTTCGGGATGTTGGTCAGTGGATTCATCTTAAATCTGACGTGGAACGACTTCGGTATCAATCTTCATCTCATGAAACGTTCCGTTGAACTGACAAGTATTTACTGACCGACATGTTTTGACCCTGACTTCATGACGGACCTGCAGAGATCAGCGGACACGCCACGTCATGACCACATGAAACGGCAACAATAAGGCAGCAAGTGATGATGTCATTGAATCAAGAGAACAAACTGACCCAGCCGTGACAGCGATGCATAACAAACGCCCTCTCGCTCCTCCCATAGAAACCATTTTATTATCTCTGCACTTCTCTGAACAAACTGGAACCAGTGGAAGATCAGTTCTTACTTGCAGCAACAGAAACTTTCCTCAGTGGAAAAACCTGATTGGACAAAAACACTGATCTGACGGAAGCTCTTCTGTTGTGTGGCGTCAGAGACGGCGAGATGTGATTGTAAATAAGAATGATGGAGTGGAGGGAGCCTGCAGCGTGTACTCAGGCATGTTGATATGTTGTATGAACTGAAATAAATTCAGCATAGACCAATAATAAAGTGCTGCATCTGCCAAAAACAATTGCGAATAAGCTGTTATTTATTATGACTTCAGCTTCTATTCCCTCGTCTGAGCGGCCCACACACGACTCCACTCCTAATCATACGCATTAATTCCTCCCGGGAACTCCTTGATTATAAACTGATTATCTTCCGCCTCGGGGGCACAGACGCTGAAATTGTTGTTGCTGGTTTAATCTCAAATCCACATAAAAAGGGAATTCCTGCAGACGCCGCGGCGGAGCGTGGGTCGATGACACCGAGGAGGGAGCAGCAACTTCCCTGTCCTGGGAATCGCTCACTCGCTTCACACGTCTGCAAATGACTTCATCTTCTACTGGCAGAGTGCAGCAGTCCAGCGGCTGTCCAACGGACTCCTCCTCATAAAATGCTCTGCTTCACCCTGGCAAAAATAAACCTCGCCGGCTCGGGTGCCAAGTATTCCTGTTGATGGAAAGCCAGTTGTGAGTGGCCAAGCCGGCTGGTGTTAACAGAGAGAAGTGTGGCGGCGTAAAACTGCCTCGCCACTCTAAAGACCAGTTCACGTGTTTTTATCTACCCGTTGATTCAGATGGCGCTGAGGCTGAGAGAGAGAGATAGCAGAGATGAGCATCGGCATGGAAACCACAAATGAAAGTTAACCTACTGAGAGGAGGGGGAGGGGCCTAGAACGACCTCAACAGTGATCTGACATGTTTGTGTGTTCCAGTATCTCGGCCCCCCTATGCAGAGTACACTGATAATCTCTTGTCATGTTCACCATGACAGCATGCTTATCAGCAGCGGCGCTTCACGGGTCGCTGACGGCGGCAGCAACAGCGACGACATCACTCTGAAAGGTTAAGCTTGTTCTTCCCGCTAACGAGGGCTGACGAGATCGCGAGGATGTGCTCGCTCTTACAGCCAAGAGGCCTGTTGACACCAGTACTGCTCATCAACTGCTCATTACCTCAAAACGGCAGTTTCTCTTCGTACTAGGAAGGTTTTGGCCATCGTGTAGACGAGGGCGTATTTACACCTGCCTTGTTTGGTTCAAACCAAACAAAAAAAAAGTGCTGGTGCAGACCTTTTTGGCTGGTGTGAATAAAAACCTTCAAACTCTAGTGCGGACCAAACAGCCGGACCAAGACCCAGGCGGAGAGGTGGTCTTGGTTCGCTTCCAAACTGACCCTGGTGCAGTTTCTTTGATATGTGAAAATGGCTGCACTCAGTCTGACCCAGTTCTAAAAATGATGTGCCCCTTCTGGATGCGGGACTTGTACGGGCATTGTGGGAAATAATATTTCGACTGGCGTGGTAAATCCTGGCCGTAGGTAAAAATGAGTCATGGGTCAATCATCGATCAATGTCGGTCCAAAGTAAAAAAAAAAAAACTTTGATAGAGTTAAGGTCCGGGATGCCCTGCACCAAAGAGGTAGTTTGTTGGATATTCATCATATCAGAATGTGTCAAGTCAACAACAGCACAAGTGCAGTACGCCACATCTCCAATATCTCCATTTTGTCTTCACTGGCCCCCACCTTTTGTTTTTGACCACGGAACCTCGCCCCGACTGTTTTTTCCAATGATTGGACGATCTTTGCACACTTATGGGTTCGCAGACAAATTCTGGAGCACTTGTGAAAATTGCAATGTGAAAAGGAACCTAAAACCAAAAAAGAAACATTGTATTTTGTCTGAACCAAAGACAGCGGACCAAAGGACTATCCTGGTGTGAATACACCCGAACAACAGCAGGGAGGTGCTGGACCAGACCTGCAGGCATGATTTGGAGAAAAAAAAAAATCACCAGTCACCCTCTAGCACCGGTCACCCTGTAACACCGGTCACCCTCTAGCACCGGTCACCCTCTAGCACCGGTCACCCTGTAACACCGGTCACCCTCTAGCACCGGTCACCCTGTAACACCGGTCACCCTGTAACACCGGTCACCCTGTAACACCGGTCACCCTCTAGCACCGGTCACCCTCTAGCACCGGTCACCCTGTAACACCGGTCACCCTCTAGCACCGGTCACCCTCTAGCACCGGTCACCCTGTAACACCGGTCACCCTCTAGCACCGGTCACCCTCTAGCACCGGTCACCCTCTAGCACCGGTCACCCTCTAGCACCGGTCACCCTCTAGCACCGGTCACCCTCTAGCACCGGTCACCCTGTAACACCGGTCACCCTCTAGCACCGGTCACCCTGTAACACCGGTCACCCTCTAGCACCGGTCACCCTCTAGCACCGGTCACCCTGTAACACCGGTCACCCTCTAGCACCGGTCACCCTGTAACACCGGTCACCCTCTAGCACCGGTCACCCTCTAGCACCGGTCACCCTCTAGCACCGGTCACCCTGTAACACCGGTCACCCTCTAGCACCGGTCACCCTCTAGCACCGGTCACCCTGTAACACCGGTCACCCTCTAGCACCGGTCACCCTCTAGCACCGGTCACCCTGTAACACAGATGTAAATCATCTAACCCATCAAAGCTCCTTGCCAACACTCGCACTAAGGACACACTTAAAATAGGCCTGTAAATTTTGGTGATCAATTAATTATGCCTGACAACAGAGCATTACATATATCAAAGGAAAAAACTATAAGTGTGCCGTAACCATGGAGATGAGGGACCCAGATGTTTCCCTCAGTCAGAAATCATTTCTAGACTTTAATAAATGGGCTCATATTCTTCTGCAACAATATTTGGCTCGTGGCAGTTACAGGAACCAGCTCCCAGCACTGAGGCTACCCTGCCTGCCAGTGCCAGTCCCACCAAAATGGGGGGGGTTGGTGTGATGGTCATACAGAGGGAGGGAGGGCGGGCAAGGACACATTCTTGTTCTGTGTTACGGGCCAGTGTGAAGAACGCCATCACATGTTTACCTTCCTGAAATTAATTATCTGGCTGCACGAACCGCCTGAATCTGCGGAAACAAAAGGAGGTTTGTGTGCCACGGCTGGCGGGTTCTCCAACAGCTCCCACCAGCGGGTCACCAGCACGTTATTCATGCTTGGACTCCAGCGTGCATAATGATGTATAGGCGTGTATACAGTCATCTGAGCCGCCGTGCACAGAGAGGCCTCTTTATTAGCTCACATGAAAATAAACTCAATCAAAGATTCCTGCAGTGGGATAAAGATAACTTTGTTGACATCTAAATTTAGCACCGGCCAACACAAGCTATACAAACGCAGGAACCCGTGATGATCAGATGACATTTGGTGGTCGCCTCATTCGCTCTGCCTGAATAAACGCCATGAAGCATCCTACACGTCCTCGGCATATGGGCGCTATAATCTAATTAGTCATCGGCAAAACACAAGTGAGGAGCAGAGGCATGAAGCCTCGTGTCTATAGGATGAGCAGGAGGCAGCTGAGGTCACGGCAGGACACCAGGCAGGCGTGTACTTCTACTGCAGTCCAGGATGTAAATGTACCCTCCGCTAATCAGCTGCTAATAGTATCTTATCTTCACTCACCCGCGGTTGTAGTTCACATCAGCTGGAATGAAAAGGCCAGAGACGTCGCAGTTATTCAGTGTGACATATGGACGCACACTGTGTCCTCAGGCGTCGACCGCCGCGGCGAGGACACGCCTCATCCAGGGATGGATGGATACACAAATACAGCAACACAACTCATGATCTCATCAACTGTACCTCGACCTCCAGAGACAGCAGCTCTGACATATCAGCCTACCCAGCATGCCCTCTGCCTTCTAGACAGCTCTGACATCACAGATAGAGAGCGGGGCATCAGTTGATTATATAAGTGAATGCTTCGAAGCATTCGGCGCCACTGCCCCACCGAGGGGATTCGGAAGGGATGCAAGAAGGCGAGGAGGCGGGAGGAAGGAAGAAAGACGCAGCGAAACAGGGTCACAAAAAGAGAGAGGCCCTGCTGGGGCACTCGCTGCTGGGAAAGACTGAGGAAGGTCGCCCTGCCCCCTGAAGGAGCCCCAAGGGGGGGGGGGGGCAGGTCACATGGGGCTTCTTGCACAGTTACATCAGTCACTGTCCTATTTGGCTTGGGGGAAGGATGGAACACCTGGACAGGTGTCAGCACTCCTGGTAGCCACACCTGACCTGGATGACCCCGCCTCCTCAGAGCAAACCTTTACACCTGCATTCGTCTGGAGCTAATCATCAACCCCAGGAGGGAACATGGCGACTTCAACTGATGGCTAATGACTGACGATCATGAGCCGCAACAGCCAATTGACACGCATGTCTAATTAATGCGGCCTCGGCCATATTGGCCCCCCATCACTGTATTGCTGCCAATCAGAGGGTCCAGAACCGATCCGGCCCACATTCACTGGTCCGGATACCGTTGTCATCCACTAAACACGCATGTTCACATTATAAATTTGATAAAGTTTATTCACGTTCACGCCAGGACCAGGAGAGCCGGGTCCACCACCAGTCCAGCTCACAGTTCTGCTCCTCAGACTGGTTCTGAGCCATTAAAATGACAGACGCTGGTCCGCTGCTGGAGGTGGACTGTTGGTGTCCTGCTTCACCATCACATGGACGGCCGGATACACAACCAGACACCAGTATTACTTCCAACAGTACTGCAGATGTTCTAGTATTCTAGCTGTTCCTGCTATGAATCTACTGTAGTACAACACTGGTATTTACTGCGTCCCTGGTAGTTTCTGTACTCCTGTGAGCTGAACCAAGTTGGTTTCAAGTGTAAAATATTCTGCGTCCAGGAACGTCCTGATGGCTACGTCAGGCTGTTCACTTCCTGATATCACTGATCCGGTATTAGTGAGCACCGTAGGTCCTGCTGAGCCCGGAGGGCACGGTTCTGACTGACACCGCACCGCGTGGCAGGACTCGCAGCGGCTCCCACAGTGACGGGTCACGACCAGGAACACCGTCCGGACGCCCCCCCCCCCTACCGGCCCGGGAGGTGAGGAGAGCCTGTCGCGCGAGGTAATCACTCCACCTTCGAGGTCACCATGTTCAACTTGTGACCCGGGCAGCACCGGAGTCCCGCTGCGTCCCGGTAAACCGGGATTCAGCAACCCCGGAGAGCCCGTCCTCAAGTACAGCAGTCACGTGTCCGGGAGGCTCGGCTGCCATGTTGACGGAGGCTCCAGCAACACCGTCGGTGCTACGGCGGTTCATCGGTAACGGTCAGGCCGTCAGGGTGCACGCGTGCATGCGGGATCAGGTTGTGCGTGCGCGCCAAATCGTCGTCCGTCTACGTTCAGGCCCGATGTCAGGCGCGTGCACGAGCGGCGAGCATACGTTCACAACCACGCACGCAGCAGCCTCGGCGGCGCATATCCGGGCCTGAGCCGAGTTCTTGATGGGGGGGGCTGTGGACCAGCGGATCCCCGGGATCAGGCCGAGCCCTCGCGCCGTTGCACCGTGTGCTGCGCGGGTCTGACGCCGCCCCCCACCCCCCCGCCAGCTACACGCTAACACGCCGCCAGACGCCGCCTGGCAGCGGCACTCACCGTGGCTTCGCCCGCCGTTGCGTCCGGACACCAGCTCCGGTGGGATACTCGGGCATCGGGCGGAAATGGAGCGGGATCAGATCCGCGGGGCTCCCGGTTCCTGCGCTAGGCTCGCGGCCGGGCTGGTCCCCGCCGCTCCGCCTCGTACCGTGGAAGTAGCGCCCTGCGCTGCTGCACAGCTCGGCCGTGGAAATGAGTAGGTTCCCCGCTATAGCTGCTTCCAGGAGCGTTTGGACGCGCTGCACCGATGGCGGGGGGTGGGGGGGCGGCAGGACGAGTCCTCCAGGTCGATCGCTCCTCCCTCCGCGTCTCTGCTGGAGAACGAGCAGCGGCCTCGGCTACCGTCTACCGCTCCCTACAGGAGCGCCGCTGTACAGCACACTGGAGCCGGAACCGGCGGCCACCCCTATTTATACACCCCCCCCCCCCACACACACACACACACACACACACACACACCGCAGCCCCGAGGACGAGGAGCCCACCTGGAGGGACAGGTGGAGGAGACACGCCGCCCCCAGAGCGAATGTAGTGAACACACACACGCCAGTTACATGAATGTAGCAAGCAGAGTCACGTGGTAATAATTACCGTAAGAAGTTAGTCTAGTCTAGTAACTGGTTACATGACTGTGACTAACTCGTCAGGCTGGCTTCACTGGAGTCTGGCTGCTGTTGGGCAGCACCATGTCACAGCCATGGATGTCTGGTTGTGCTGCTTAGTCATGTGACACTCCGGAGGTTCTGAATCCAGCAGGAGAGCCTCCCACTGTAGTGACTTCTGCCTCTGCTCGTCGCTGCTGGTTGTTCCTGACCATCGCTGTCAACCACCGCAATAAAACCTCTGCTATTTGAAGATGGTGCCATAAAAAATAATTGAAAACATTAAAAATTAAACATAATAACTTGGGCTGCGCAGTCGAGCTCGTAGCCGGTAAATGTTTTTAAGAAATAAGAACAAGAAGCCCAGCGGTTCTGGCAGCGACTGATCAAGGTTCCTGATGAGGTATGAAGGCCAGGTGAGCAGGTCAGCTTATGATTTGTGAGCTTTTCCAGGTGTCTTCTCAGACCAGACCCTCAGTAAGTTGAGAACCGGGCCCCAGTAGGACCTGGTGACACTTGGGTCAGGACCTGTGCAGAGCTCTGGTGTAGACATGTCACACCTCAGTCTCACCGCCAAGAGCTCGCGTCCGTGACGCTCCTACACGACCAGGGAGGGAGACAAATGTTACCACTTGGTTCTCCAGCTTCATAAAGAAACCAGGTGCTGTGAACAGTTCTGAAGAGAGAAAAGGTTCCGTCCAGGAGGTGGAAACTCTTTCTGGAATCAGTAGTGAACCTTCAAGTCACATGACTGACCAGCTGATGCGCTCACACTCTATCCTGGGCTGCAGACAGCAGCAACATGGCCGACACCAGCTCGTACTGGAGAACCGGTATTACCAGTCCATCTGACCCCCCCCCCCCAGCTTCCCTGGTGGCCACCAGCACCTGCTGCTTCTGCTCTGGTTGCTACAGCAATGCTGCCTACACCGCCATCCTCTGGGCCTTCCTGGGACTTGGGACGTAAACAAGTTCTCTTAGAACGTACAGGACGAGTTCATGTCTCACAGTTCTCTGTCCTGTTAGCAGGGTTCTCCCACCCAGCAGCCCTGGATTGGCAGGATCCTGGTCCAGGAGCTGTCTTTTCGCCACAAACCAACAAAGAAACACTTTCATGGAACCAGATGTCGAGTCAGCAGATTTCTGAAGTTCTGACATCATCAGGACAACATGGAACACTGTGACATCACGGAGGACCAGCGAGCGCCACCCCTCCCGGCCTCACGTGCAGGCTGGAAGCTGGAACTCTGGAAGGTCAGGCGAGGACACCGGCGTTTTAAAGGTTACATTTTCGAGAGAAGCCAAGCTGATGCCGGAGCTCCAGCCTCCACCGCCTAATTACAATTAAATAATCCGGCATCCCAGCTTTGCTTTTGGCTGCGCTTTCTTAATGTCACTCCACTTCCTGCTTTGGCTGCAAGGATATAAGTTGAAGCGTCCAGCGTGAATGTGACTCCTGGGCAGGTGGGGCTGTAACGGCGCCAGACAATGTTGCCATGGAAAAGGACATCTGGCCCGTAGGATGGATGGACGAATATGTGAACGAGAGCAGGGACGGACAGATGGATAATGGCTGGTCTATGTAAATCTATCCCTCCGCCGGCCAGGGATGTACGGACGCAGCCATTGGGTTCTATATGCATTGACCTTCCACCGGGGGGGGGCTTTAAATCAACGCTCATTACAATAACACATTTCAACAGTGTGTGTGTGTGTGTGTGTGTGTATTGTCTCTGCCTGCATTAATATCAGGAGGGTTGTGTAACCTTGGTGATGAACACCAGTTTAACATGAGGAGACGTTGTAGTGGTAGAATCAGACACGTAGCCGGAACTACTTTCCTGACTGGGCGCAGTGATTTGACGCAGCACCTCCAAAGCTCCACTGGAACTTGGGTCAACAGAACCAAAGGTTTGTTGAGGACTAGAAGAGCGACTGCTCATTGATGATAAGCGTATTTCCCTAAAAAGTTGGCGTGTTGCGTTCATGGTGCAGCGAGTCACACATTATCAGCCCGCATCTCGAACTGAACCCAAACAAAACACTTGAATCGTTGCTGAGGAGCCAAATCTGAGATCTTGAATACGAAACACTCCAAGTTCTGCTGCCAGAGTTACAAAACATGCCAGCACTTTCGTGTCATAACGTCTCCTGTTGGCGTTGCCGGCAGATTTACTGGAACAACAAGTGAGGCATGAATGGAAGGTTTTGACCGCTGAGGGTGTTGAGGCTGTCGCAGCCAAGATGGCGGAGAGCAGCTGAGAAAAGGGGATGTTTTGTCAGCTTGCTGTTCAAAATTTGTTGCAGCCGCATTGAAACGTTCTGACAGGAACCAGCGGATGCAGGTTTCATGTGTTTTCTGATTCTGAGTAAAGCGAAAAAAAGCCTCTTCACGTCACCAGTCTGAAGAACATCTGTGAACATCTGTGAACAACCGTCTCTCCTTTGGCTCCTTCAGCTGCTGATTTGAACCGTTTTAATGATGCGAGCCTGAGATGTGGTGGCGCTGGCAGGTGCCTGAGGTGAAATCACTCATTCAGGTCAGAACTGGTCCCAGTTGAGGGGACGCCGAGTTGACCCGGGACCCCGGAGGGTCAGCAGGGTCACCCTGGGGCTCCCCGTCACCTCAATTCCTGCTTCTTTGTGGTCGTACTTTCCACCCGTTGACTAACTGTGACTGTTAGAGGAGAAGAGGACAACCTGGACTCCATGGCTGACTGCACCTGTGGCCTCTACCAGCGGACCTCCCTCCCTCCCCCTCCCTCTCTCCGTCTCTCCTAACAACTGCTGATCACTGGAACCCTGCTGAATATGAAGAGAACCTGAGCTTCTGCATACATGTCCACATTCCAGCCGCCATAGGGTCGTCAGCATGAATGCAGCTCAGTGCAAATGTAAACAAGAGAGAGTTAATCTAACAAATGGCTGTCGGAGGCTGATAGCGGAGCGGCGGCGCTCTGAATAATGGATCGCTGCATCTGCAGCTGGTCCTCCGCCTTAATGGCCCCACTTTCTAATCCAGCGGATGATTAAGTCGAGTGTTGATTGAAGCTAACATGTTGCTCTTTAGTTTGCACCGCCGGCGCGTTAAAGGTTGAGTTGTAATTCAGCACTAATTCACTGCAGAACGGCTCAACTCACTGCTGGTCATCTGAGTTCACAGCCTTCTGAACCTCAAGCCAGCCCCCCGAACCTCGTCTGACCCCAAATCCTGATCAGTCCTTAAACTTGCATCTGAGAAGAGCTCTACCACAGGCCTGCTGATGCGGAACAGAGGAGCCAGGGAACGCCACTTCCCATGGCGCTTATTTTTACTTCAACACTGACAAACTGTTTCCTGATTGGTTCAATAACATGATGTCACGGGGCTACCGACTCGTTTATTCTTGATATAACCGACAAGGCATGTTCATTAGTTGGTCAGTTTACCAGCGCAGACTCGAGTGCTGTTGTAGTCCAACAGGAAGTGATGTCAGAGATGAGGTATGCCTGGATCAGAATCAGAATCAGAACACTTTGTTCATCCCCAAAGGGAATTTTGTAACGCAACAGTTAGCAGTGCTAAGCTAACGTTAGTCTATGAAGGAACCACACAAACAATCCCGTTCAGGTTTCACTGAATTGGTTTGAGAGACGTGTTGATTTATTTAGGTGTCGTTAGGAGGCTGTACTTCCTGAGCTGAACTGTGCAGGCTTTGATTGACAGGTGGATCGAATATTTGTCCATTCTCTTGGTGACAGAATATTACAAACAGTTCCAGTAGAAAATGTTCTGCAGAAACAGCAGTGCAGTAACTGAAGCAGTGAGATCGTTTACAGTACTTCAAAGAAACAAAAACAGCTCGGGGAGCAGCCGTTATGCAGTACTCTAGCAGCAGTTATGCAGTACTCTAGCAGCAGTTATGCAGTACTCTAGCAGCAGTTATGCAGTACTCTCGCAGCCGTAAAGCAGTACTCTCGCAGCAGTTAAGCAGTACTCTAGCAGCAGTTATGCAGTACTCTAGCAGCAGTTATGCAGTACTCTCGCAGCCGTAAAGCAGTACTCTAGCAGCAGTTATGCAGTACTCTCGCAGCCGTTAAGCAGTACTCTAGCAGCAGTTATGCAGTACTCTCGCAGCCGTTAAGCAGTACTCTAGCAGCAGTTATGCAGTGCTCTCGCAGCCGTTACGCAGTACTCTAGCAGCAGTTATGCAGTGCTCTCGCAGCCATTAAGCAGTACTCTAGCAGCAGTTAAGCAGTACTCTCGCAGCCGTTAAGCAGTACTCTAGCAGCAGTTATGCAGTACTCTCGCAGCCGTTAAGCAGTACTCTAGCAGCAGTTATGCAGTACTCTAGCAGCAGTTATGCAGTACTCTCGCAGCCGTTAAGCAGTACTCTAGCAGCAGTTAAGCAGTACTCTCGCAGCCGTTAAGCAGTACTCTAGCAGCAGTTATGCAGTGCTCTCGCAGCCATTAAGCAGTACTCTAGCAGCAGTTATGCAGTACTCTCGCAGCCGTTAAGCAGTACTCTAGCAGCAGATATGCAGTGCTCTTGCAGCCATTAAGCAGTACTCTAGTAGCAGTTATGCAGTACTCTCGCAGCCGTTAAGCAGGACTCTAGCAGCAGTTATGCAGTACTCTCGCAGCCGTTAAGCAGTACTCTAGCAGCAGTTATGCAGTACTCTAGCAGCAGTTATGCAGTACTCTCGCAGCCGTTAAGCAGTACTCTAGCAGCAGTTATGCAGTACTCTCGCAGCCGTTAAGCAGTACTCTAGCAGCAGATATGCAGTGCTCTCGCAGCCATTAAGCAGTACTCTAGCAGCAGTTATGCAGTACTCTCGCAGCCGTTAAGCAGTACTCTAGCAGCAGTTATGCAGTACTCTCGCAGCCGTTAAGCAGTACTCTAGCAGCAGTTATGCAGTACTCTAGCAGCAGTTATGCAGTACTCTCGCAGCCGTTAAGCAGTACTCTAGCAGCAGTTATGCAGTACTCTCGCAGCCGTTAAGCAGTACTCTCGCAGCCGTTATGCAGTACTCTAGCAGCAGTTATGCAGTACTCTCGCAGCCGTTAAGCAGTACTCTAGCAGCAGTTATGCAGTACTCTAGCAGCAGTTATGCAGTACTCTCGCAGCCGTTAAGCAGTACTCTAGCAGCAGTTATGCAGTACTCTTACAGCCGTTAAGCAGTACTCTAGCAGCAGTTATGCAGTACTCTTACAGCCGTTAAGCAGTACTCTAGCAGCAGTTAAGCAGTACTCTCGCAGCAGTTATGCAGTACTCTAGCAGCAGTTATGCAGTACTCTCGCAGCAGTTAAGCAGTACTCTAGCAGCAGTTATGCAGTACTCTAGCAGCAGTTAAGCAGTACTCTTGCAGCCGTTAAGCAGTACTCTAGCAGCAGTTATGCAGTACTCTCGCAGCCGTTAAGCAGTACTCTAGCAGCAGTTATGCAGTACTCTAGCAGCAGTTATGCAGTACTCTCGCAGCCGTTAAGCAGTACTCTAGCAGCAGTTATGCAGTACTCTCGCAGCCGTTAAGCAGTACTCTCGCAGCCGTTATGCAGTACTCTAGCAGCAGTTATGCAGTACTCTCGCAGCCGTTAAGCAGTACTCTAGCAGCAGTTATGCAGTACTCTAGCAGCAGTTATGCAGTACTCTCGCAGCCGTTAAGCAGTACTCTAGCAGCAGTTATGCAGTACTCTTACAGCCGTTAAGCAGTACTCTAGCAGCAGTTATGCAGTACTCTTACAGCCGTTAAGCAGTACTCTAGCAGCAGTTAAGCAGTACTCTCGCAGCAGTTATGCAGTACTCTAGCAGCAGTTATGCAGTACTCTCGCAGCAGTTAAGCAGTACTCTAGCAGCAGTTATGCAGTACTCTAGCAGCAGTTAAGCAGTACTCTCGCAACAGTTATGCAGTACTCTCGCAGCAGTTAAGCAGTACTCTAGCAGCAGTTATGCAGTACTCTCGCAGCAGTTAAGCAGTACTCTAGCAGCAGTTATGCAGTACTCTCGTAGCAGTTAAGCAGTACTCTAGCAGCAGTTATGCAGTACTCTCGCAGCAGTTAAGCAGTACTCTAGCAGGAGTTATGCAGTACTCTCGCAGCAGTTAAGCAGTACTCTCGCAGCAGTTATGCAGTACTCTAGCAGCAGTTAAGCAGTACTCTAGCAGCAGTTAAGCAGTACTCTTGCAGCAGTTATGCAGTACTCTCGCAGCAGTTAAGCAGTACTCTCGCAGCAGTTATGCAGTACTCTCGCAGCAGTTATGCAGTACTCTAGCAGCAGTTAAGCAGTACTCTAGCAGCAGTTAAGCAGTACTCTAGCAGCAGTTATGCAGTACTCTAGCAGCAGTTAAGCAGTACTCTCGCAGCAGTTAAGCAGTACTCTCGCAGCAGTTATGCAGTACTCTAGCAGCAGTTATGCAGTACTCTCGCAGCAGTTAAGCAGTACTCTCGCAGCAGTTATGCAGTACTCTAGCAGCAGTTATGCAGTACTCTTGCAGCAGTTAAGCAGTACTCTTACAGCCGTTAAGCAGTACTCTAGCAGCAGTTAAGCAGTACTCTCGCAGCAGTTATGCAGTACTCTAGCAGCAGTTATGCAGTACTCTCGCAGCAGTTAAGCAGTACTCTAGCAGCAGTTATGCAGTACTCTAGCAGCAGTTAAGCAGTACTCTCGCAACAGTTATGCAGTACTCTCGCAGCAGTTAAGCAGTACTCTAGCAGCAGTTATGCAGTACTCTCGCAGCAGTTAAGCAGTACTCTAGCAGCAGTTATGCAGTACTCTCGTAGCAGTTAAGCAGTACTCTAGCAGCAGTTATGCAGTACTCTCGCAGCAGTTAAGCAGTACTCTAGCAGGAGTTATGCAGTACTCTCGCAGCAGTTAAGCAGTACTCTCGCAGCAGTTATGCAGTACTCTAGCAGCAGTTAAGCAGTACTCTAGCAGCAGTTAAGCAGTACTCTCGCAGCAGTTATGCAGTACTCTCGCAGCAGTTAAGCAGTACTCTCGCAGCAGTTATGCAGTACTCTCGCAGCAGTTATGCAGTACTCTAGCAGCAGTTAAGCAGTACTCTAGCAGCAGTTAAGCAGTACTCTAGCAGCAGTTATGCAGTACTCTAGCAGCAGTTAAGCAGTACTCTCGCAGCAGTTAAGCAGTACTCTCGCAGCAGTTATGCAGTACTCTAGCAGCAGTTATGCAGTACTCTCGCAGCAGTTAAGCAGTACTCTCGCAGCAGTTATGCAGTACTCTCGCAGCAGTTATGCAGTACTCTAGCAGCAGTTAAGCAGTACTCTAGCAGCAGTTAAGCAGTACTCTAGCAGCAGTTATGCAGTACTCTAGCAGCAGTTAAGCAGTACTCTCGCAGCAGTTAAGCAGTACTCTCGCAGCAGTTATGCAGTACTCTAGCAGCAGTTATGCAGTACTCTCGCAGCAGTTAAGCAGTACTCTCGCAGCAGTTATGCAGTACTCTCGCAGCAGTTATGCAGTACTCTAGCAGCAGTTATGCAGTACTCTAGCAGCAGTTAAGCAGTACTCTCGCAGCAGTTAAGCAGTACTCTCGCAGCAGTTATGCAGTACTCTAGCAGCAGTTATGCAGTACTCTAGCAGCAGTTAAGCAGTACTCTCGCAGCATTTATGCAGTACTCTAGCAGCAGTTATGCAGTACTCTCGCAGCAGTTAAGCAGTACGTCAAAGTGCTCTTGAGATTATTGGAATGTGATGGTTTTTTTTCTTTTTTTTTGAGGTGTGCAGAACTACACAGAATACCAGAGAACAGGAGGACCGGAGGACTGGAGGGGAGTTGCTGGGGTGGTCGTCAGTGGGGGGGGGGTTAGCTCCTCCTCCCTCCCAGGTCATTGTAGGCCTGAGAGGATGGAGGATCAGGTGAGACAGCAGGATGGTGATTACTAGAAGTACCTTCTGTGGATGATGGAGTACCTGTAATGTCTTCAGGTTGAAAAGTACTTTTACTATCAGATTAGACAAGGACACATTTTTGAAAAGATGGATTGTATATGAATTAAAACTAATCAGGTTAAAATGAGGCAGGGGATCACGTCATGCGGGAGACGCCGCTCTCCACACACGAGTTCAATAATCAATCAATCATTGATCTGCTTCTTGATTTCTTGACCTTTCTGCAGCTGAAGCTCGACCGTCTTCTGATCGCTTCCTCAAATTCGGTCTATTCAATAAATTTTTTGCGTTTTCTTTGTTTTGTATTGATGTTGTTGTCTTATGCATATTTTCTCTCATCTATTTTCTGAGTCTAAACTGAACAACTAGAAACATGCATCTGTACTCAGACTTGCTTCATTGAGCTCAAGAAAATATTACAAATGGGTCTTCTTTATCAATATCTTTATCAATACCTTTATCATTATCTTTATCAATACCTTTATCATTATCTTTATCATTATCTTTATCAATACCTTTATCATTATCTTTATCAATATCTTTATCAATACCTTTATCAATACCTTTATCAATATCTTTATCAATATCTTTATCAATACCTTTATCAATATCTTTATCAATACCTTTATCAATACCTTTATCAATATCTTTATCAATACCTTTATCAATACCTTTATCAATACCTTTATCAATGTCTTTATCATTATCTTTATCAATACCTTTATCAATATCTTTATCAATATCTTTATCATTATCTTTATCAATACCTTTATCAATATCTTTAACAATATCTTTATCAATACCTTTATCAATATCTTTATCAATACCTTTATCAATATCTTTATCAATACCTTTATCAATGTCTTTATCATTATCTTTATCAATACCTTTATCAATATCTTTATCAATACCTTTATCAATATCTTTATCAATATCTTTATCGGTATCTGCTGCGGGCCACAGTCGACAGGGCGACCATGTCTGGAGGAGACGCTCTTGTCAACAAGTCTGCGTCCTCTAGTCGGAGCGTCGTCTCATCCCCGTCCCAGAATGAGGGTTTGTGCTCAGGAGCCCAATGATGAGATTTATGAAGGAGAACCACAGAAAAGGAGGACTGCAAAACCAGCCAGCAGCTCCGGGTGCGTAGATGCGACTTCCACTCAACGGCGCCGCTGATCGGTGGACGGAGTCTTCCGCTGATGAACACACCAGCTATGTGCCAGAAACCTCGCTGGGTCCGTGTTATAATGAGAGCCACTCAGGAGGCGTATGCCTCCGCTGTGGCGATCTAACTTAAAAAAGCTCTGACTTTATGTCTCCACGCCAGCAAAAGTCGGAGACTGAGGCGTTCCTGGCCTCAGGGGTCATCCCGAACCTCCATGGAGGATAAAAGCTGAACTGGAACATTCAAAGGGTCAAGGTCGTTTTTGCAGCTCGTACTGTGGGAGGTGGACCGCCATGATGATTGATTGGCTGATATGACCAAACTTTGATCGGGTCTGCAGACGGCAGCAACATGGCCGACACGAGCCGGTATTACAGCTCGTCCGTGTGACTCTTGCCTACGCCGCCATCAGGCGGCATCAAGTCGCCCAGTTAATTCGCTCCAAACCAGCTGATGGAAAACACATAATGGCCGTTCCCTCTTCTGTGACTCTTCCAGTTTGCTCCAGATTCCCTGATAATAAAATGGAGGCTGAATTAGTGAGCAGCTGTTGCGTTTCACGCTCTTCCGTGCTGCCGACGCCGCCACTGGCTCGCTGGCTGACTGGTTAGTCATACCTGCTTTCACAGAAATACCTGTGAGCGCCGCTTCTTCTCCGTGGACCCCTGCTGCAGTTAATCACATCATGATTCATATTTGGTTTTGGACACAAGCAGCTCGTCTTTGAAGCACATCCATGAACACGTTCGCCAAACTTCTCTGCTGTCCAAGCCTGCCTCATCCCTTTGTGCCATGCTCCTGAGGAAGATGAGTCATGTTCTTCTTCACAGTGGGACATTTGCATTTCAGGCCTATTTTTCATCAGATCTATTTTTCCTCCTCAAAGGAGAGGCACTTTGATGTCCCTCAAATCTTATTATGGCTGCGGCTCAGTGCTGACAAAGACTGATTTCCTCTGGTTTTGCATTGGCGGGAAGGAAATGAGGAGGCAAAATCCCTGTGGAGCAGAATCCAAATGGATATGGCGGGTCTGGAGGGGGACCCTTTGAATCACACAGCACCAAGAGCTTCATTCCACCATGGGGGCCGGCCTAGCTTAGCAGTGATTAGCAACACCCAGATGACACAGAGGTCTGGAGGAAACCTAAATCAACCACACCACTCAAACACAGAGGAGGTGGCTCCGCCTCTGGACCAGAAGGTTCTGGACCAGGAGGGTTTGGACCAGGAGTAAACTTCAGTGTCTGAGTCTGACTGGTGCCAGGAACCCTTCAGCGGCTGGAGCCAGTGTGTACTTCTGCCAGCTGATGACATGACCAGCAAGTGTGAACATCACCAAACACACATATATGTACTCACAAGCACATACATTTACCCACGAGCCAATACATGTACCCACATGCACATACATGTGGAGGTCGACTGTGGTCAGACCTCAAGCTTTAGAGATGCAGTAACTTTATCATGTCTCGTTTCATCTCCAGTCTCTGGCTCTGCCACGTCGTTAACAAACAAGACTCGGGAAGCTTGAATGAAGCAACATCACATCACCTACAGGTCACATAACCGGGCCTTGAGACTCGAGGGCAAGTAACAAACAAATGAAGCGGTGCAGCTGAGGAGCGAGAGCTGAGGAGCGGGAGCTGAGGAGCGAGAGCTGGGGAGCGAGAGCTGGGGAGCGGGAGCTGGGGAGCGGGAGCTGGGGAGCGGGAGCTGGGGAGCGGGAGCTGGGGAGCGATAGCGAGAGCTGGGGAGCGAGAGCTGGGGAGCGGGAGCTGGGGAGCGGGAGCTGGGGAGCGAGACCTGAGGAGCGGGAGCTGGGGAGCGAGAGCTGAGGAGCGGGAGCTGGGGAGCGGGAGCTGGGGAGCGGGACCTGGGGAGCGAGAGCTGAGGAGCGGGACCTGGGGAGCGGGAGCTGGGGAGCGAGAGCTGAGGAGCGGGAGCTGGGGAGCGAGACCTGAGGAGCGGGAGCTGGGGAGCGAGAGCTGAGGAGCGGGAGCTGGGGAGCGATAGCGAGAGCTGGGGAGCGAGAGCTGGGGAGCGAGAGCTGGGGAGCGGCCGATCCGTTCACAAGCAGCTCTTGAATTCACACAACAACACTGACATTCACTTTTGTAGGGCCACACCGGTTCTGATGTTGTAGATTCTCTCTGCTGAAGCTCACGTCCATCAGCTGGTTTTGGGTCGTCGGATTGAAGGAAAGAGGGTTGAGGGGTGAAACTGTTCCTGGGTCAATGGCACTTTGACCTTTTTCCACTGCGCATGCTAACGGCTCTGCTAACACTTCTTGGGTTTGCTGACAGTGAAAGTCTGGGCTGATGGTGAGAATAAGAATGTAACCCGCGCCAACGTCCGGTAGAACGTGAGCATTTCAGGAAGAGCAACAGTCGACTCAAAACTCTGACGCCACTCTTGTCTGACACAACTGAGTTTATGCTGTTTTTGTTCGAAAACTATTTGAAAAAATAACTGGACTGTTTCCAAGTGTGTCAGCACATCATCAACCATCCGTGAGGCTCGGTTCAGTCCATCCTTGCTTTCATATCACAGACCAACACTTCCACCTCATTTGATGATGGTCGTCAGACAGGAAAACATCGGCGAGGATTTCCCACCATGCGTTATGCTAAGCTAGCTAGCATGGAACTCGGCTTTGGGGACGGCAGACATTAAGACGCAGGCCAGAAGCGAACTGCTCTCCTTCTCCACGCCACCAGCCTCCCGGCGCCAGCAGCAAGACTCCAGCGTTCCTCCAGCGTTCCTCCAGCGTTCCTCCATGTTGTCGTTGCTTTGTGTTCCCTGATAAGTAAAAGCTGCTGACAGGAAGTCAACAGTGTTTGTGGGCTTTCCTGTCTTCTCGAGGTTCCGCGTTCTCTCAGGAGCGTCCGCAGTGACTGGGATGTTGAAGTCAAGTTGGTCACTGCATCTCTGGATTACTGCTGGAGAGAAACACTCTGATGGAGCAGCAGGAGCACAGAGCAAGACAATGGTGCCTCCGCCGCCGCCTCCACACGGAAGACTCACTCGGCAAACAAATGAGAGGCCTAATAGCTGCTCCGTCACTTATCATCAGCACCTCGCAGAGGAGCCAATAATGACACAAACGAATCAATGCGTGGATAAAAGCTCAGCAGGAAGATGTAAATATGAAGACCTGGCCTCCATTTTCTAGCTGTTAGCTCGACTTGATGAATGTGAACAAAGATTATTTTAATGGCTTCAATTTGGAGTGAAAACACAGCAACAAGGCTGCAATCACAGAGCCGCTGCCTGCCCCGGTGGTTACAACACCTGGCAACAACATGCAAGAAGCCTGCAGAGATCCACACGCTGCTCGGCCTGCGAGCCTCCCCAGGTTGTGGGACAGAAGAAGACGAAGACACGGGACGTCCAGTAAACCAGAGAAGAGATGTAGCAGCTGGTCATGAGTGAGTCTGATGATGTCATAGCCATAACAAATACATGACTGCACAGGAAAGCTATCCTAGGATAATAAGACATCACCATTATTCAGTTATTACCACGACTAATCTGACATCAGACCAGAACCCCCTGCCTGGGTCGACATGGGTCTAACCTGACACACATGGCAGTGTCAAATCTCACGGCCTAGGGGGGGGGTTTGCCAGACCAGGAGAGGAAATCCTACACGGGTGATGGCGGCGATGGCGGAGGTATTATTAGCTGAGTGTTTCTGGCATCAGGACAAACAAAAGCACAGCAGGCAGGACAGAGGAGCACCAGCCAGCCAGGATGTGCACCAGGGAGTGCAGGACACGCCAGATGTAAACAAAGAGGTTTCGCTCTCTCTTCCGCGGGTCTTTCCATCTCGCTCTCACATATAAACAAGTTCTGCTGGGCCTCGGATGGCTGTCCAGCGGGATTAACTCATCTCATCAGATGTTATCACTGGGAACGTTCACGAGTGAGGCTAACGAGAACCCAGTCAGTCCCGTTGTTGGAGTTCCCATTCGTTTCATGCCCCCAGTGTGTCTGGTTGCCATGGATACTGGCAGGCTCGGTTAGTCCAAGAACCTTGTCAGGATTTTTGGATTTAAGGTCCAAACATTGTTCTCAAATGTGTTAAATTGGACTTTCATGACATGAAAGGGTTAAAAGCTCCGATGGTGCGATGCCAATACCAGAACTATGATGACCCCAATGACCTCAGAGGAACAAAGTGTGGTTCTGTGCTAAGATGCCAGTGTTTCACTCAGGTATCCAGTAAACGTGATGACATCATTCACCTGATCAGTACAGACAGCATCAGTGAGGAGATTCAGGCTCAAACTTCACGCCAGCATGGCCGCCTGTCACCACGCCTTCAGCTCCTGCTGGATGGTCAGGAGAAGCGGCATCCTCCACACACTCAACAACCGTCACGGCCGAGCGGCTTCATCTGTCAAACTGGTACCAGAGCTCAGACTGGGGGGCCGTTGAAGAGTTTATGATAGTTTGTGCTGCTAAAAGTACTAAAAATCATTTGAACTCTGGGAGACATTTCCAGAGATTTACATCATCAGTGGAGCGGATTTGCCGGCGGCCAAGTGTCACAGAACAGAGACAGAAGTCAGGAATGATGGAAGACGAACTCACACATTCTTCATTTTAGTCTTTTTAGAGAATTAGTTCACAAAACAAACTTGAGCTGGTAAAGACAAAAATAGCTTTCCTCCAGGGCGAGCTTTGCACCCACCTGCTTCTTTCTATTCCAAAATAAGTCTTTCATTCAGACTCAAACAGGATTTAACTGCAACGATCGGTGTCCAACACCAACGAGCTCCCACCACAACCAGTGAAAAACTGCCTCATGGTCTGACACAGAAAGAACTGAACAGCCTCTCAGGCCAGAGGACACGCGTCCCTCATTTCCTCTCCCGCGTGGCGGCGGCCTGCGATGTGGCTCTGGGGCGCCGCTGCATACTAATGCTGCTGTTTGATAGAAAGTAGATCCTCCCGAATCCCTCCG
>NC_141342.1:22191590-22416590 GCF_037954235.1 Aulostomus chinensis | reverse complement strand
ACTCTGGGCCGACACATATTCACACATGAACGCCGCAGCTACACGCCGCAGCTACACGCCGCAGCTACACGCCGCAGCTACACGCCGCAGCTACACGCCGCAGCTACACGCATGTCCCTGTGGGAGCTGCAGCTGTTCTACTGTCTAGCTCTTGTCTTTATTACATCAGATTAATGTTGTTTATTCGGCTGAGAGCAGCGATGGCAAATGGTTGCTGGGTTAGCTTGGACTCAATTGGGGGGCTCAGAAAGGTCAGTGGGCTCGCCAGCCCTCTGAGGTGAGTGTTTACCGTTTATGTATTCACTGCACACAAGGTCTCTCTCTCTCTCTGTCTCACTCACACACACGCAATATATATACAACACCATGTTCACCTCGACACTCAGGAAAACAAGGTCGCTGGCTGTGCTGATGTGACAGCACCGAGGATCAAAGCACCGCTCCATCAGAATCACAGCGAGGAACCTTCTAAGTCCTGTGTGAGATTCATAGTGAAGGAGAACAAAATGTCTTCTAAAGAGACGTCCTGCCTCCGTGTCGACACTCACAGCATTGGGGAAATGAGCCAGAAAATCTTTGACGTTTATCCTGAGCTATCCTGCAGCTCATGCAATCAAAGCAACTGCTCGCCACTGCGGACGCCACGAAGCCTCAGCGTGGTTGGTCTTTGTCACGTATGATTCTACGAGGTCGGTAAAACACAGTGAGCAGCACATTACAGTCAATATCATGCCTTGAAAGAGTAAAGCCGCAACTTTGAACAACTTATTTATCAGTACGGCGTAACTAAAGGCCTGGGTGGGGGAGGGCAAACATCAGAGGAAGCATTTTCATTGGATACATGACGAAGCTGCGTTCAGGTCATGCGGATGGTGAGATAAACACAAGAGTCAAACTGAGCCGTGTAACCCTGAGGTAACGCCACACATCGAAGATGGCGGCTGAAGTTGAACATTTTAGTGGACAACTTGATGTGTAGTCGCTGTGAAATATCGTGATCATATGTTGATGTGTGGTTTTACACACACACACACACACAGAGTTTCCCTCATACACAAACATGCACACATACACACTCTAGAATAGTGGACATTCGGCTGAATATGAGAGGCTGAGTACAGAAGAAGCAAGAATGTGCCATCAGAGAATTAGTCCTGCTTCAAAGATGATCTGATGGCGGCCAAAGACTCTGTCATTTCTGTAGCATCAGCCAGAAACACTGGGACTGATATCCGAGGCGCTACTTTACAATGTCAACAGCAACCAATAAATCCCTCTGACTTCCGCTTCCTTCCTCTCGCTGGATGATAACACGTCTTTATTCATTTCCAACACGTAATAAACAACCCGGCATTTTGCTGCCCGCTGTGCAAATGAGAAGAAATGTTGCCCGTTAACATGTGACGTCTCCATGAACACCTCAGAATAAAAGCAGTGATGCGCCGTGTCAGGCTCCTGCCAGGGATTTACATCCGAGCATCAGCCGGCCACACGGGGCCGTCGACCACTGGCTGCTCCACAGTCGGCCTGTTGGAACGTCTGCATTGCAGGAGACAGAGAGCTGGTGAAGTGGATTTACAGAACGTGAACGCATCTAGTAGTTCATTGGTTTGACTGGAGGGAGCTGCGGCGAGGGGAGGGATGAAGCTCCAGAGAACATGTGATGGAGGCGTGAGGTGTGCCAAGAGTCGACCGCCGTGCCAGCGAGGAGGCGGATCAGCAGCATATGATCAGATTGTGCCTGTACTGTCAGCGTTGTTCTGTAATGGAGGACTGTGAGGTTGGGGTGGTGGGATGACGCCAGGGAGGTCTGCGCTCGCTGCTGCTCCTCCCTCAGTGATGCTCATCAGGTGGCAGAAGTCTTCAGTTTCCTATTAACACTCACAGGGTCACAAATATCAGTCGGCAGCGCGGCGTATCACATATGGCAGCGCTAAAGAGGCTGTCATGCGATGATGTAATTCAGCGCCATGTCCTGAAGAATAAATAACCTGGCTGGCAGCTGTGGTGGAGGATGGAGGGGGGGTTAAAAAAGGAACCAGTTTGTCAGCCTGGAAATGGTTTAAGCTCAGGTGACGATTGATTAATCACGTTCACAGGAATTATTCAGAGTGGTGTGGAGTAAAGGAGTAAAGAAAAGTATCAAGTGAAGCTCAATCAGCGGGACTCAGACGGGAGCTTGTGAGAAACATTCCTTTAACAGTCATTTATTTCCAGGCCTTCACGCTCCCGCTGGGACGCTGGCGCTCCTCCCCTGAGCTGAACTCTTCACCAGCAGAATTTTTCTGTGTGTTCAAGTCACACATGAAGATGGTTTAGTCTGAGGATGTCCTCCCATCAACCTGCTGGGTTCACGGGCAAATACCAGGCAGAGCTCACGAACAGGAGTCACTGCCATGTCTCCCTCCTCCATCACTTCTTAGCGACTCCAGGCTGCAGGAAGAACCAGCCACGTAGATTTAGCTTGAAGCTAACAGAGACTGATGCTAACAGCAGCTAAACTGTCCAGAAACGTCTGGTCACCACCTCTCCAGGTCTCTGGTAATCCAGGCCTCCTTGATCCAGACGAAGGATCAGGATCCACCAATGAACTGGACTACTTGTGGTTGTGTGCTCGCTCACAGCAGCACCGATTATTCCTGACAATGACCTCGAGAGCCAGTCAGAACCGGCTGACCTGGACGGATGGTCGAACGGACGCAACGGACCCAGCAAATATCATAAAGCCACTTCCTGACTATCTGATGTCAGAACACCAACCCTGAGGGAACTGACACATTCGAGAGGAGGTCAGCGTGAGACGCTCCGGACCGCCGGCTCTCTGACCCATCAGTTGTTGGTGATGCGTAGCAAGGTTGTCCTCAGATCTCAACGTCAAAGCTGACCCTGCTGGTGGAGGCTGATACTGTAGTACCTCTGCAGTACTACGACAAGTGGAGTGCTCCACCTTCCACAATGGGCCTGTGGGAACAAAAACAGCTGCTTCAAGATCCTGACAATCGTGAGAATGAGGACATGTCGGGATCAGTAGGAGCTGCTACGTTCTCTCTAAATCGAGAAGATCAGCAGTGCAAGGCAGCGTATCATCCCGCGAGTCTCCATGGTGTCGAGTTCCAGCTCGTTGGCTGTTCGTCTTCGCCCCGAGTCTTCATTACATGGAATATTTGATGATAATAAAGGAAATCTCAGTTGGAGCTGCTGACAGCCAAACAAGGGAATGCTTCCCAACAACAAAGACGGAGGGTTGGCAGCAGAACACAGGAGGAATCGGCGTTCACATTCCCTCTGCTGGCACGCGTCCGCAGCTTCTCCTCACATTGAGGACCAGTCAGCGAACCTGGCGACGGAGGAGCAGAGGCTGTGTTGGGTTTGGCTTTGCCTCAGTGGACATTCACGACACTTGCGCCCGAGGGCATGTCACATGATCGGCTGAACAATGGATGAAGGTGGCGAGGAGATAAGGGGGTCAGGTTAGCTTGTGATGTTGAGGCAGCCTTGAAACGATCCCAAATCCAACAGAACAATCCCATTGGCTGTAGGTGGGGAACCATGGAGAAGAGGAATGGTGCCCGCGTCACTGAGAAGATGCTGGAATGAAGGAGCCGTGCTGCTGGTGTGCTGGCTGGTGAAAGATGGCGGCTCTGAGTCATCAGAAGTAATTCCTCTCATTTACTGATTACTCAGTTCTTACATGTTCCCCTGAAGACAAATGAGGAGCAAAGAAAGAATCAATTGGAGACAAATGATGGTGTCCAGTCGGAGACAGATGGAAGCAGGAGGTTTGTGCTGAGCTCGAACCTGCAGACCGGATCAGGGAGACGGAGGGCGACTCCGCAGCTGACGACACCTTGATGTTCATCGTCATGTTCACCTCCACCTCCAACGCCCATGATCGCTCCAGGCCTCCCAACATGGCCGACACCAAGAGAGCTGGCGTCATATAGCACCGTCAGAGTGTGTGTGTGTGTGTGTGTGTGTGTGTGTGTGTGTGTGTGTGTGTGTAAAACAACACATCAACAAAAGTGAACGGTGGGGTGGTTGTGGGTTTGAGGGAATGCTTTTTTATTTTTTGTCTATGTGCAGCACTGTGAGTTACATGTTTGTACTGTATGAACAGTGCCTTATAAATAAAGTTTGATTGATTGATTGATTGATTGATTGATTGATTGATAATTCAACCCAGCAGAACCGTTAACATGTGGCTGCGTCAACATCTACTCATCTGAAACTGCACGAGCAAACGTGAAACAGGTTTTGTGTTTCAATGGAACAGAGAGGACTTCATGTGGAACGTTCTCTGTTCTCACTCAGGAAGAACAAGGACTCCACTTGTGCTGTCCACAAAGAAAAGCCTCCCTAAAGTCAAAGTCCTCAGCGATCCCTGACACAGACGCGCATCCGGCCCAGGAACTGAGACTTCTGAGCTAAAATGTTCTAGAAAATAGGATTTGACGTCGTGTTGTCGTCGCCGTCCTCCATCTTCAGTATCTGCTCTTCCCTAAGTGCAGCACAGTTATTTGAGGGTTTCAGAGGGAGCGGTGAGAGACAACCCAAGCTTCGCTGATTGGGCTGTGACCCCATGACCCCACAGGTCATCATGTAGAGGAGGGTCGGCGTCGTTGACAGGAATAAGCTGAGACCTGCGCGTGGAAACATCTAGTCCTCATGTATGCACGGGAAACACTTTTCCTTTACTGTCACATGTCATGTGATCGCATTTCCTGTCTGACTGGCACATGCCAGCCCTTCTACTTCCTGTCCTGAGTCAGGTCATGTGACTATCTGTGACAGGGCCCGAGGGAGTTTCCTTTAACTTGCTTCCTCTGGTCTGTTAGCTTTTGTCATAAATGTTGTATCTGATGTGTAATTGCACTATAAATTAATGAGATGATGGAGGTGTGTTTAAGTACAAGTGTGTTCATTCTTGAGTGACCTTTGACCTTTGACTTGGGGTTCCGTGAAACTCACCTGTTCTTCTTCAGCATCAGCATGGACATGATGGGTCCATTTCTGTCCGTCCTCACCTGGTTTAGGTGAACAAAAACGAATGGAACCCATGGAAGTTTGGGATTTGATATCTTCCTCCTCTTCATCATTCACCTCACCAGTCAGGCCTCAGCCAGGACTCATGTGACCTCTGCTCCGAGGAGGGTCAGCATCCCGCGTGCCTGACGTCTTCTGTCCTCACATGGTTTGAAAACAGCAGTATTAAAGGAGTTATTATCTGTTTTCTCTGGAACCATAAAAATCCAGAGTTAAAGAAACAAGCAGGAAATAAGATAAATGAGCTAAAAGCTGTGAAGACAAAGTGGAGAGTCGGCGTCTGTTTGTGTCCAAAACAAACATCATGTAGCCGTTCCTCGATGTCGGGATCAGATAAACCAAAAAGAGCCTTCGCAAATCTTCCCGCGTCTACCAGCTCACAGCAGAAGCAAATACCAGGAAATGATTACTTGGAAATAAGTGCCATTTATTTGCCCTGTCAACAAAGCCCAGACAGCACGTTGCATTGTGGGAATTTGGTAGCGGTTCTCTCTGGTATCAGCTGGCTGTGTAAACACGACCAACGGAAAGAATGAGAAAGAAAGCAGGCGAATTTAGAAATCCTCTGCGAATAATCCAGCCATCATCTGAACCGGACGGTTTTATCTCGAGACTGAATTCATGTATGTCATGATGGTGGACACCAGCATCCCTGGAGGTGACACAGGAGCAGGCGCCCTCCCACTGGGGGGGACAGGAGTCCCCCATAAAGCGCCAGCACTGCCCGATGCATGACGGACAGCTACATATGGCGTGTTGGAAGGTATCCTGCTGCAGAGCAAGGCGGTGTCGCTCATTCTGTTACAGAGAAGATTTCAGAACCAGTCGCAGCTCGAAAAGACTTCAACTTCTTCCAGATTTTTAGCAGTTGGTACCAGTCGAACAACACTGGTACCAGAGTGGGGAAGCAGCGCGATGGTTTCTCCTTGAGCTGGCTGGCTGTTGTGCCTCAGACCTGGCTGACTGTTTGTGTTCATACATGCTAATGTTGCATGTGCAGACATGCTATTGGTCAGAGTTCAGCCTCTCTTACAGTCACATGTCCACAAGCGTCCCATCTTTGGGGACATTTTCACGACCGAACACTTTCTGAAACATCCGCAAAAATCCAGAATTGTCCAGCAAACGTTTCCCTCCAGTTAAAGACAGCAGAGTGGTTTCTCTCAGAGTAAACATGTTCGTCAGTGTTAACCCAAAGAAATTTGTCTCAGTCCACCTGAACTGCTGTTTCTTTATTTTATTCATGCTATTTTCAAATTTTTGAACTTTCAAAGTTTTCCACGTCCATGAAGGGTGGTGCTCCACCGAACTGAGAATACTCAGTTGGACCTTTAATATACTGGAATTTCAAATTATTTCTTGTTCTTGACTAAACTGAAGACTGTAAGTCAACATACTGAATTATACCTTAAATTTATTGACGTGTGTATCATCTTGGACAAATCCGAGGGACCCTGAACACACCTTCCAGTCCTCAGGCTAAGGCCGGCTGCTGCACCAATCATGTTGTCTTCTGCTTAAAGGGTTATTTATACATTTGGTATCTCCAGCATTACAAGCACTTGTGCTGGCAGGATGCTCACGGGGTTCACTTGTTCAGGCTGAATAAACGCGCGGCTGCAGTGCGGCTGCTGTGCGGCTGGCTGTGCTCTGCCGGGCCTCCATAACCAGACAGCAGCTATGAGAGCGCTGCGGGATGTCCAGCTCTCATCAGGCGGTAATGAGGAGAGGACCAGGGCACGCCTGTGCTGCTCTGCTCACTTTAATAATGGATAGACAGAGCTCTCCATGATCACGCCGGCCTATTTTTAGCTGGGCTGGCGTGGCACATGAGCGCTCGTCACCTGACCCTGAATGCTGGGACCTGAAGAGGCTCGAGTGCCTCAGGCTGCGTGTCATGTTATTGCCAAGCCAGAGCTGAAGGTGCAAGTGAAGCTCCTGCCTGGGC
Organism: Aulostomus chinensis; assembly: GCF_037954235.1. Classification (NCBI taxonomy): domain Eukaryota; kingdom Metazoa; phylum Chordata; class Actinopteri; order Syngnathiformes; family Aulostomidae; genus Aulostomus; species Aulostomus chinensis. Next base: position 22,409,599 of record NC_141342.1, on the reverse strand, counting down.
TCCATAGCGATGGCCAAGCTAACTACTTCCTGTTAGCCTCCAGCTAACGTGAATGGGGATCAACAATTGAACTCTGCTGCCCTCGATACTTTCCAAAACTGATCAGACCAATCGGCCAAAGTCTGATAGTGAGTCAAGTTGATCATAACGATTGATCCTCCATCTAACAGCTGAGTGGGTGATACCACCACATGGTGACTGTGGGTTGTAATAACTGTCAGTGTCACAAGATGGCGACAAATGCTCCAGACGACCCTACCAAAGGTGACACATTTAACTCTGAAAGATTAGAAACCAGGTTTGAACCAAAAAAGAGCAATAAAGCTTGGGGTCTCCCAGCGCCGAGCTCGAGCAGACGTGTTGGTTGGAGTCATGCGCTGACACACGTCAGCTAAATATGAAGGTACATAATTACACAGTAAATAGAAGATAAAAGTATGTATGTTTCAGAGGCTTCGTCGAGAAGAACCCAGAAGAATCAAGAGGAAAACACAGCGGTTCTGGTTCCCCACCAGTCTGGGATGCAGCTGCACGCATTTGCAGATCTTTCTGGCTCCAAATTCAAATGTGACCTGATCTGTGTCTGTCAGGTGATCAGGGCCCAAGCGTAACAATCGGAATGAATATTCAAGAACAACAAAGATTTGTAGGCATCTGCAGCACAGGAAGATGAGCAACCACGATCGGATCTGTGAAACCACGCAGAACCTGTGTCCATCAAACCCGGACCAAGACAGAACAACAAAACCACAAGACAAATAAATGAATACAAATAACGAGAGAAAAGAAAGAAAAAAGAAACTTAAATCCATCATCCATCATCCATCATCCATCCATCATCCATCATCCATCCATCCATCCATCCATCCATCCATCATCCATCCATCATCCATCATCCATCATCCATCCATCCATCATCCATCATCCATCATCCATCATCCATCATCCATCATCCATCATCATCCATCATCCATCATCCATCATCATCCATCATCCATCATCCATCCATCCATCCATCCATCCATCCATCCATCCATCATCCATCCATCATCCATCATCCATCATCCATCCATCCATCATCCATCATCCATCATCCATCATCCATCCATCATCCATCATCCATCATCCATCCATCCATCAGCCATCATCCATCATCCATCCATCATCCATCATCCATCATCCATCCATCCATCATCCATCATCCATCATCCATCCATCATCCATCATCCATCATCCATCCATCCATCCATCCATCCATCCATCCATCCATCATCCATCCATCATCCATCATCCATCATCCATCCATCCATCATCCATCATCCATCATCCATCATCCATCCATCATCCATCCATCATCCATCATCCATCATCCATCCATCCATCATCCATCATCCATCATCCATCCATCATCCATCATCCATCATCCATCCATCCATCATCCATCATCCATCATCCATCCATCATCCATCATCCATCCATCATCCATCCATCATCCATCATCCATCATCCATCCATCATCTATCATCCATCCATCCATCCATCCATCATCCATCCATCATCATCCATCCATCATCCATCCATCATCCATCCATCATCCATCATCCATCATCCATCCATCATCCATCCATCATCCATCATCCATCATCCATCCATCATCCATCCATCATCCATCCATCATCATCATCCATCCATCATCCATCATCCATCATCCATCATCCATCATCCATCCATCATCCATCATACATCCATCATACATCCATCATCCATCATCCATCATCCATCATCCATCCATCATCCATCCATCCATCATCCATCCATCATCCATCCATCATCCATCCATCCCTCCATCCATCCATCATCCATCCATCATCCATCCATCATCCATCCATCCCTCCATCCATCCATCATCCATCCATCATCCATTTATCCATCATCCATCCATCATCCATCCATCATCCATTTATCCATCATCCATCATCCATCCATCATCCATCCATCATCCATTTATCCATCATCCATCATCCATCCATCATCCATTTATCCATCATCCATCATCCATCCATCATCCATCCATCCCTCCATCCATCATCCATCCATCACCCATCCATCATCCATCCATCCATCATCCCTCCATGTTCCCCCTCTCCTCCTGTTCAGGGTGGTGGGGGTGGAGCCTATCCCAGCAGCCTTCCCCCTGGACAGGTCACCAGTCCATGGCAGGGCCAACACATAGAGACAGACAACCATTGGCTCTCCCAGCCACGCCTACGGTCAATTTAGAGTCTGGATTAACCTGGTCCCTCTTGATGTCTTTGGACTGTGGAGGAAGCTGGAGTACCAGAGAGAACCCAGCAGGAACAATTTAGAGTCTGGATTAACCTGGTCCATTATTGAATTTGTTAAGTTTAACTGGGGTCATAGAAGACCGCCATCTTGTCTATTCAACCCGGGTTCCAGAATGAACTATCTAACTATTCCCAAGACCTGAATCCTATTTCTTAATTTGGAGGTGGAAGTGAGTGTTGCTGTGTTTCTAATATCCAGTCAGGAAGTGAGCACCAGGACAACCTGGTGCTCTTAGCAACAACGAGACCTGAGCCTCCGACTGCACGCTGCGTTAATAACAAGTCTGATGCGTGTGTGAGGAGCTGAGGGGGATAAGATCCTCACATCTAGATAGAAAGTGGTCCTGCACTAATTAAAATCTGATAATCCTGCAAGCTCGTTAATGGAGGTGTGAACGGGCCGGAGTTGCTTTTTAATCAATTACAGTTGCAGACTAATGAGCACCACACTGTGTCTCTTTGAAGCACACAGGGACAAAAGCAGGAGGAAACAAAAGTAAAGAGCAGCTAGAAACCCACAGCAGAGCCTCCCCACAGCAGAGCCTCCCCACAGCAGAGCCTCCCCACAGCAGAGCCTCCTCGCGCTAACGAGGGTGCAGCAGCACGACACTGAGAGATGCTGGCGGCCGGAGGACATCAAATGTCCCTGCTGTCTGCGCTTCAGTCAATTAAACATCAAAGCTGAATCGATAGGAGCGGCTCTCATCATCACAGGTGTCAGGCGCATCGATCAGCGGCTCCACACTGAAGCAGAAGCCATCAGGCTTCAGTTCGCTTGCCTTTCTTATTTGCATCTAAAGGGCGGAGCTAAGCTAGGGAGGGGAGGAGCCATACTAGCTGGGGGACAGCAGCAGCAGATGTTACCAGCAGTTCCTTCAGCTGCCACCTGCAGGATTTCATGATTTCTGACTTGTAAAATAATGGATTGACTTGACTTCACTTGAAATAACGGAAATAAATGAAAGCGTGTGTGACGGCGAGAAGCAGCCTGGTAATGATTGAGCGCTTTATGACAGCTGCTCGTGACTCATCTGTCACCTCACATCTCTCGCTCCCTCCATTATTCATCTATTTACACCCTCGGAGAGGAAGCGAGAGAACTCACAGGAGGACGACGTCACACGCCTGGGACCCGGATCCAGCGTGGGAGAGCTGGAGAAAGTCGCCGCTGATGAAACGTTCTGGTCATCCTCATCGCCACATAGACAGACGAGAGCCATCTGGATGACACGAGCGGGTTCCCTCACCGGTCACCTGATTCCTCCTTCCTTTCGAGCGGTGCAGTCGATTCTATGTGACCGTGTCAAGCCTCATGTTGATGGAAGCCATGTTTTAATGATGTCATCCTGTGAATTGACTGTCAAGTTGAAAAACTCAAATAATCTCAGAGTACACAAACATTTCTGTTCGTCTTTTTCTTCTCAAGAGCTTTTATCAAAGTGTCCCCTCCAGCTGTGACGACCCAACCAGTAAAAGCTGGTGGTCCACGTCCGCCTCCAGTCGACCGTGTTGTCACGCGTCTGACATGCTGACCTCTGACCTTCCGGGTCTGGATGCAGGAGAGCGCCGTACTATCAGTCCACGGCGTTCGAGGGTGAAACCTGCCTGAGTGGTTCTCAATGTTTCTGTGACGCTCGGTTCTGTCTAACCCGGTCAGGTTGATGCCACTCGAAGCAGCGTCCATCAAAAATGGTCTCCTCTAAAACGTGCCGTGGCGCCACGACGGAGATCACCGGGGGGTGGCAGGGTCGTGTGGGAGCGGTGGACCCTGAAGCAGCTTTACTCTGAAGCGCTGTGTTCTGGATGTCCCGCCATCATATCAGAGTCACGCGACACATCGAGGCCGCACGTTCAGCCACACCCTGCAGCTCAAATCCCAGGAAGCTCAGCGGTCCAGGAATTACGTGATCCCATCAAAGTCACCGTGAAGGTCGTTTTCTCTACCCACGATTCCTTGAAGGTGAAAACGTCGTTCCCGAGCTTTCAGTTGTCTCCCTGTTCATTATGCAATTCCATGCTGCTCTCCTGAGTACAGCTGGAGAAACGTCACGGCCTGATGATGTCATGACTCCCCGTTCGTCCCCCTCTGCCAGGAGCTGTCTCATGTTGCATTCATGTGGTGTCGGAATAATCAGAAAAATGAGTTTGCAGCAGGGACGGCAAAGACGAACAGCAACCTCGAGTCAGAGCAACACGTGAGAGTGTCAGTGGCGGTTTATTTGTGTGTGTATGACGCGTATGTGACACATGGATTGTGTTGGTATGTATGTGTGATGGATGTCCGCCCAGTGGTCACAGCTGGATCCAGGTGAGTGGTTAAAGCCCGCTGCCCTCGATTCAACCCTCCTCTGTTGTGGTTATGAGCCCAGCGCCGTGCAACCGTGCGGGAGGAGGTTGCGGCTCCGTCCTGAGGAACTGAACATTCAGTGGCGTGCAGCCCTGTGTGTGCAGCGGGAGGTCAGTGGTCGTCAGCGCCGGCCCGTCAGGAGCTTCACCTGCACCTCATTAACCAGCGCATCGTTGGTCCTGCTGACGAGCTGCTTACAAAGGGTTAAGTGTGAGGTAATTGACCTTGACAGCTGTGGGGTTTCTCTCCTGTTACCTAATGATATGACTTCAGGAGGCCTCCTGCTGAGAGGCTACACACACGCCAGGAGAAGCTCCGCCCACTGACTGATGGATTTACTGCTTAGGCACTCATGAAACAGTATTTTTACATACTAGGTAGAACTGAAGCAGTACAAGTGTCAAAGGTCCAACCCCAACACGACCCTCAGTGTACAAGTCTGGAGGAGAGGGGAAGAACATGACCCGAGCGCAGGAGCGTCGCAGGAGGTGTGGCCTCGGCGCTTCGGGCCAACAGACACAGCTGGCATGTTGAAGAGGGTCATTGTAGGACAATAGTTTCTTCTTGAAATAAAGATTTCAGTCTGGAAGCAAGCAACATTCGTGAATACTTCACTCCATGGTTGCAACCACATGATCTGACGATCAAATCGATGACTGATAATCATCCTGACGATCAGTTGAGGACTTCAATTCAAAACGGCGCCGTCCAGGCAACAATAATTAAAGTCTCATAGAATCAATAACAACATCTCTTTCCCTCTAGACTGATCAGGGCGCCGCGTCTCTCAAACGCTCCTCAGACAACGGCAGGTGCTGCTGCCATAAAAGTCCAGCAGGATCGCTCCATCGTCACGTCAGCCAGGCGACGCCGTCTCACCCGAATAATCCAAGCCTGCTGATGTCACCTTTGAAGTGGTGACCAGCATGTGCTTCTCTACTTTTACACCTTTGACACCTTCAGTGTTTAAAATCACCTGCTTCACGTTTGCCGTCAGCCGGCCGGTTCTCTACGTTCACCAGAGTAGAACTTCTGTTGCTGCAGCAGATCCGTGTGCTGCGCAGTGACATGGTGCTCGAACGCGTAGGAACATGGCGGCAGGCGTTATTCTGCTGAGCATCGTGGAGCCTGAGGAAGTTTACATCCCACATGACACAAAATTCTTTGGAAGCTGCAAACCAGCAGGATGTCAATGCCACGGACCAGGATGGCCGACGTGTCCCAGTGGTGATGAGATCCTGCGCATGTACACAAGTTATAGAGGGAACAAGATATGAACACTCGTCACCATTAATGCCAGAAACTTTAGTCACAAAGCAAAGTCAGAAATATTGAGGTAAATACAGAGCAGACGAATGGCTGTGGACTGGCTAGCTGGATGGTTAGCAGTTAGCAAGCGCTACTGGCTGGCTGGGTTAGGTAGATTATGAGGCGTGACCAACATTTCTCAGGCTGCAACTCAAACGTGCAGATAAATTAATGTTTGCTGTTGGCCCAACTGTTAGCGCTGGCTAACAGTTAGCTAATGGCTCACATGACTTTATCTGAGAGACAAAGTTGTCTTGGTAACATTTGAAGTTTTTACCCCCCCAATTCCCTTTTGCAGCCATTTGCAACCCTCACAACCCCAGCAGCAGCAGGCACTTCGCCTTCCCACCAGGTGGACATCATTTCAGGACTAAAATGTGACTTCCATCTCAGACGTGAGCCCGTGCTAGCAGACGCTCTTCCACTGGGCGACTGTACATGACCACCCTTCCCCTGTTTGCCAGCTGGGTGAAGTGTTGCTGCTGTCCGCTCCACGCCACGACCCCGTATGACCCCTGCGTGCTTCCATGACACACCCGTCAAACTGCGCTCGTCATGCACTGTAAACGGCAGACAACCACGCTCTTCTACTTCATAGAACGCCAACTCTTTTACTCTGATTAATCGGTATAATGAACACACACACAGGAGTCGTGGGCAGTAGTAGTCGGGGGCACGTGCCTTGCTCAAGGGCATGTCAGCCATTAATGTGGGGGGAGGAACGTGCTGCTCCTTTGAAAGCCGACAGATGAAAGCAGCGCCGAGCTTCAAAGAGACGGCGGTGACTCTGACACCGGCGTCGGCGCTAACTAGCCGTGAGTGATGCTGCAGCGCTAATGCACAGACCTGCTCCAGCCAAAGTGATTCATCCCCTCATCCCTCCATCCTTTCTCTCCTCCTTCATCCTGAGCAGTGTCACAAAGAACAAACACTGGTTTGGCCCCGTCGAGCTCAACAACACTAGTTTTACTTTTATTCATCACTTTCCTTCAGCAAAACTTTAATTATGCAGACATGAACTGCTTTGCAAAGACATCGGTTCAGTTTAGAGGCTTTCATTGCTGCTTCCACAATTTCCTTCCCTCTGCAGCTCCTCCTCCTCCTCCTCCTCCTCCTCCTCCTCCAGTTCCAAAGAGGCTGTTCCTGACTTCACAGCCGATTCGCTTATTTCCTCTTTCAAGTGGAACAGGGACATTCAGAACTGGAAGACCAAACTGGTGGTGTGAGCCACTGAGGTTTATTGACAAATGGAGTCGCAGGTTTGCTGAGGTCGTCTGTTCCGATCCTCGACTCCGCCGCAGGCGCGCTGGTGACCTCACGTCTCTGAGAACGCCGCAGCAGATTTCCTCGTTGTCTCCGCCTTGACAAATCAGATTTGAAGTTTACAAGAATTCAAATACCGTCTGACTTCATTCCAGAACCAAGTCATTCATTCTTTTGGCGATGTTAACTGAACTTGTACAATTCTGCTTTGAAAAAAGCGGACCCGTCTTGCCTGACAGGGAACCCCAGTGAGGATGCAGGTCCTCAGAACGCCGGACACGTCTGACACGTGCGTCATGACCTCACCTGCTGGGTTAACGGGGGATTCAACGAGAACCTGGAAGCAGAATTTTGGACTTGTGGACGGACAAATGCAACAATTTGAAAACGTCACTGTAGGAAACGTTGACGTTTCCCATTCTGTTGACAGTTTACAGACTAAAGGGTTGATCGGTTAATGAGGGGTGTAATCAGATTAATCGATGAGCCAAGCATCGTCCGTCGCTGCCCTCACCGGGACACTTGGGCGCTCTCACGTCATGTGGCCTTGCTGACATCATCTCTGCCGGCATGTCCCTGTGTCATGGGAATCAATGACATCAACAAGCGGGGACCCCAGCGGCTCTCCTTGGTTGAGACATTCGTTTCCTCACAGGCGCGGCCATGACGCTCTCACTGGAGGAGGAAGCAACTCCGGCATTTCGGACTCCATTCGTCTGAGCTCTCATCCATCCTCCTGACAACATTCCACTCAGAAATAAATGCCTTCACAGTTTTAGCTGAGCAACAAAGAGGACGGATCTGGTAAAATAGAGAATTTATACGCAGATGTGATATTAATTCTGATGATGTTGATGGTAGCCAGTAATCTTCTTGACGGTTTCATGACCATTTTTTCACCTCAGCACATTAAATACATTTGCACCAAGAACACGATGACTCCTTCCTCTTGGATTTACGATAGTTTGGGAGTATTGCCATTAAATGTGTTTTTAATGTGAAAATGTTTCTCTCTTGGCCAACAAGGTTGTATTTCATCTTGAAGGTCGCTGTCACTGCTGAACATCCGCTTCAGTCCCGTTGCCTGAGTGAGGAGGAGCGAGGAGCCTCCTGACAGAAGCCTGCACATGTTGAGCAGCCGCCTGAAGTCAAGTCTGGTGCCCGCGTCAGTGGGCGGGCGCTGGCGCTCCCTGAGGGCTCAATCTACCGTTCACCGCTGCATGGAGACGGTCAGAAGTGATCAACAACATCTGGACTGAGAGATCAAGTGTCTCCTGCAAGAAGAGAAAAAAATAAATCAGCACTCGCAGCTTTGACTCGCGTTGGAGAGTCAAGGTCCCTGCTAACCAGCAGGTCGATAGCAAGATGACCACCCTTTCACCGCCGCCAACACCAGAAACACCTCGCAAGGCTCGGGACAGACGACAAACTACAGATTTAAAGAATCAGGGTTCGTCCCCTTCAGCAGACTCAACATTCATGTCAACATGCTAACGGGACAGGACGCTGGCTGTCCTCGTCCTCTTCAGACTCGGGCCTGATTTCTGTCCTGGGAGTGTGAGCTCGGTTGGGTCGCACGTGTGCAGTGAGGACTGGTGTCCTCCTGAATGATGCTGGCTGCTCACAACAAACGCCAGTTATATTTTAATGTGATTAAATTAAACACAATTAGGAATCTTATAACCCACTGCTGCCAGCCCCCCCCCCCCACTTAATTAATTTAAATCCATTTAATAACATTTACATTCATTGTCTGTGTAGGATTAATTCTCCAGTGCTCCTGCGGAGGAGGAATCATCTTTTCAACCTGTTTCATATCCTCGATCATGCAGAACACCTGCAGGGAACCTGGCCAAAGCTGCACAGCCAGGTGTCCCTCATGAAAAACCTCACACCCTCTCACTCGAGTCTCCCAGAGGGGGAGGAGGCAGCAGAGACTGACACTTAAGCGGAGGGTAGGAGGACACAAAAAGATGGGAGACGAGGGAGGGAGCAGGAGAAAGAGCCCGACAGTGAACGAGCAGTGAGGCAGATTACTGCATCTCTACTTTCACACGCATTCCATGAAGCTGCTATCAGAGCAACAGCTGGAGGAAAAAGCCCCCAAACAGGCACAGACACACAAGGACAGCTGCACCTCTGGACGGAGGTCACACGTGGCTACGCCCCCCATCCATGAGTGTCTGAGTGGATACATACTTACTCAAGACCTCCGCCTGCCGCCTCTTTAACTTGAAAGGAAATGGTCTTCTCTGCGAACTCTGGGGCTGATATTTTATACAGCGGCAAACTAAAACCTTGGGATGAATTCAGAAGCTCTCTGAATGAGAACGTCTTAAAAAATGCAAACCCCATCAAAGCGCTGCCTCTGATCCATATGAAGATGCAGCTGCCTGCCTGCTCTCAGCAGCCACTTTCTTCCTCTGGCCTCAATGTAAAGCCTTTGAGTTGCCATGAATACAATCTTGGAGGAGAGCTTTGCTTTCCCCACTTTCTTCAGCACATTCTTCTGGGGGGGGGACTTCTGGTCTTTAGATTTTAATCCTCGTTGTTGTACCTGCGAAGTAACACATGCAGCATGTCTGAGGTGTTCCGCTTCAAATCTGAGGAGCACAACTTTATACAGTTGATTTCATTTCCTGTGGATGAGAAACTGCCTGAAGCTCCAAGAACAAGAGCAGCAGCGCTACGTCCCAGTGATACTTCACCCAGAGAGGGTAGCTGGTCCTCCAAGTACTCACTACCAGGAGTACTCAGCTCACTAAGAGGTCTCCCTCCTCCATCACTTCTTAGTGACTCCGGGCTGCAGGAAGAACCAGCCACGTAGATTTAGCTTGAAGCTAACAGAGACTGATGCTAACAGCAGCTACACTGTCCAGGAACGTCTGGTCACCAACTCTCCAGGTCTCTGGTAATCCAGGCCTCCTTGATCCAGACGGAGGATCAGGGATCCACCAACACCTGGACTGGAGACCAGGACTAACTCGAACTCTTCCTGTCCTGGACCAGTTCACAGCAGCGGCGAGTCCAGGCGGGCCAGCCCTTCTATCTACTACTACCAAGTTCCCTCCTCCAGGAATTAAAATGTCCAAAGATGTTGTGGGTGTTTTTGTGAGCCGACGTTTCTGCTCGTTCAAATAGTTGAATGACATCACAGGCAGCTGACGCGTACTGAAGTGATGTCGTCGCAGCCTCACGTCATCGTTGCCAGTAATCGCCACAAATACATGGAGAGGGAAAGTAAGGAGAGGTAATGGACCAGAGCAGAACCGAACCGGCACTGAAGCAGTTGCTTCTGTCAGCAACTCTGATCACGCATCAACATTTCATGGCTCTTCCACACGTGGACAAACCCCCTCAAGGTCACGGAGCGTGTGCACTGACGAGCTGTTCTCACACCGTACAAGACACACACATGATTTATTCATGTGCATTTTCCTTGTCCATGTGGAGCCAAAGCAGACTGATCCTGCAACTCAAGCATGAATAAACAAAGTTACATGTGAGAACACACACACACACACACACACACACACACACACACACACACACACACACACACACACACACACACACACACACACAGGGTTCTTATCAGGTGTGTGTGTGTTGCCAGACTCCATCTCTGTCACTGTCAACATTCTGGGTTAAAAGCTTTTCTATGAAGGACGACAATGACATGAGACGAGAACAGAGCGGATGAGAGACGACGGCGGTGCAGAACACGGAGGAACGGGGGAGGACAGGAGATGTGGGGATCCCTGGGATCAGGACTCTCTCTCTCTCACACACACACACACACACTGAAACCTCTCCCTCTTATCCGTTTCATGTGTTTGTTGAGATGCAACAGCAGCAGGAACGTCAGCATCTGCACCCCCCCCCCCAACACACCCAAGGCTCCAGCAGAGACGAATGTCACAGTCCCACTCAGACACCAGTAGCAGACAGAGAGAGAGAGGGAGAGAGAGAGAGAGAGAGAGAGAGAGAGAGAGAGAGAGAGAGAGAGAGAGAGTGTGTGTGTTGGTGGGGATTCCCTGGTGGACCATAAGAGCAGCAGAAGCAGCTGGTCCCCATGAGGGATCCCTGATGATGGACCCTCGTCCTCTCTCATTGGCAGCTCATCTCCTGGTGTCTGGGTCAGGACGGGGCAAACAGCCAGCATGCCCCCCCCTCCCATATACAAACACACACACACAGGCAGACGAGTGTGTGGTGGTGTGATGTCACGGGCGTCAGCTCTCAGGGTTCTGAAGCTGTGCATCCTTCCATCTAAGGGGAACGCTGGGATCATTTCAGCAGCCTGAGCTCTCCACACTAGAACAGAATAATGTGACAATTACACCAGCAAACAGCAGTAATGGGTTTTAGAGCAGCGCATCCTCTGATGGCGATGGGTGCTCTGCGCCGTGGCGGCTTGTTGGGCTGCTCCGTGAGGTAATGCGGGAGACGCTCTCACATCTCCGTGACCTCGCAGCTCCTTGTGAATCAGCCGAGCACGCAGCTCAGACCCGGGCAGGAACAAGTCTCTGTGAATGATTTCTTAATGCTTTCACAGACAGGAGGTTTGGGAGGGTGAGGGACCGGGGGGGGGGGGGGGGGGGGGTAAGATGGATGCTCGTTAGCAAATAAGACTGTGATGACTGAATGGATGGATGAATGATGGATGGATGATGGCTGGAGGGATGGATGGATGGACTATGGATGGATGGATGATGGATGGATGGATGGATGATGGATGGATGATGGATGGATGGATGGATGGATGATGGATGGATGATGGATGGATGGATGGATGGATGGATGGATGGATGATGGATGATGGATGGATGATGGATGGATGGATGATGGATGGATGGATGGATGTTGGATGATGGATGGATGATGGATGATGGATGGATGGATGGATGATGGATGGATGATGGATGGATGGATGGATGGATGGATGGATGGATGATGGATGGATGGATGGTGGATGATGGATGGATGGATGGATGATGGGTGGATGGATGGATGGATGATGGATGGATGGATGATGGATGGATGGATGGATGATGGATGGATGATGGATGGATGATGGATGGATGGATGATGGATGGATGGATGGATGATGGATGGATGATGGATGGATGGATGGATGATGGATGGATGATGGCTGGAGGGATGGATGGATGGACTATGGATGGATGGATGATGGATGATGGATGGATGATGGATGGATGATGGATGGATGATGGATGATGGATGGATGGATGATGGATGATGGATGGATGATGGATGGATGATGGATGGATGGATGATGGATGATGGATGGATGATGGATGGATGTCTCAGGGACAAAGGAAGAGGAGAGGAAGAGGAAGGTGATGATAGGAGTCACAATGACAAGCCTGGAGGAGGAGCTGAGTGTGGGGCTCCAGTGGCCTTCATGGCTGCTCCAGATTCTTCCACTATGACTTACATCACTCATCATTTACATGTTAGCACCTATGAATTATTACACCCCCCCCAGAAACACGGAGGTCACCTGGAGCTCCAGCTGCCCCTGTTGGAGGAGTGCGGCGGAACCGCGGGGCCACAAGTCTCACGCTCGCCATCATCAGCAATTGCAGCTATTGATTCCCTTCATGGACCACAAAGACCAGAAAAACAAGTCCCCGGTCAAACCCTGAGGAACCTCCAGAAACAACATGAAAGTCCTGAGCCTCGGATAAAAGCCCTCAACGTTAAACCCTTCACATTCACCGGTCACTCTCCCTCAATGGCTGACAGGCTGGAAGTGAGTGGGTTCATGTTACGCTGCTTCGCCGCTGTGTGGCGGCGAGCAATTGGAGCCCTTGAATCACCAGCATGGGCTTCAGCACAGAGGCCTGTTCATGTGGGATGTTTTTCTTTTTTCTTCAACTTCACATTCTTATGGCTTCAAGCGTTTTAGTCAAAGTGTCCCGCTGAATTAAAATAGCCAGAGAACTGGCAGCCTGTCAGTTTCCACTGGGATCTTTCCATCGTCCTTCAGGTCTCTGAAAAGTAGCTGGAGAGCGAACAGTCCACATATGGCAATGTTAGCATCCTGCTACAGTGACCGCCGCCACCACCGCCACCACCGCCACCACCGCCACCACCGCCACCACCACACGCTCATCTCTTGTAGGCTTCCATAGAACGTCTGATCTAAACTAGAACCAGGCAGTAGCGCTGCGTTCTCATATACAGATTTCAACGTGAGTCGGCCGCTCCCTAAGTCGGCCCCTCCCTGAGTTGGCCCCCCCGAGCCTGAACGTGTGCCGTGCAAGTTTAGCTCAACCGTTGACGGCTGTAAGTTACGGCTCTGTTGTCCTTCAAATGACGGGTATTTGCTGTTTCATGACTTCCACCAATCAATCGATGGCGTTCTTGATGCCCACTGAGAGGCGACATTTTCACCCTCATAGACTCACGATCAAACTCATCAGTTCCAACACAGCATTGGCGTGGGTACGACGCGCGAATGCCCGGATAAACAGAAGGAGGAGCTTCAAAACCTCAGCAGAGATGGTGGAGGTTTCCAGAGGAAGCTGATCCTTCGGCGTCCTGCCATCGAGGCCCGAGAGCTCCCGTTGAGTGCTGGTTGTGTACTTTTCTCATGTCATCAGTGCATCGTCACCCCAACGCCTCCGTGATCCCTTCAGCCATTTCAGGACAAAAAACTTGGCAAGGCTGAATCCTGAAGGCAGGGGGGGCCTGGGGGTGGGGGTGGGGGGTCTGAGTGGGAGCTGCCCTGAAGCCAAATGACCAGAGTCTGGCAGGGAGGCTGACTGATTAAACGGGACATTAACGGTAGCTGCTGCTCTTGTTCTACAGTTTGCAATTTAAAGAAGCATAAACACCTCCAGCAAACAAGTGGGAGTTAATGGAGCGGGCGTGTTCAATAATGCAGCAGGTCACCTGATCCGACAGTTAATGTACACAAACTGCAGCAGGCACACAGGCTCTGTTTGCTTAGCCCCTGTTTTATTGTTGCACCAATTTATTGTCTGTGAAAGCTGAAGTAGGAAGTCGTAACATTGGAGCTGTAAATGATTCGTTCAAAGAATTTACTCACAAGCTTGAAGGTCAAAGGTCAAATCAAAGCATGGACGAACTGACTGAATGTGTTTGTTTCATTTAATATAATGTGTAACTCCCTTCTGCCAGAATCTCAATTTATGATGAAGAATTTTACTATTCCAGCAGTCTCCTGAATGTTTGATGAAGTGGATCATGGGGACCAGACTTTGGCCACAGGCAGAGACTTTGAGAGCTCCTAGATTTACTGGCCCACTCTGGCTCACAGACACCTGATTCATTCACCTGCTAGACGACACCTCCAAGGTTCCAGCCGCCACAACATCCCTCGTCCTCGAGACAAACAATGAAGAACTTGCTCCAACTGAACCTGATCCCGTGTTTTGAAGTCAACAATAAAAAGAGTATTTTTTTATATGATCAAGGCAAGTCACATGGCGCCTGTCCAGTTTACAGTTTCACACCAACTTTTAGTGAAAGTCTCTTATTGTTCATTGTCCCCAGAACCAGACAAGAATACAAAAGACCCTCCACCCAGGCTAGTTAGCTTAGCCCAATGGCTGGTAGTGGGTGGGAAGTGTTAGCATCAGCTAGCTCAGGTCCAAGCTAGTTAGCTTAGCCCAATGGCTGGTAGTGGGTGGAAGTGTTAGCATCAGCTAGCTCAGGTCCAGGATGCTGGTGTGTCCAGCAGGAACCCTCCTCCTCATCATCATCAGTAGCAGCAGTCGCTCTTCTAGTCCTCAACAAACCTTTGGTTCTGTTGACCCAAGTTCCAGTGGAGCTTTGGAGGTGCTGTGTCAAATCACTGCTCCCAGTCAGGAAAGTAGTTCCGGCTACGTGTCTGATTCTACCACTACAACGTCTCCTCACGTTAAACTGGTATTCATCACCAAGGTTACACAACCCTCCTGATATTAATGCAGGCAGAGACGCAGCTATGCTACTGTTAAGGCCCAACAAGTTGGCACATTCCTCTAAAGGTTATCAAAGCGCTTCATTATCTCACCTCATTGTCTTAACACCAACGTTCCTACACGATAACAACCTGATGAGAGGTCACTTGTTCTCTCACCAAATAATTCTCAGATTTAAAACCCTTCTGGTGAAATAATCAGACGGGAGGCTTCCACTTTGAACTTGTGACAGTTGTTGCATTCACAAGCTCTTGAATGCAACAACTGTCAGCAGTTCAAAGTGGAAGCCTCCCTATTATGATGATTGGGAGCGGCGCTGCCCTCCGGCTGCAGCTGTCAATGAGACTTTGTTATCACAGGGGAAGGGTGCTCCAAATGGATGGAGAGCTTTAGTGAAAGCTCCACTGATGCAAGTATCCCATAGATTCAATTATTGATATCCAATCAGGCTTGTGACGCTTTGAACTTTGGACACTTTCAGACCAATAATAACTGGTCCAATTTAGAGCAGATTATTCAGTATCAATTAATTTTAATTATTTACATTTAAGGCTGCGATTCCATCTGACATTTGGAATAAATCCAACCTTGAAGTCGAACCAATTATGAAATACAGCAAAGCTCTGAGGCAGGGGACCCCCGAGCATGAACCGCTCAATATGGTGATCAAAGGCAGGAACGCATCTCTGGAACGCTGCAGGAACTGGTCATAAAACAGGGAAGTGAGTTACAGATGCAGGAGAACGTCTGGTTCCCTCGCCTCCAGGTTGGGACCTGAAATCACCAGCAGCTGGAGATACCAGCAGGTTCAGGTCTACATCGGATCCACCAGTAAACACCAGACCGGTGGATGGTGGAAGTTCAGGTCTACATCAGATCCACCAGTGACCCTGGTGTAGCTCCTTCATAGGCTAACTTTAGCTTAGCACTGCTAACGTAGCATCCAGGCTTCCAGCATCATCAGAGGGTTCATTAGTGAAGATGATCCTGACGAACTGAACCTGGAAGATCATCAGCTTCCATTGACTTTGGTTTGTGGACGTCTTCATTAAAGATCTGACCAAACTTGGCCGCCTCCTCGCCATGGTAACCTCTGAGTCTTCACACTGATCCATTGCCAAGGAGGTTCTGACCACATCTGAGATGATTTGGTCCATCCACTAGAACGAGGATGTCAACATGGCGAGAAAACCAAGTCATTTCCTGTTGCCATCAGGTGGCACAGTGAGTCATCTAACCCTAACTTGAGAGGTTCTTCCTTTGCCCAGGCTCTGCCCCTCCGCCAATGTTCATAATCGTTTTTGCAGTTGGGTTTCATTTATTGGACCTTGATGGCAAACTCTGAAAAGTTTGGGAAAGTTTTACACTCATCAGAGGAGGTTCTGTTTCCAAAAACTGAACGTGTGCCAAACAGGAGATGAAGCTCCTCCTCTCATCAGCTCGGCACCAATCACCACTCGTGCAGCGACAGGTTTGGCTCATCCTGGTGCCGGCAGACGCTGTCAGAGTGCCCTCTAGTGGCCGTTACGTGTTGATCTCTTCATGTTCCTTTGTAAAGACAGAAGATCTGTGATCATCCAGCTGTTGGGGTTTCAGTCGAGTCCTGCGAGCCGACGCCTCCACAAACCGCCTCCCTCCACTCCTCAGCTCAGTCGCATCACGGAAACACGTTTTGTTTCTTTTTGTTTTGCTCGACTGTCAGAGTTGATCCCAAACCTGTGACTCGTCTCTGACTCCAGTGAGGAAGACTTCAACACCATTATCCCTCCCTCTTCATTGTGGCTCCCTCCTCTTCACACTCTGAGCGAGAGAATGAATCCCTGCCGCCGTGCTAACACCCCAAACACCCCCCGCTGCTGGAGAACAATCGAGCTGACTGTCCTTGAAGAGGAAACTGAAGCAAAAATAACACAAAGCTGGAGCAAAACGCTGCCGAGGCCCTGGGTAATTAATTAAGAGCGTTCAGACTTCCTCGTGGCTTCATCGCCAGCAGTGCAGCGCTGAACTGCAGCAAACTGAAAGCTCATTAGGAGCGTCTCTTAAGCCATGATGTTTCATTCCTGACTGGAGCTTTTTCACCGTTTATGCCAACACCGACAAATCGTATGCAGCTGGTAGAAAACTGCACTAAGTGCTCATAAATCTTATTATTGGATGGAATGAGTATTTTAATAATGTAAAACAAGAACAATACATGAATCTTCCTCTATCCTGCGATAGATCTGGCTAAGGTTTTATGATTTGGCCCAGGGCCGCCCCAGGTAGACAGCTCATTCATCATCAGACGCGTCACCACCGAGCGCTCGTCTGGAAAAGCAATAAGGTGGTTTTCAGTCTCGACTCAGACAGTTTGGACTCGCTGAGACATCCGACACTTGAGCTGCGATCACCAGCCCACGTGGCCCGAGGACAGAAGCAGCAGCTCCCTGTTGGAGGCGCTGCCACTCCTGCAGGTCCCAGGAAGCGGATCACGCTGATGTTAGCCACGTTAGCTTCTGCTCACGCTGCTGTGAGGGACCAGGACCACGGCCTGAGGGTGCTGCTCTCCTCGCCGCTCTGCTCTGCTCGTTCTGTCTGTCAGCTTCGGTTGTTCACACATTCATCCAGTGACCCACGTTTCTAGGCCTCAGTTCACCACGGTCATGTGACCCTTACTGGTTTACACATAAAACTCAGCAAGAACGGAACCGAAGTAGGAACCGGTAGTGCAGGTCGTCCTGCTACCTGTGACGTGCTGGATAGGTTTCTAGATGATCACATTTGCAGATTATTCAATTACACATTATTATTATCACATATTTCACATTGTTGTTCAAACTTTGGCTTCCACCACTTGAGGATGGATGAGGGGAGTAATACTGCAGTAAATACTTCCTTCTATGAAGGAAGGAAACCACCAGATTAAGGAAAGCAACACCTGACACCGACACTCCTCCCCTCCAGTCCCAAGCATCCTGTTTCTGTGTTTAATCTTTCAAACTACGATCATTGCTTTCAAGCTGGTTTCTGTCCGGCTGAGCCTGGAGTCCACAGCATCCAGCTAGTGGGGCTGAAACATGGCCGCAACTTCAGGCCAGCAGCATGGAGACATTTCACAGTTTTACTTTGTAGTTCCCATTTTCATTTACTTCGGACGTTAACGTTCAGTTACTGCAACACTTTTTCCTTTAGCAAAGGTTAAAGGTCAAAAATTGTTCCGATGTTCAATCAGTGTGGACGCAATGGATGAGGACTGAAAGGTCCTTTGTCAGTGAAGTATTTTTAAAATCATGTCCTCCAGCACCTCCAGGCCCTACCTTGAGGTGCTGGAGGACATCTTCACCTCCCACTCAGAAAGCAGTGGGAGGCCCTGGACGGGACCACGGTCCTCCTGGGGCAGCACTGACCTCCCGTGAGTCCTCCAGCCTGCCGCTGTCAGCAGACCAGCTTCAAGAGGACGCCGTTGCTGGGCTCAGACGCCGCGGGCGACCCGGCCTCATCACTAATTGATCCAGTTCTTGTTTCCCTCTATTTTTAGTGGGGTGCCTCTGTGCAGCCTCCGTCCTCCTTCCTACATGCAACACACAATACTCACGCTCAAGCACGTTATTAGCGGGGGGAGTGTGGGGATGTCACAGCGGGGCGTCGCAGGAGCGGCTCTCCGCCTCGCCTTTTATATGAGGTGCTGTTGCATCAAGCGAGGAGACAGAGCCATGCTCGCTGAGCCCCGTGCCTCGCTCCTCAGTGGCAGTCGACGCCATCGGCTCACCTTCCCTCGGCTGCCGGGGACGTTCCGGCTGAGGCTGCGTCCATGCTGGGTGAGGATGGTGGAACACCAGCGCCTCCTCAGGCGGAGGGAGGAGGTGTCAGACTGTTGATGAAGTTAAAAAAGCAGATAAAACACAAGACGCGGTGGTGATGAGCACAGTTCTGATGACGAAGGCAAGACCCCAGCGAGCAAGGACGCTCCTGCAATGTTGCGTCATGATCCCCCACTGATTGGCAGCAGGAGCCATGCCTCTCGCCACCTGAGGGCGGGTCCTTTCGAGGGCCCTGAGGAGATGAGCAACTGAAGATGAAGGAAGTTCTCCGACACCAATCTTTATTCATCGTTTGGAGTTTTTCCAAACCCTGGCTCTTTGAGTCCTAAAGTACACATTCGCATGTCAACTGTTTGGGGGAGAGATTGTTCAAGGACAGTTGGATTCTGATTGAACAAATTAACATTCCATCCTCCCTCTGTGTCATCATGGAGATTCAGGGTTCCACATCACCAACAGGAAGCTGCTGCGCATCACACAGCGTCAGTGGTCATGAGCACAAAATTGGAATCATGGCGTCAGCGGCTGGTCATCGTTCTCCCAGTCAGGAGGACCAATGACGGCACGCCTCCTCACCTCTGACTCACTGAACTTGACCTGTACTTGCGATGGCTCTGCGAACGGAAGGTTTGGAATCAGAGCCGAAGGAAAATAAACCATCTTGTTGCCATGGTAATAATGACCTAGGTGTGTACAAATGAGTGAACAAGCAGAGAAGAAGGACCAATAATCTCTCCTTCAGGCGCCTCTATTTATAGGAGCCAGCGTCACCTCAGATTGAGGTTACTGACGGACGTTTGCTGCCCCCTGCTGGAGCGCCGTCACACAACCGGTGCCGCCTCAGCTGCGGTTCTTCAGCAGCTGGAGGATGGGAGAGGAGTTGAGTCTCGACTCACGCGCTCATGTCTGCCGCCTTCTTCTCCTCCAGACGACCAACTACGTGTCACTTCCTCGCATGGCTCTGACCTGACGGTGGCGCTACAGCAGCCGTCGAGGGTCAGTCAGCTGAACTTCATAACTTTTCCTGAAATGTGACTTCATAAAGGTTCAATTTTCATTTCAGGAGAGAAGTCTGGAGAATTCCATCACATGACCTGAGAGCAACACCAGGTCAGTTATGTGAGGCGGGACGTTCGACCTCCAGAACCTCATGACCAGAACATCCTGGGACAAACAGCAGCTCAGCAAACACACAAACTTCATTATGAAATTCACTTCACTTCAGTTCAGATTTTCCATCAACCTTTAATACATCAAAATACCAAGATGGAAAACGTCAACGCGCCTCCGTGATGTCAGCTGATACCAGATCAGCCAATGGCATCATTCAACGCTCAGAGCACAAAACTTCAACCAGTAGAGGGCAAAACCTGCGTTTCTACGACAGCACAGACAGTTTCACCCTTCAGACGCAGACCTGACTCATTCAACAGGAACCTGGTTATCAGCTGATCGCCTGCTGGGCCCCGCCTGCTGGGCCCCGCCTGCTGGGCCCCGCCTGCTGGGCCCCGCCTGCTGGGCCCCGCCTGCTGGGCCCGACCAGGACCAGTGGCGACCACACGGAGCATTCTCGCTCTGGGCCCTGAGGGGGCAGTGGCGTCCAGATATAAAGTGTGGTTTGTTGGCGTCTGGTCTCTGCAGCCGTTCACCGCTTCATGACCGTAGAGCTGCTGGCGCCATGGGAAGCTGAGTGACCTCAGCGGCGTGTCATCACAGACCAAACCCCTTCAGTTGCAGCCTGAATGTGCCAGCATTGGTAGGTACTTGGGTCCCCTGCTGCACCTGGCGCTCCACGGAACCTACAGAACCGGACCATCAACGCCTCTCAGCACCGACATTCCTTCTGCTTTTCTCTGGCCTGTTTAGTGTCTGTTAGCGCTCGCCATCGAGGCAGCGTCCCCTCACCGCTTCATCAGGAGCCGCTCAGCAGCATCCTCACAGCTCCGCCCCCAGGCAGAGGCCCAGTCCTCTACAGGGATGTAGAGAGGAAGGTGTCCTTGTCCACTTGGTCAGTATTTATTGATCCCAAAGATCCTGACGCCGTGCAGCTGCGGCAGCTTGGGGATGAGGACGGTGAGCAGAGACACCGTGTTGACCACGAAATGGACGCGGTCGTATTTGGTGTAGAAGCTGGTCAGTATGTACCTGCGGGGAGACAAGACAGAGGACGGAGACATGAGGAGACAAATGAGCTTCGGCCGTGTTTGGACTCACGTCACTCTGCTAGCAAGCCTACCAGCTGGTGTCCGCCACTTCTGTTGCTATGACATCTGTCGCCATCACTATACGTCAAGCCCCCCCAAGCGGCCAATGACAGAGCGGCGCTAATCAATCAGGCTGCGGAAGTCAGAGAGGGAGGACGTCCTTACATGGCAGTATCATCGTCCAGAATCTCCTGGGATTACTGGGGAAAGGGTGACGGCGCTGTTGTAGTTGAGCGGCGTTTCTTGAGTGACGCTCTTGGTTCTGCCATCTTGCTGGATTCTCTTACGCAAGTCATTATTTTGAGAATGTGAGTGACAGCAATTCAGGCTGATCAACAGCCAATGAGAAGTGCTGCACCCATGATGCAACTGGAGGTGCGACCCTCGTCCGTCAGCCCGCAGCCTGGCGGTGATGAGAGGACGTCCACTTCTGAGGAAAGCAGCTCTGGACTTTTATTCCAGATCCCATGAAAGCTGATCACTCATCTGGATCTTAAACAGGCCTGGAGTTCATCATGACTCCGCCCACCAGCTGCCTGAGCAGAGTAGACGACCATATAAAGTCATGAGTGAACTCAGGAAACATGTTGGAGACCTGTGCTTCCTGGTAGAAGGCTGCAGGTAGAGATACTGACACCTGAACTTGGAATATCTGCTGATACGGAGTACTGATACCAGTACCATTGGAATACAACGCTTCATACCCTTGAATAGAATCTGTCATCGCTGTACTGATGTGGTACTGACAGATCGTCCGTGGCGTTGAGCTTTCTATTCTTGAGTGACAGTCAAACCTGAGAAAGAACAGGCATCATCAAAGGTAGAGTACCTGGATCCCCTCAGGGAAGCGTTAGCACGCCGTGACCTGTGAGCGCATGGCGGCTCCTCCACCAGAGGCCTGCTGAGGTCCAGCCCATGGCCTCAACCTGGTTTCCAGCGTTTCCTGCTGCAGTTCGTTGGTCTTGTTGAACTCGCCGTGTTCTTCTGCATGATGCGCCTTCGAATAACTTGACATCGCCACTGATGGCCGCCCCAACAGGACGGTGGCGCCCCTCCCAACTGGAACCTTCACGTCTTACAGCTCGAATAGTTTTCACTGCTGAAGCTAGCTCAAGCTAGCGTGACAGCACGTGCTCGCTGCTTCTTCTTCGCCACAGTAAAATCAGCTGCTGCCAGTGGTAACGCGGCGCTGGTTAAGAGCAACGGGAGGATGTCTGGCAAAACAGTCGCTTTGCTCGGCTCTGCGGGATGAAAGACGTGCTGACGGACGGGTTCTAGACTCGAGTGCTCGCTGACGCTGATGTAAGGAGCGGAACAACTCTAACTAGTCTGACACGCGTGTTCCTCATCATCAGACACCATGTTTCTATCAACACCTGACACAGTAACATCCTATAGAAGACAGAGGAGGAGGAGCCTAACTGCCCCTCCCCAGCTCATCAAGTCTGGAGGTCGGAAGGTCACTTACAGGACGATTGGCGTGATGGTGAGAAACTTGCGCGAAGCGGTAAACTGCACGCCGTAGTCCATCTGCTCCCAGTGAGTCAGGAGGCGGGCCTTGCCCTGGTCAGGGGTCTCGAAGGGCGTCCCTTTGACGGTGTGGAGCAGCAGGTACATGCACTGAGAGCCAGCAGAGACACACGTTAGCGGGCTGGCGCTGGCGGGAGGCCAGCTGTCACTCATGAAGTTCCTCTTGAATGATCAGGGAAGTCACGCCGCTGAGCGCAGGATTAACTACTCACTGACGTCCCTCTGGACAACTCATGAAACTACAACCAACGCTGCTCAGTGGGAGAGAAGCTGCCGGAGCAACGAGCAGGGAGTGAGCTAGCATGAACGCTCCTCTGCTACAAACAGCGCTACCTACAGGTTAGAGAACATCAAGTACACTTTCTGAAGCAAATGTGCATAAGGAGGCAGCCTTCTGCATGAGCATGCGTTAGTGTCCTGTTTTAAAATCAGGCTAAATTAGCATCTGAGCTACTCAGCTGCTACTTCCAAAAAGAAATGCATTTCCTCATGTTGAACACCGGGGGGCGTGATTCACAAACTCCACAGCTTGGAAGTGTTTGGTATGAAGCGAAACACGAAGACGTCCAGACAGACAAACGAGCCGCAGAGCATCAGAATCAAATCATCACTCAGAGAAACAGCTGGATCAGAGGAAGCAGCTCCGCCTCCTCTGACGTCATCCATCTCACTGTCATCAAATTCAACAAGCTCACCTGAGGAAGAGACCTGAAGTCTGTTTGTAAGGCTCTGAAGGGTCAAAGGTCAAATTCGGCCTCTACCCAACTGTTAGTAGTTGAGGTTATGATCTATTCGCCTCTGACAGACCAGCCTCCTGAGTTCTACCTGAGTGCGTCAGTGGAACGTGTGAGAGGGAACGCGAGCGTGTGGCTCGTTCTGCTACTGACCAGGTTGTGGATGAGGTTGGTGAGCGTCCAGACGACGGGGACGCTGGCGAAGGGGATGCTGAGCAGGATGACGTGCAGGAGGCCGATGCCCAGGATGTAGGACAGCCACATTCCCCTGCTGTTCATCACCCGGGTGTTAGGGTTCACCTCGCTGTGCGCCGTGCCCACGTTCATGATGGCGGCAGCAGTGCCGCCGCCGCCTCGGCAACACTCGGCTAGTTCAAAATATAAAAGAGCAGGATGAGAGGAAGAGGGCAGGTGCCACAATCATAACAAGCCAGCAGCCAGTCCCTCGCCACCCGGGGTCAAGACTGACCTCTGACCCATCTGATGGTTCACCTGTGACCTACTCAACAACGGCGGTGACATCACCACACAATGGCCCTGACCTCTGAACCGCCACCTACACACGTACAGCAGTACTAGCACAGATACGGTGGCTCACATGATGAAGTCTCGGATGCGTTTGGGGTTTTTGGCCCAAATAAACACAATTATTACACAATCTGACCCCTGACACGCCCACCGCCTGCTTACATCATCATGGCTCCTCACTGAGTAAAGCCAGCATGACTGTGATGGTCCAACCACGTGGGTCCCGGAACGCCTGTCAGGTTGGAATTCAGTCCTGAAGCAACCGCAGGTCACATGCCAGCCAATCGGCAACCAGGACGTTGCTGTTGTTGGAACTAACGTCAGCTATGCAGGTCAGCTGCATTTTAACCTTTGACCTTTGGCAGAACTAGAACAGCTGAGCATGTTAGCATCTGCTGCTCAAGAACCGTGCTTTCACCGTTGTAACGTGACGTTCCTCTCCCATGCGGTCACCAGCAGACGTGAGGAGCTCCCGCGGCTGTTGGTGCCTCACGGACCGCGTCACTGGAGGCAAAATGGCTTCGGTCCTCACCTGGATGATCTCACTGCTCGTCTTACGGGAGCCTCCAGTTCTGCAACGGCTGCTTACACCGGAGCACCGGTCTCAGTCTTCCGGTGACGTCGTCCAGCTCCGAAGCTCCTGCTCGCGCTTCCGGGCGCTCGCTGGCTCGCTCGCAACCTCCGGGACACCGGGAACTTCCTGCGTCTCCCAGCTGACAGCAGGCGACACGGCGGCACCGCCGGGACCGGGCAGCGTCTCCGCTCGGTGCTGCGTTTCACTCTTCGCATTCCGCTGTGATTGGCTGATGTAGGTCACGCGGTCAGGCCTGGCCAATCACGACAGCGCAACGAAATACACAATTACGCCCCTCATGCGTCACAGAAGAGGCGGGACCGTGGAGGACGGTCGATGAAACAAGATAAGACATTTCAAACAGTTATAAATGAAATTTGAGGAAATGTACAAAAGAGAAATACAAGACCGAAAATACTTTGAAGAACCAAATAAAAGAACAGTTTGCATTTTAAAAAATAGATTTACGATACAACAAAAATGTGTCTCACTAAAATGAAAATGATTGTGTCTGGACATCTGGACTGTGACATCACCAAGAAGCCACAGATCCAGAACGCAGTCACGATAAAGGTAGCCTTGGAAGGAACTACACCAAGGTCACTGGTGGATCTGATGTAGACCTGAACCTCCACCATCCACCGGTCTGGTTTTTACTGGTGGATCTGATGTAGACCTGAACCTCCACCATCCACCGGTCTGGTTTTTACTGGTGGATCTGATGTAGACCTGAACCTCCACCATCCACGGTCTGGTTTTTACTGGTGGATCTGATGTAGACCTGAACCTCCACCATCCACCGGTCTGGTTTTTACTGGTGGATCTGATGTAGACCTGAACCTCCACCATCCACGGTCTGGTTTTTACTGGTGGATCTGATGTAGACCTGAACCTCCACCATCCACCGGTCTGGTGTTTACTGGTGGATCTGATGTAGAACTGAACCTCCAACATCCACCGGTCTGGTGTTTACTGGTGGATCTGATGTAGAACTGAACCTCCACCATCCACCAGTCTGGTGTTTACTGGTGGATCTGATGTAGAACTGAACCTCCACCATCCACCAGTCTGGTGTTTACTGGTGGATCTGATGTAGAACTGAACCTCCACCATCCACCGGTCTGGTGTTTACTGGTGGATCTGATGTAGAACTGAACCTCCACCATCCACCGGTCTGGTGTTTACTGGTGGATCTGATGTAGACCTGAACCTCCACCATCCACCGGTCTGGTGTTTACTGGTGGATCTGATGTAGAACTGAAGCACCCTCAGGAAGTAGAGCCTGTGCTGGGCCTTTGTCAGCCGCTCAGAAGCGTTCATGCTCCAGGTCAGGCCCCCCTCAATGTGGACTCCCAGGTAGTTTAGATTCTGGTGGACTGTCTATTATGAGCTCCTTGGTCTTTAAGGTGTTGAGGTGCAGGTTGTACTGTCAGCTGCTCCATCTCATCCCCGTAGGAGCACTGACCCCCCACTGTGGTGTCATCGATGATGTTGCTGTGGTGGATCTCAGACGTCATCATCAACCAGTCTCTGGTTAGCTCGTGTCATCCCCATACAAAGGGAGGCCCCTGACTGTGTTTGTAGCGTAGGTGAGAGGAAGCCACGCCAGAGGCAATGAAAACCCACCAACAGAAGTGAGACTCTGGTTCCAGAGTCAGAGATCAATGGTGTCGTGTTCTCGATCCCAGATAAGCTCAACAACGCATTCAGGCCGTCAGTAGCCCAAAGCCAGCAGGGTCAACTGTCTTCTGCTTGCATGAGATGATACATGACACTCACCACTTGTAAGGGCCCCCCGTGATGAGCGGCATCAAACAAGTTTGGCGGGCTGACGGTGGACGTCTCAGACGCTCGCAGCCTTGGGCGCCACAGTGGCATTAGCCATGTTAACTTGAGCTCTCTTCAAACTGGATGGCAGCACTGTGAGATCATCGCTGGCGCTGGAACAATAGTCAAGAACACGACAAAGATCAGACTGCAGATGAGGGAATGATGATGCCAGCAGATGAACACGCCAGTCGTCATCCGGGCAAAGAGACGGTTGGAATGAATTTCACGCTGTGGAGACAAAGTTTGTCAGGCCTTTATGCTCAAAAACCAAACTAATTCATTCACAAGTTTGTCCCGGCTCATTATTCGCTCTTTATGGTAGCGTTTCATCACCTCCTCAGTCCAACAGCGCACATTTTCTGATAACTCCCCTTTGCCTTCACACATCTTCATGGTCAAACCTCGAGTCCAGCAGCTGTATCTGTTTCTTCAGACACGTTTAATCCACGTTCAGAAAAGTCCCTCAGGCGGCCACGTTCCTCAACACGCTGGCTGATGCCCACGGGTCACCTGGCCAGGGCTTTAGACGAAATGCGATTCTGTTAAGAAGCAGAGATAAAAGCTTTCAGAAGGGAGAGTTCTGTGCGTTCGGGCAGCAGCAGCTCCTTTTAGCTAATCAAGATTCAAGTTGTGTCATTGTGGCGTATCTGACAACTGACAAATCCACTGAATAACCCTGAAGAAAAGAGATACCGTGTCCACAAGCAACACCGTCAAGTTTGCTGTTCAGGATGGACAAGGGTGATTCCATCAGCAACTCAGGAAAACATTCGTCAGATTATTGATGTCCACATAAATACTCAGACTGGCGACCTGTCCTGTCTCGCCTGAAGAGAATGGATGGATGGATGGTCAGTCACTCACTATCACCTCTTTAGGCACAAAGTGGTATTACAAGAGGGGGCTACAATTGGCTCTTACTTGTTGTTAAAGTTACAAACTGCACCTTTGACAAACATTTGCAAGCAATTCCATTTCTAAGCGTTCTTGCGTTGTTGTTATGCAGTCATACAAAAATGTCCTTGGCATTCAACGTTAGCGGTGCAAGACTGACGTGATGTAACTCTGCTCGGTTGGCAGCCTGATGTCAAGCTTCACTGCACAGCGAGAGAGAAGTTCCACATGTTGAACTCTCAGCACGTCACCACGGTGCAACGCAGCAGCGTCTGCGCGCTCGGCGCCCGGCGGCCCCACACACATCTTCTTCCCTCCTTTTTTTCCTCCATCATTTGATTGTTTGTCGTGTTCCTGAATGAACTTAAGAATGAAGAATTATGTTATTTCCAATATAATCTGGTCAATCTTGACTGCCGACATTTTAATGACTAATTTATGAACTCAAATCTCACATTTACAATAGATGCTGCAGTGCCACATTACAGGCTGATGACCTCATTATGACCAGCAGGTGTCACCATCAACACACCCAGAGCTGCTGCGCACCAGACACACACTCACTCATGCCAGGCAAGATCGTGTCATTAATCACCAGCGTGCATTTCCACCATTAATCAGCCTTGTTACAGCGAAGACATGAAGCGAGCAGTGTAATCCCAATAATCCCGCATTATAATCCTGCAGGGTTTACACATGAAAAACAGGTCTTAGGTCAGAGAAGTGCGGTTTGACTTGTGTCATCATGTGCTTGTTGTCAAACTTTATTCCTGAACAATGTGAACGTTCATGATAGAGAGAGAAACTGATTCATCATCTTTGTCCCTTCAAACATGCCAATCGACCTTTGATGGTGTCTGCGTGCCTCTGCAGTTTCTTTGTCTGTCACATTTCGCTGCACTTTACTCCGTCTGTGTGTCATTTTGAGTTTAATCGCATGAAATTCATTTTTTGCTGCTTGCGCCTCTTGCATGAGACAATTCACCCCCAGTTCAACGCTGCCAGCTGAGTGTTGATTGTTCATTGTTGCATTAGAATTGTAACTGTGACTGCAATTTAGCTCGCAAGCTTGCTAACATCTAAAGCCCAGAACTGCAGAGGCCATTTCTGAAGGAAACAAAAACCGTGTTGAAAATGGTAAAAAAAAAAAAGTGTCGAAACTGAACATTTTGGGTCAAGAGGACAGGGCACGAGCAAAACCACCCAAACAGGCTATGGGTGAGCTAACAGGCTAATGCTACTGCTGAGCTGGTCCATGAGGATATTTCATTGGTCACGTTTCTTTGGCCTTGAGGTCGCGTTACCGTGACGTTATGGATGCCTACTGACAAACAAGCCAACTGGAGTGCAGTCCTCCATCACGGTGACCTCAGCCAAACCTCATCTGTAAAAAGTGCCAATTTAAGCCATCTTAGAGGGAGCTGCTCCAAAAGGTAATGAATTTCCTTCCTAGCCGAGGCCACACCCCTCTACCGCCTTCAAGTTTGGTGAAAGTCAACCTTATAGTTTTGCACAATCTTGTTGGAAGAATCACGCCACTAAAAACATGACTTCAACAATTTAACTGAGTAAATAGTGTCACTTACAGAGCGCTGATGTTGCAAAGGCATCGCTCGTACTTTATGTTTTCGAACGTACAATAACAATAACAAGAACGTTACCTGAGCTAAAGGTCACGGTGCCGGTCCGGCCTGGGCTGGGGGACGGCAGTGGTGGACTCGTGACCCCGGCAGGCTTGGATGATAGCCGCGCTGGAAAAGGCTGACGCAGGGAGTCCATTATTGCCCCTGGAGGAAGCTGAGGATTAGAACACCAAAGAATTTCAATAAAAGAAGTGTCTGTTTGGGGGTTGGGGAGGGGCAGGAGGATGGTGCTGGTGTGGGGGGGGGTTCCCCTCATTGTCCCAACAGTGATTGAGAGCAAGAGGAGGGGAGTGGGACAGCATTGTGTTTGCAGCTCCTCTGAAGAAGGTGGTTATTAGGGGGGATGGCTGAGGAGGGGTGAGGGACTGGGAGGCTGTTGACTCTTCATCTTGTGTGAACAAAGTCTCTGGCACATAGCCCTCTTCTGTCCTTCTGTCCCGGACCCCCTTGTTTACGAGTGCCATGAATTCTGTCCCTCTCGGCGGGGACCCCCACCGACACCAACCTGCGCCGCCGCACTTTGTGGGGCTTAAGTGCCCTTTAATTAGGCCGGCTCAGTGTCCGGCTGAAGACCGCCGAGGTTCCCTGTGGGACCCAACACAACTCCCCTCACACAGCCTGGCCATCGAGTGTTTGCTGCTCTAATGAAAAAGGTTTATTTGGGCGAAAGGTTCTTGTCCTCTTTGTTCCCGGTCTTAAAAAGCCCTGACAAAGGCATTGATATTATCTTTAACACTCTCCCATTTCCAGGACACATTAGTGGGAGGAGTCTCCTCACCACGAAGACACAAGCAATCATCATGAGAAACCATGACAGGACAGAGCAGACCGGGATGTTCTTACGATGACTTCCTTTTCCTGGAAGTGCTCATCTCAAAAATGGCAGCTGCATTGGCAATGGCGGCGAACAAGTCAATAAGTCTGACTTGGTATTTCAGACATCTCTTCAAAAAGTTCCGGTCCAACCGGTCAAGAACACTACCAAGTGATCCAGGAAGTTCAACGACACAAATGAAAAGCTAAAGGAGTGGACGTGTGCACTGGGAGCTCGACAGATCCCACCAGCGACTCCAGTGACCGTTCCCGTTCCATCTGTCTGTATCGGATGTTGTTTTTCAAGTACAATAGAATACGAGACAAACTTTGTGTTGGTGAAGTCATGTGACCCTGGTGTAGCTCCTTCCTAGGCTAAAGTTAGCTTAGCACTGCTAACCGTAGCATCCAGGCTTCCAGCATCATCAGAGGGTTCATCAGTGAAGATGATCTTGATGAACTGAACCTGGAAGATCAACTTTTGTTCACCAGAGCTGATTTACTGGTTCAATCACCACAATCACATGGAGCGATCCTATTGGCTGCTGGGGGAGGAACCAGGAGATGACCACTTCCTGTTGGTGGAGGAAGCAGCAGATGACCACTTCCTGTTGGTGGAGGAACCAGGAGATGACCACTTCCTGTTGGTGGAGGAAGCAGCAGATGACCACTTCCTGTTGGTGGAGGAACCAGGAGATGACCAATTCCTGTTGGTGGAGGAACCAGGAGATGACCACTTCCTGTTGGTGGAGGAAGCAGCAGATGACCACTTCCTGTTGGTGGAGGAACCAGGAGATGACCACTTCCTGTTGGTGGAGGAAGCAGCAGATGACCACTTCCTGTTGGTGGAGGAACCAGGAGATGACCAATTCCTGTTGGTGGAGGAACCAGGAGATGACCACTTCCTGTTGGTGGAGGAACCAGGAGATGACCACTTCCTGTTGGTGGAGGAACCAGGAGATGACCACTTCCTGTTGGTGGAGGAACCAGGAGATGACCACTTCCTGTTGGACTACAAACACACCTCCTCCCTGCAGTCATGTGTCCTGGTCTCAGTGGGGTTCCATGATTACTCAGAAGTCCGTGAATTCCATGAATTCATGCAGAATCTGTACAGAGGATGAATTCACATTAACTCTCTCATCCTTGAGCGCAGCGATGTCATTGTGATAACTGCCAAAGGCATGAGAGTCGAACGGGGAGGTTCTGCTGACTGCCCCAACAAAATGAGTAATTTTTGGATGGCCCATTGTGTGAAGAGCTTACAGCGCTGAAAGGAAGGAGGCAAAGGACGGATATAAACAAGTGAAAGGTGGTTCGCAATGAGAGAGAGAAGAATGATGAAAAGGCGTTTGTGAAGGGAGCAGGGCGGGGTTGGGCGTGTTCAGAAACTTTTTGGCTACAGCGCAGTGTGTGTAGATACCCTCCTAATCCTGGTTTTATTGGCTGCCTGTGTCCAGCCATGCTGGTTGGATTGTGGCGGGAGGCTGAAGAGGTGGGGGGCTGAACACATGTCCTTCTTTGTGGTAATACGCTGATTAGGCCTGAGAAAGAGCCGGACCTAGTTACAGCCTTTCTCAGGTCACCGTAGAAACCGGCCCGGTAGGGGACCTCTGGATGTGCCTCCCCCTTCTGTGCACCTACACACCCAGGCCTCCCGCCACACAAATTCCTACAAAACGCCACCATTCAGAGCACATGTGGAGATCAGGCTGGGCTGTTGTTGACCTCCATCCAGACGCGATCGCACTTGTGGCCTCAACCTGGTTTCAGGCCACAGATGGAGTCCTCCGCCTGCATTCATAAATTAGACCACTGTCACATTCCCTCATCCATCCTTGGCCCCGCCATCCGTTGATCGCTCCTGCAAGGAAACTGTCATCCAAATCCCAGAGCTGAGCTCGGCACATTTCTGTTGATGTTGTAACGCACAACAATGTTGGTGATGGAAAACAGACCTGCCGCCATGACATCCTCACTCAGGAGCTGCTATCATCAGCTCTCACTCACATATTTATCCATTATTGCCCCCCCCCCCTCCTGGAACAGGGCGGTAGGTCGAGTGCGGTGCTGTTTCCACATCGTCTTTGTTATGGAGGAATAAAACACAGTCGGGGCGGGTGAAAGGAGACACTTCACGACTGACCTCCAGACTGTGGCCGCCCTGCGTCGGGCGCTCAGCCTCCTCACTGCAGAGTGCACGCTCCCAGCCCCTGCTGGGCGACCTTCCAGCCCCCTCAGCCCGCTGAGCTCTTTCACACCCTGCGGGTCCCCGGCAGGAGTACCCCGGTCCCCCGGCAAACTACCACTGAAGAATAAATACTGCACTCAGACGCAGGAGGACTCAGAAGAGAGCGGCTGGTACACAGCAAACTTTGCTAATGAATGATTCAAACACAAAATGCTGCAGGTATCAGAAACATATTTTCATAATTATGCGTGGGCCACGTTTCATCTTTCAAATGCAGAAAAACGTGTTTCAATCAGGATGAAATCAATAAAACATGTCTCACTATGTCACTGAACGCGTGATGACCTCTGTTAGTTGGAAGCGGCGCTCCCCACGGCTGGCCTCCATATGGCTGCTCGCACTCCAGCTGTCGTGAAATCTAGCAGGTAACCAACCGCTTCCACACTCATCTCTGATAAGTGGAAACGCACGGAACCAGTTCGCCCAGCCGGAACAGAATGATCACTTCTTGGATTAAGAATCCGTGTGTGCTCACTAACTATTTTACACATGGCATTGTTTATAATACATTCATTAAATCATGCTTTTATTATTTTTCCCCCTCCTGTAAGGAAGCTGATTTCTACTTTAAAACTAAATTGTGATATTTATGACCATGCAAATCTGTCCTCACTCATCATGAGCAGAGGTGTCCTGTTGACTGTTGGAAAGAGGATCACAACTTTTAGGGAAAGTCTCTAACTGTCCATTGTCCCTAAAGACAGATGAGAGGATGGACCCTCCTCTAGGGAGCTGAGACTGAGGCTAGTTAGCTTAGCCCAATGGCTGGTAGTGGGTGGGAAGTGTTAGCATCAGCTAGCTCAGGTCCAGGCTAGTTAGCTTAGCCCAATGGCTGGTAGTGGGTGGGAAGTGTTAGCATCAGCTAGCTCAGGTCCAGGATAGTTAGCTTAGCCCAATGACTGGTAGTGGGTGGGAAGTATTAGCATCAGCTAGCTCAGGTCCAGGATAGTTAGCTTAGCCGAATGACTGGTAGTGGGTGGGAAGTGTTAGCATCAGCTAGCTCAGGTCCAGGATAGTTAGCTTAGCCCAATGACTGGTAGTGGGTGGGAAGTATTAGCATCAGCTAGCTCAGGTCCAGGATAGTTAGCTTAGCCGAATGACTGGTAGTGGGTGGGAAGTGTTAGCATCAGCTAGCTCAGGTCAGGCTGGTTAGCTTAGCCCAATGACTGGTAGTGGGTGGAAGTGTTAGCATCAGCTCGCTCAGGTCCAGGCTAGTTAGCTTAGCCCAAAGGCTGGTAGTGGGTGGAAGTGTTAGCATCAGCTAGCTCAGGTCCAGGATGCTGGTGTGTCCAGCAGGAACCCTCCTCCTCCTCATCATCAGTAGAAGCAGTCGCTCTTCTAGTCCTCAACAAACCTTTGGTTCTGTTGACCCAAGTTCCAGTGGAGCTTTGGAGGTGCTGCGTCAAATCACTGCACCCAGTCAGGAAAGTAGTTCCGGCTACGTGTCTGATTCTACCACAACAACGTCTCCTCATTTTAAACTGGTATTCATCACCAAGGTTACACAACCCTCCTGATATTAATACAGGCAGAGACGGAGCTACGCTAACACTTCCCACCCACTACCAGTCACTGTGCTAAGCTAACTAGCCTGGGTCTCAGCGCTGGGGACTACACTACTCTGAGATTTATTGAGAGGTTCTTGTTTTTTTAACGCTACATTTCGCAGACGTTCAGTTAGCTAACGTGAATCATGTCGTGCTGCCATCTTGGTCCTTGTGTCTCTCTGCTGGTGGGTCTCTGATCATTCACCTGACCCAAAGATAAACCTCAGCCCTGCCAGGCTCCCCAGGATCCCTCTTGTCCATCACAGACTTTTGCTTTGAGGAAAATTTTCACAACCATATTTTCTCCAAAATGTCTGTGTGCACTTAAAAAATTAACAAAGGAACGTGTCAGGTTTATCAGCGTACCAACATCTGCACTGACGTTCAGGGATTGGTGAAGCTCCTCCAACATTGTCTGTCTTTGTTCTTTTCAAAAACTTTTAGTTATGCAAAGGAATGTTTTCAAATTCCATAACACCTCCAGGTGATCCATGAAAATGTCGTACTTGTTGGTTGATCGCCATGGAGGTAATAGTTCAAAATAACTCTGATGTCGATACCAAACCTGGTAATTCGGAACTATAATCTGATCACAGCCTTCTGAGGTAAAAATCTGGTCGGTCGACTCGAGTGAAGAAACTTCAGAGCCTCACTTTTTATTCAACATCAAGTCTGATATTTATGGTGACAAACCCCGTCATTACTGGTTTCAGGTCATTCTTTCCGTGACGACTGTTAATCCTTTGAGACTAAACTCTTAACTAGATCCTAATCTGCTCTGCGTTTGATCTTGGCCGGGTATCTTGTTTGTATTCATCCTGATCAGTTTCCTTCTATGGGAATCAAATACTTGAGGCTATCCATCACAAATGTCCCACCCTCTGCCTTCACTCTCGACCCCCCCGCCTGCAGCCCATCAGAATGACAATAGTGTTGATGTTAAATGTGTTGCCTGTGGGCCGCTGCAGCTCGGCGGCGCTGCATGCCTGGCCCAGCCACCAACACTTTATGGCTTTATTGTGTCCTCTTTCATGTCCCCCGCTGGGATGGGCCGACAACAATTCAGAAAATTCACTGTATACGTCCCGTCCGGGGTACAGATTGCGCCTGTGTTGACACGTACGGATCAATTAGTCAGGGCGCAACCCCTCAAAATCAACATGTCATGTGATCGCAGGAGAAGCGGTTCGCCACCTTCCTCTCGCCACTTTACCTTCTTCATGTGTCCCTCCCTCTCTCATTCCCCTCCCTCCCTCTTTTCACTCTTCCCTTTCTTTTCCACATTACCAGGGGGTGGCGTGTGATTGACAGATGGGAACGAATAATAATTTTTTTTTCGTAACCTAAGGCCATCTTCTGTGATTGGCTTGCCAGCTGACATCTCCAAACCTCATTCTCCCCCGCCCCCCCCCCTTAATATTGGGCCTGTGGATGAGGCATCCTGAGGGAGAAAAAGTAGAGAGAGAGAGAGAGAAAAAGATATCTACCTTAGGGAAGAAGCTCAGAGAGAGGGAGGGAAGGAGAGGACGGGTAGGAGCAGGAGACACTTATTCTCTAAACTACCAGGAGACACAGACACTTTCCTGGCCCGACTCAGAGAAGAGGACCAAGATCTTTTGAATATCATTTCAATTTTCCTCCCATTCAACAATCAAGCTGCCCCAAAGCTCCTGGAAACTCTTCTCTATTTCCTACTGGAAGTTATTGATCCCGTCACCCTCTCACACGCCGAGGCTAACCTCATGGATTTGTATCTGATTGGATATTTGATGTGTGTGTGGTTGTCCGGCTCGCGGGTGCTTGGAGGCTATCCCATCTGGTGGTGAGTACAATCTTTCAGCATCACACCCTCCACACACTCTTTCTGGTCATTTCTGAGAGGGCAGAACGTGCACTTTCAGTGGTGGAAAAATGTTCTCCGGCCCAGTCCAAAGAATCTTAACCTCAAACACTCGTGTAACGGAAAAGGCTCGCCATTCTTTTCCCCTCCACATGCAGGTCCATTTATCATGATGCTGGATGTTGTGATGCAAAAGAGATGCTTTTAGTTTGTCTCATTAAATATGAATTCAGTTTGAGAGGAAAAAGTGGCTGCCATGTTGACTGTGTGTGAGAACATTGAAGTCATTAAGATCAGGCGCTCTGACATGAACAGAGGAAGCCGTTGAAGGACAATGACAACGAACCTCCTCAAAGACCATCAGTCTGTCCTGAAACACGACCGGATCCTTCTGGGATGTAAACCATGTGACACACAGGACTGCGTTGGCCATTGTGCTCTACAATCAGCCTCCAACATGCCAAGAGCTGAACTGTTTTGCAGGTTTTTGTGTGCAATGACAAGTTTTACAAATTTTAAAAACCGTACGAATATGCGGCGCCGTGGGGCATCAGCTGCAATTCAATTGAAGAAGCAGTTCAGCATATCTTTTTGGACCACAATCCCGCCGCTCCACCACGGATTTATCAGGAGACAATATGTTTAGGTGCCGCGGGGTTTTATTCTTTGTCAAATTATCTCAGAAGGCTGTTGGCAGCAGCAACTGAAATCTAGAGGTTGATCTCATTACTGATTCAGCTACATGCAGCTGACCTCACAGCTCCTTTGTAACATCTATTTTTGAGATATTTGACGAAGCTCTTTTGGCTCAGCAAACAATACTTGTCAGAGCTACTGCACTTTTAGTAGCCCAGCTAGCATGTGGTCCCACCGTGGTGGCGTCCAAACCGCGAGCATCTTCTGGTTTCATTTACAGAGCGGCGGCTGCCAAGCTCGCAGGCCGCTGGGCTGAAGTGTTAATGGCAGCCAGGACGCGCAGCAGCAGCCTCAGTGACAAAGAGCCGGGATTCTCTCTGAGAATTACCTGCAGCTGTTCTGCAGCTTACATGACGCGGGTGTAAAGTTCGAGCTTCAACAAAGCCCCCCACCACCTCCAGATTCTGCAGTGCAGGCTGAGCTGAGGGGGTGGGGGTGGGGGGCGTCGCTCCAGGTGAGCAGGCAGATGCTGAGAAGCGGGTGCGGGTGAGAAGCGGTCAGCGGCATCACCCGCCAGCGTCGAAACGTACAGAGTGAGTTGGTGTGTGGAACCAGAGGGCGGCGGGTTTCAGCGAGGGTCCAGGCCGCTCCTCTCAGGGGCCATGACTTGGTCATAAATTCTCCTGCTGAGACGGGACGAGCTGGAGGGAAGTCTCCCTGCCTGCCTGGCAGCCGCGCTGCTACAAGATGGGGTGTTGAAAACACAACAGAGCATAAATAACTGCAGTGATATGCACATATGCATGAACGAACGAGGCGCAGTAGAGAAGCTAATGAGCTGCGTTTGGAGAGGCAGGCGGGCTCTGAATTCCCCTCTTGAAATGCAAGAATGTCGAGGAACGCAGTTTTGTCCTAAATGGGCAAAATGAAGGTTGGAGGGAATTCATGACAGTTTACGGCCATGTTGTGGCCCCAAATAATCCGCAGGTCCCAGCGTGTCTCCGTCCAATAATCTGACAACACCATTCCTCCCTTTGGTTTGAAAATAAATTGGACGTATGAGTGTGTTTGGTTTCACCTTTTCATCTGTCTGTAATTATCAAGAAATATCAAGGTTTAAGACCGTGAAGCTGCGGACTGAAGGAGAGTGTGGTTGGTCATTTATCAGCGCGTGTGGTTGAACTCATCTACGACTTTTATATCATCTTGATCCCGTCTGTCAGCCTGCAGTGTCTCTGGGTTCTTACGTAAACACCAGCGGTTGGAAGTGAATGATGACAGTCGATTTCAGCGAGGAATTACCTCAGCTGAGTTTCCTTCAAGACCAGCCGGGGAGCGCTGCGCCGTGATGAGCGGTGTCATATCACGCCGCCCAGCCACAAAATGTTTAAATCAAACGATGCTGATCCTGTGCTCTCATCACAGCTGCTGCAAGACAAGACAAAACACACACACACACACGCGCGCAGTGTGAAAGCTGGGTAGAGAGAACAGGTCCAGAGAGTAGTGACATGTTGATTCCAAAAGGCCATCACGCCATTCACTGAAGATGTCACTGACCTCTGACAGCGCATGTCGTTCCTTTACAGATCACCACAAGAGTTTTTCTCTCAGGTGAATCCCAACCGCCATCGACAGCAACTCAGGCGTCTCAGCATCCTGAATGCATTTCTGTAACAGAGCTGCTGACATTCAAAGCTAACTGGCTTTACCAAACTACTGCGTCAGTTCAACCTGAGCTGCTAAGATGCAGAACCCGAGTCTCACGAGCATCTCTGGGTCTCAGGAATGTCATGATCTCACTGTGACCCCCCCCCCCCACACACACACACACACACACACACAGCAAAGATCACTTAAATGACTCTTAATGCCACAAAATCCGATTAAGGGTGTTGAGCTGGACAAGCAGGAGAAACCAGAAGAATGAAGCTGGTCGGGCCGGGGTCAAGGAGGAGATCTGACCTCAGAGATTCATGCGTCCTTGAATACACGTATGACAGGAACAGAACTTCAGTGGCCCTGACACAGAATCGTTGTGAGACCAGAATGCAGAAACGTTACTGACTACAACACATCCACTACAACTTGAAATCAAAAGGTTCAGTTCTACCTCAGATCCACCAGTAAACACCAGACCGGTGGATGGTGGAGGTTCAGTTCTACCTCAGATCCACCACTAAACACCAGACCGGTGGATGGTGGAGGTTCAGTTCTACCTCAGATCCACCAGTAAACACCAGACCGGTGGATGGTGGAGGTTCAGTTCTACATCAGATCCACCAGTAAACACCAGACCGGTGGATGGTGGAGGTTCAGTTCTACATCAGATCCACCACTAAACACCAGACCGGTGGATGGTGGAGGTTCAGTTCTACATCAGATCCACCAGTAAACACCAGACCGGTGGATGGTGGAGGTTCAGTTCTACATCAGATCCACCAGTAAACACCAGACCGGTGGATGGTGGAGGTTCAGTTCTACATCAGATCCACCAGTAAACACCAGACTGGTGGATGGTGGAGGTTCAGTTCTACATCAGATCCACCACTAAACACCAGACCGGTGGATGGTGGAGGTTCAGGTCTACATCAGATCCACCACTAAACACCAGACCGGTGGATGGTGGAGGTTCAGGTCTACATCAGATCCACCACTAAACACCAGACCGGTGGATGGTGGAGGTTCAGGTCTACATCAGATCCACCAGTAAATACCAGACCGGTGGATGGTGGAGGTTCAGTTCTACATCAGATCCACCAGTAAACACCAGACTGGTGGATGGTGGAGGTTCAGTTCTACATCAGATCCACCATTAAACACCAGACTGGTGGATGGTGGAGGTTCAGTTCTACATCAGATCAACCACTAAACACCAGACCGGTGGATGTCAGAGGTTCAGTTCTACATCAGATCCACCAGTAAACACCAGAACGGTGGATGTCGGAGGTTCAGTTCTACATCAGATCCACCACTAAACACCAGACCGGTGGATGGGGGAGGTTCAGTTCTACATCAGATCCACCAGTAAACACCAGACCAGTGGATGTCAGAGGTTCAGTTCTACATCAGATCCACCACTAAACACCAGACCAGTGGATGTCGGAGGTTCAGTTCTACATCAGATCCACCAGTAAACACCAGACCTGTGGATGTCGGAGGTTCAGTTCTACATCAGATCCACCTCTAAACACCAGACCAGTGGATGTCGGCGGTTCAGTTCTACATCAGATCCACCAGTAAACACCGGACCGGTGGATGGTGGAGGTTCAGTTCTACATCAGATTCACCAGTAAACACCAGACCAGTGGATGTCGGAGGTTCAATTCTACGTCAGATCCACCAGACCGGTGGATGTCGGAGGTTGAGTTCTACATCAGATCCACCAGTAAACACCAGACCGGTGGATGTCGGAGGCTCAGTTCTACATCAGATCCACCAGTAAACACCAGACCGGTGGATGGTGGAGGTTCAGTTCTACATCAGATCCACCAGTAAACACCAGACCTGTGGATGTCGGCGGTTGAGTTCTACATCAGATCCACCAGTAAACACCAGACCGGTGGATGTCAGAGGCTCAGTTCTACATCAGATCCACCAGTAAACACCAGACCGGTGGATGGTGGAGGTTCAGTTCTACGTCAGATCCACCAGTAAACACCAGACTGGTGGGTGTTGGAGGGTCAGTTCTACATCAGATCCACCTCTAAACACCAGACCGGTGGATGTCGGCGGTTGAGTTCTACATCAGATCCACCAGTAAACACCAGACCGGTGGATGGTGGAGGTTCAGTTCTATATCAGATCCACCAGTAAACATCAGACCGGTGGATGGTGGAGGTTCAGTTCTACATCAGATCCACCAGTAAACACCAGACTGGTGGATGTTGGAGTGGTGGAGTCTTAAAAACCTGGGTTGCTAACAAGAGTCTAGAGGAGCCTACAGAGGTCATGGAGGTCATGAAAGGTCATCAGGGGGAACACAAGAAGCCTGAAGCTTCGTGGTGGTGACCTTGAAGTCATGTGACCCTGGTTCAGCTCCTTCATAGGCTTCCGTTAGCTGGACTGCAAAAATACCTCATAACTAACTTTTTGCTGGACTACAAAAACACCCCGTAATGCTCTTTTGGGCAGAACGAATGAAAATGTTTCCGTTCCCATGAGTGAGAAGGGAACAACCTGACAGTTACATTAGCAGCATCTGTTGTTGCTCACTTCTAATGTCAGACTTTGTGTGTTGTGGTTTCGTGTTTGTGTTTTCAGTTAATGCCTTTGTGGTTTTCTTGATTTGCAACACAATTCAGATAAGCAGTTCATCTGAGTTGGTCTTGGCCACCGTGTGAACTGATGTTGATGTTGAAGAATGTCCTTTAACAGGCCAGTCCTCCATCAACCTGCTGGTCTGGGATGACGTCATCCAGCCAGCCTAGGTGAGAGGTTCAAAGGAGAGTGGTATTTGAAAAAGGTGAGGGCGCGTCCTAATCCCCCCCACCCCCAAATCAAAGGACATGTGAGATGTGGTCATGTAGGAAATGACAAAGTCCTCCAGTGCTCAGCTATTAGCTGCACGAAAACACAGGCCAGGATGGTCCTCAAAGGGAAAACAGCCACGGCCAGAGGCCAAGACGTCATTCACACACACACACACACACACACACACACACACACACACACACACACACACACACACGCTGATCTCACCTGTGTGACTGTTATGTAGGTTAATTATAAGCAAAGGGTTCTGACACACAGGTCAGCTGATCAACCAGCCAACAGAAGAACCCAAAGAAGCCTGCAGTGGCTGTTAGAGGAACGCCGTTAGACGAACAAGTAACAGAAGCGGACGTGTATTTTTGAGTGGTTTGAAGTTTTGACGGAGAGAAGTTTGATGGAAATGGCAAAACTAGAAAAAGTTCTCGTAAATCTACCAGAAAGTTTTTTGAGGTCTTGAGGAATTTCTTTCACTTGGACCAGTTGTAATTGTACCATCTCATGTCAGCCATGCTGCTGCTGTTTGAGGACCAGTTAAGAATATCAGCTGGTCAGTCACATGACTTAAAGATTCACGACAAGGAAACAGGTTCACATCATTTGCATATTTTTGAAAAAAGGCAAAACCTCCTCAAGTGAGTGAAAAAGCTTTTTGTGGAACTGAGGGAGTTTTCATTGGGTCTCTCCATCATTCTTTTCTGATAGGACATTTTGAACTGCATGAAAATACGATGATGGAAACAGTACTAGGACTAGTACCGGTCAACAGTATTGCCAGGTGTTTATGGTACTGCAGTCTGACCAGCCAGTTTTAGGTTGTTCTGGTCTCCAGTTCAGGTGTTGGTGGATCCCTGATCCTCCGTCTGGATCAAGGAGGCCTGGATTACCAGACCCCCTGGAGAGGTGGTGACCAGACGTTCCTGGACAGTGTAGCTGCTGTTAGCATCAGTCTCTGTTAGCTTCAAGCTAAATCTACGTGGCTGGTTCTTCCTGCAGCCTGGAGTCACTCAGGAGTGATGGAGGAGGGAGACCTCTTAGTGAGCTCAAGACGTCTCACGTCTGACTGATGAACACATGGTGGTTTCCAACCCTTTAACCAGCACCTCACCACCGGCAGCAGTTCAGAACTTTGACGCAGTTCAAATTCCAGACGATCCGTTACGAGTTTCGATTTGACAGTGCGCGTTACTGCTGACAACCCAAGCAGCAGCGCCAGCAGCCCGCCACTAATGAGCAGAGGCAGGAACAATGAGCTCTTCCTCCCCAGAGACTCAGACATGCTCTGTCCTCTGAGACAACATGTCGTGTCCACCTGAAGACACCGAGCCTCCAGTCTCTCCAGAGTTGCCACTGCTGCTCGCCTTCGCATCCTGACTGGCAGGTTCACAAGTTTACAGCCCTTCCAGTTTCCCTCCTTGCGTCTCCACTTTTGTGACTGCAGGGCCTCCATGTCCCAACTCCACACTCACTCAAGTCTGCAGAGAGACGAGAGGAGGGGAGGCAGAAGAAGAGAGAACAGGTTGGAACATTTTTCAGGGGTCCTGTCATTTTTTATCTGATCAGCCAGAAGCTGTTGGACTACAAATCAAAAGTGTGCCAAAGAAAAAGCGAAGACAACAAAACACAGCTTTGCATTCCAGCCTCCACCAGGAAAAGTCCCATCCTCGGGCGCAGCCCTCAACTTTCCTTGGCCCACTTATTCTCTTTCTAGTGTCGTTATCTCTCGGCGGACTTTGCTGTGGGATTTCTAAATAGGATTCTGATGTTTTCAGCGCTCATCTCAGCCTGCACCGCCAAGGCTTCATTTAGCAACAACGTGTCCTGCAGGCAAATCCGACAAGTTGAGCTGCGGCGTCAACATATAGAGGTGAAGACGAGGTAGACGAGAGTTTAATGCAAACAATATTCCTGCACAAGAAGTCACAGAACTCACGT
This sequence comes from Aulostomus chinensis, assembly GCF_037954235.1. Taxonomy (NCBI): domain Eukaryota; kingdom Metazoa; phylum Chordata; class Actinopteri; order Syngnathiformes; family Aulostomidae; genus Aulostomus; species Aulostomus chinensis. The sequence continues at coordinate 22,367,128 of NC_141342.1, read as the reverse complement.
GGGACTCGAGGCCTCAGGCTGCAACCCAGCAAAAGCTAACGTTATTAATTTCTCTTTAATGAAATAAGTTAACTTGTTCAGACACGGCTAAGAACGACTGGCACCCATCGTCAACAGCCGCTACGGCATTTTACTGAACCTGCAGCCAGAACTGAACCCACACAAACCCCCAACTGACTCCTGCAGCTTCCAACAAGCACCAGTTACACAAGTTAGAACTTCATTTTGAAGAGCTGAAGGATTTTAATGAGATTCAAATCAAAACTGGAAAATTAAAAGTGCACAGAGGCCACTCCCTCTTCCATAAACTTTCACCACCTGATACGACATACAGAGATATTATTAGAGTTTTCCTGAGAAATAACTAAACCCACCAGTTCTCAGCAAAAAGTCTGACTTGTTTTGGGGGTTGGGGGGGGGGGGGGCGTCAGGCCACGTGTCCCCCAGTCAGAGTTGGTCCATGTGAAGTAAATAAATAAAATAAAAATTATGCTTCTGGAATGTTCCTCAGGCCAAGCCCCGCCCCTCCACCAGGTGTCATGGAACTGATAGTAAATCCAAAGTAAAATTAGAGTACAGCTTTGGAAATATTCCAGAAGTCTCAAAATGTGACCACAAAGGGAAGGTCCGAGGCATCACCCCAGTCCAGCAGAGGATGTGGCGAGGAGGCGGCCAGTTTAATATGTGACCACACAACAGGAAGCTGTGGGAACTGAGTGACATGAACAGATCTTTAAACTGAATCAGTCATTGCGCCACCTGGTGGTTACAGGAAGTAAGTTTGGAACACACATCACATGACTGTGCTGTCTTCACCTGATGTACAGCAACAACACATACAGGAAGTGTGTGTTCTCGAGCGCCTGGAGGAGGCAGGAAGTGCTCTTAGCATCCTCGTCACTGCCTGTAGCTTTAACTGTGACCTGAGCACCGACAAGCCCGCAGCTGAGCGGATGAGCTCCAGACTGATGTCCAGATTCTTGATGGACTGAGTGTAAATTCAAATTTGAGCAGTATCCCATTTTCCAAGATGCAGGACATGAAGGTCAAGGCCAGGACCTGAGAAGGAACCTACTCTCAATCATTTAAATTCACTTGGGCGATCAGCTGCGCTGGGGTTGTTGATAGTCAGGTCAACCTGGGTGCTGGTCTTAAACTTCACGTTTATGTCATGGCCTTAGGACCTGAGGTGCTGCGGTCAAATATCATGTTCTGGCCTTCAGGTTCAGAGGGTCAATGGAGGCTTCTGGTGCCTCTGGACACAAAACCCAGCTCCTCAGCTACAGACCTCCCAAGGTAGCGGCATCCTCCGGGTCACATGACCACGTGAACCACTGCTGCTGCTGCATCACGTTTCTCTCCGCGGAGCTCAGCGAGGGCTTGCCGTTACCGCCAATGTTTTTATTGACAGTCTTGATAGCATCCATCCAGTTGTCAGTGAGGTGTGTGGTGGAATCCCTTTGTTTCCTCTGCTTCATGTCTGTGGTTTGCAGCGGCCCGTCGTACTTTCACATCATCCCCGTTAAGACACTGAGAAAACCCCCAACCAGGCAGTTAACCCCCCCGGGCCAGAGGAGGCCCTACGCAGACCTGCCTGGGCCTGCACCTGCCAAACCCTGCCCCTCGCTGCTGTGTCTCATCCCCTGCAGCAGATTCTCCCGGCATCCTGCCTCGGCGGAGGTCTCTGTGCCGGCTGCTCGGTTGAGGCACGTCGCTCAGCTTCCCAGAAGTGAAGCAAAGCAGCCGGATCAGCATGGCACACATGTGGTCTACATGCGTGCGTCTGCATGCACGTCTGTCGGCATGGTTCGCCTCAAACCCCCCAGGATAAGACTCTCGTTAGCACCAAGCCAAAAAGATATGCCTTCATCTCTTCTGTCCATGCAGATCAAGCAGAGCACATCCACGGCAGGAGAAGACAAAATGTCTGGCAGATCTGCCGCATGGCACCTAAACATGCTACCACCACCACAGAGTCCTGTGTGGTTCGTTAATTGATTCGATCAGAAATCCAAATTTTATTGGCTAAGTCAGCATGTCTGATTGGCAGGTGATCAGCTGAGTTGACCTGACGTATAGACGCTGCTGGTCTGAACGCACACGTCTCTGACGAGGACTGAATCCTCCTGGTGGTTTGCTGACTGGTGTTGTTGGGACTCAGGCTGCTCGCGTCTGTCCCACCACTGAGAGATTAATGGGCAGTAACCCCACTAGCAGACGGTATAATTAAGGTCGTTAGTCACCAGACGTATGAAGTCAGCAACACTTGAACAAGGCGGCGTTGGTGGCAGGTGAGCTCATGTAGAACTGGAGCAGAGACTGAGGAACTCGACAAAATGACTGAGACGCCCAACCAAATTTGACTTTAACTGATATGAGATTAGTTTATGTAACTGTAGGCAACATGAGTTTGTTGTGTCAGAACAGTCAAACCAACAAAATCAGTGGCTCATATCTGATGATGTCACCTTAATGGACCTGCACAGTGACATTTATCAAAAGAAAAATTTGAAAATTTCATTTAAATTGTTAAAGGATTTTTAATGAAAGAAACACCTGCAAACCCTCACTAAGCTTAGAAAAATCCATCACCCATCCCTCCCTCCATGTTCTCCCTCTCCTCCTGTTGAGGGTGGTGGGGGTGGAGCCTATCCCAGCAGCCTTCCCCCTGGACAGGTCACCAGTCCATGGCAGGGCCAACACATAGAGACAGACAACCATTGGCTCTCCCAGCCATGCCTACGGTCAATTTAGAGTCTGGATTAACCTGGTCCCTCTTGATGTCTTTGGACTGTGGAGGAAGCTGGAGTACCAGAGAGAACCCAGCAGGAACAGGGAGAACATGGAGACTCACCCAGAAAGACCCCGTGCTGCAGCCGGGGCTCCACCCACAACCTTCTTGCTGGGGGCCACAGGGAGGACCACTGCTCCACCGTGCCGCCCTGTATAAATGTCTGTTTACCATTATAAAGTCAGTAACAACATTTCCTGTGTTCGGTCCAATACTAGGCAAAAGCCCAGCCTGGGCCAAGCTTAGCCCAATGGCTGGTAGTGGGCGGGAAGTGTCAGCATCAGCTAGCTCAGGTCCAGGCTAGTTAGCTTAGCCCAATGGCTGGTAGTGGGCGGGAAGTGTTAGCATCAGCTAGCTCAGGTCCAGGCTGGTTAGCTTAGCCCAATGGCTGCTAGTGGGTGGGAAGTGTCAGCATCAGCTAGCTCAGGTCCAGGCTAGTTAGCTTAGCCCAATGGCTGGTAGTGGGCGGGAAGTGTCAGCATCAGCTAGCTCAGGTCCAGGCTAGTTAGCTTAGCCCAATGGCTGGTAGTGGGCGGGAAGTGTCAGCATCAGCTAGCTCAGGCCCAAGCTAGTTAGCTTAGCCCAATGGCTGGTAGTGGGTGGGAAGTGTTAGCATCAGCTAGCTCAGGTCCAGGCTAGTTAGCTTAGCCCAATGGCTGGTAGTGGGTGGAAGTGTTAGCATCAGCTAGCTCAGGTCCAGGCTAGTTATCTTAGCCCAATGGCTGGTAGTGGGTGGAAGTGTTAGCATCAGCTCGCTCAGTTCCAACCTAGTTAGCTTAGCCCAATGGCTGGTAGTGGGTGGAAGTGTTAGCATCAGCTAGCTCAGGTCCAGGATGCTGGAGTGTCCAGCAGGAATCCTCCTCCTCCTCCTCCTCATCATCAGTAGCAGCAGTCGCTCTTCTAGTCCTCAACAAACCTTTGGTTCTGTTGACCCAAGTTCCAGTGGAGCTTTGGAGGTGCTGCGTCAAATCACTGCACCCAGTCAGGAAAGTAGTTCCGGCTACGTGTCTGATTCTACCACTACAACGTCTCCTCATGTTAAACTGGTATTCATCACCAAGGTTACACAACCCTCCTGATATTAATGCAGGCAGAGACGCAGCTACGCTAACACTTCCCACCCACTACCAGTCACTGTGCTAAGCTAACTAGCCTGGGTCTCAGCTCACTAAAGGAGGGGGTGTGTCCTCTTTTCTGTCTCTGAGGACGGTTCAAGATTCAAGATTTTATTTGTCACATGCCTAAATGTACAGGTACAGTGGCAGTGAAATGAAAGTGACTTCTGTGCAAGAGAAACCGAATATAAATATAACACAAGTATGTGAGAAAAATAATGGATGGACAATAGGATACTTTCCCTAAAAGTGGGCGTGTCCCTTTATCTATATGATCCAGACAGAAAAGTGAACCAAACCGCACTTTTTCATCCTGATGAAACTGTAATCTGGTGCACAGCATAAAGGCCACAAAGTTCATTTGTAGAAATTTGATGTTGTCGATGCCATCAAAATTTACTGTAAAATCCAAACCACTGATTGTGATGGAATTTGTGAGTTTGTCTATTTGTCTGTCGGCAGACTGATTTTGAGCAAACCTGGTGGGAGGTGTCGCGGGCCAAGAGGAGCCGCTTACATTTTGAGGCAGATCCATTTATCACACACATCAGTGCCATGACAAACTAACTTGGTGTTACTGCGTTTGCCCCGCACCAACATTGTTGACGCCATTCACCCTTCAAGGCAAGCCGCTCCAACGGCGCTCACCTGAGATGTGCAGGGGATTCTGGGAGGTGGAGGCTGTGTGCAGAAAGCAAAGCTCAAGATTTGCTTTACTGACATTTTCACTTCTGCACTTCCACACGAGAGAAAACAAAACTTGATTTCCTTCAAAGACGAAAGTGCAAGTCAAGTTATAAATAGTCTAAAATGCGAAGGTACTGAGGGTCTATTTTCTTCCCCATGGCTTCAATGGTTGACTTGTGTGTTGGGGTGGGGCTCGACACAGCGCTCATCTGTCAGGAGCTGCTGTGATTGGGTTGCGCCCTGCGGGGGTCCTGAGGTCATCCTGAGTGGCGCTATGATCTGATCAGTGTCGATTGTTCCCCGGGATCCTTTCATGGCCTCCAGCGCCATGTTGTCGGCTCAGACTCCGCGACACTGGTGAGGCTCCTCCCACACACATCTGTCGCTCAACTACGAACGCCGACCTGCCAACCCTGGTTTGTTTCCTCCACAGACATAAATAAACAAGGAACCTGAGTCAGTAGACCGGGAGCTTCTGCAGGAGCAGTTTTGTTTCAGCTTGTCATCACGAAAGCGTGTTAAAACACAGACCCGGCAAACATGCCGTCTCTCTCTCTCATTTTTTCCAAGAGAAATTGAAAGCAATTAAAATTAATTACTTGAATGAAACTATAATGGTTTCTAGCCGTCTCATCGTGGCGTGGCACATCTGGTGAGACACGTGTACATCTGTCCGTCACCAGCGAGATGAACCGCTGTCACTCATCGATTCTAAAGGAAAACCACAAATTAAAGGTGGAACTGCACACGCAGGTGCTTCATGTGTTTGACGGTGACTCAGGGGCTTTTCTCACCTCATGATCTGTTCGATCAGCAGATCTGAGGTCAGCACTAACAGCTTGAATTGCTAACCTGAAGGAGGCGTATTCGCTTGCCAGAGACTAAATAAACAGGAGCTGCTAGAATAAACTACTTTACACAGAAAAGTCAATGAAACCCTGAAGTCTGACTGTGGTGTCAGAGCGGCTAACGCTAAGATGTATTAGCGTCTCCTCCGGTGGAGCAGGTTCAGCACCGCCGCCCGTGGACGTGTGACAGCAAATGGCAGAATATCAGGAGTGAGTATCAATACTGCAACAGCCTGAAATACTTCATCTTGCAGTAGATTGTAGATGGTGGAACATATTGGTTTTGATGTTTCCTGTTTGTGTTTTAAAGCCTCGTGGCAATGAAGTCAGTGTTATTTGTTTCCCCGTATCTACAATTCTACAGTTTCATCTGGCAGACGCTTTTCTCCAAAGCGACGTACAACACAAGCAAGAGTTTAGACTGGAGGGAGGAACCTTAGGAAGTAGACAAAGTGCTTCCTGGGGTTTGATTGACCACAGGTGCTGCCATCCAGTGGCAGAAGATATAACAGTTTCTTTTTCTTATAATTTTACCACAACCAGTGATTCGACATCAACAATATCTTCAATGCTCAACACATTCTGTATCAAACATTGTCAGTGCTGAGTGTTCCCAAAGAGCCGGTCTCAGACCTCCTGACTTGTTCTCACCTGAGGACCAGGAGGAGGCGGCTCAGGTTTGAGGGCCTCGTGTTCCCTGGACTGTTGAGCCTTCAAAGGTCTCAAAGGTAGGAAGGAGCTCTGAGGGTCGCATGGAGTTGGGAAGTTCATTCCACCAGTTGGGACCATACTTATGTTTCCTGTGGTAACAAGGTGAAGGAGGAACATGCCATGGTTGTTAATGGCTGTTCACATTAATGAAGAACATGGATGACATGATGGGAGAACGAACATGGACCGAACGCTACTTCCAGTTAGCGCACTGCTAACGAATGTGGATAAAATAATTAATCGCTTCTGTCCTTAAACTTTCCAAATGTTACGGGAGCAGACAGCTGCTCCACATGACAGGTGGGGGCATCAAAATCACACGATTCGTTAGGACATTATTAGTCCACGCCCCAAACGAGGATGAGTCATCAAATGCTTTGTTTTTACAGGAAAAGACAGACTTGGTGAAATCATACTTGCATATGGATTTGTGGAGGTACGTCGGGCGTCTGTCAGACAGGAATGAAAAGAGCTGGCTTTTACCTTCTCCTTTCTTCTGAGACATACGACGATGCAGGAATTGTTTCGAGCACCACACAGACTTTATGAAATGGGCTGTGTGATTCCATGATTTCAGTTAGCAGATGGCTAACAGGGAGTCAGCGGCCCAGCTGGCTAAAGTGAGAACGCATCCCCTTGGCTCAGGAATGTTGCAACGGACACAAACGCCATATAAATACAGAGAATTACCTGGTGGCGATGAGCTGTGTGAGCATTGGGAGAACCCGTTTGACGAGGACGTGACTGTAAGAAATGCTCATTTCAATGAGGATATTGAGACCAGGAGCTTCCTCCTAGGTCAGCTGTCCAAATGCAGTTCAGCTCTTTAGGCCTCATTCAGGAAGGGTTTGTAGGGAGGAATTTATTCATACAGGCATTTTTTTAAACCCTCAATTTAGTCTCGCAGACAGGGAAAGAAGCCTGAGTGATATTTATAACTCCTTGAGGGCTTAAAAAGTCCAAAGTGGAGGACAAAAATTGGAGATGGCATGGCGGTGGTAACCAAATGTTGCTGGTCCAATCCTTGCTCCCCCCGGGAACCCTGTCAAGTGTCCTTGAGCAAGATACTGAATTCTTCCCATCAGTGGGAGAGAATGAGATCGACATGACAAAGTGCTTTGACTTGTGCGAAGGTAGCAAAGGTTTATACAAATGTCCACCCACCCATCCATCCCTCCACCCATCCTTCCATCCATCCATCCATCCATCCATCATCCATCCCTCCATCATCCATCCATCCATGTTCTCCCTCTCCTCCTGTTCAGGGTGGTGGGGGTGGAGCCTATCCCAGCAGCCTTCCCCCTGGACAGGTCACCAGTCCATGGCAGGGCCAACACATAGAGACAGACAACCATTGGCTCTCCCAGCCACGCCTACGGTCAATTTAGAGTCTGGATTAACCTGGTCCCTCTTGATGTCTTTGGACTGTGGAGGAAGCTGGAGTACCAGAGAGAACCCAGCAGGAACAGGGAGAACATGGAGACTCACACAGAAAGACCCCGTGCTGCAGCCGGGGCTCCACCCACAACCTTCTTGATGACCACTGCTCCCCCGGGCCGCCCCGTATAAATGTCTGTTTACCATTATAAAGTCAGCAACAACATTTCATGGGTTCGGTCCAATACTCGGCAAAAGCCCAGGCTGACTTTGATTCTGTTTGCTCTAATTTGCAGTGATGCCAGCTTCCTGTTATCACCCTTCCATGTTGTAGTTTTCTTCATTCCCAGTCTCCTGTCTTTGCCAAATGATGCTTCCCCGTTCTGTGTCTGCAGGTCCCTGGCTCTCGGGCAGCAGTACTCATCTCTGGGTTCTCAGCCCATCCTGTGTGGTTCCATCCCCGGCCTGGTGCCCAAGCAGCTGCGCTTCTGTCGCAACTACATTGAGATCATGCCCAGTGTTGCTGAGGGCGTCAAGCTGGGGATCCAGGAATGCCAGCACCAGTTTAGGGGCCGCCGATGGAACTGTACCACCATCAAGGACAACCTGGCCATCTTTGGCCCGGTGCTAGATAAAGGTACACAAGTTAATCTTTTGGAATACTTAGACATGTATCTGAGTATTACTACATGAAATAAGTGACGATCTGAGGGACCCACCCTGCTGTAAAGAGTAAAGCTACAGCAAGCTGTTACAAAACCTGTAGCATTTAGCGGAGTTTGCCGCCTGAGGCTGAGCACTGCCTGTTCTTTGGCTGACAAACGACTAACTAGGGCAGTTACAATAATATACACCTTTCCTGGCTGTGGTGAGAAATGAGCTCCGGTACAAGCACCGACACATTATTCATCCATCTTTAACGGCCACGTTTGTCTTCGGGGTCAGCAGCTTTCTTGGTTTCCCAAATGTGTTTACAGTCTCGTACATGAAAGAGGGTCAGTGCAGTAAATCTGTCAACGAGACCTGTCACATACGAGTGAAACACTGACGGCATCCAGTCGCCTCAATGCAGAATACTAATGGTTAGATAGGTTACTGTTTTTAAACCTGATGGAGGGAAACAATAGGAACAGGTGTCCCGTTCAGGGCCTCCATATAAAGGTAGACATTTGTGAGGTTGCTGATTGGAAATGAATCAGCTTGTGTGTCAGAGGCGAAGGATCTGGGCAGCGTGAGCAGTCCAAGCTCCTCAGTCAAATAAAAAGGAGAAGGGAGGCCAAATGAGATTACAGGCAATAGAAAAGGGCCGGGGGGCTCCGCTCAACCCCTACTGTGCATGAAGACCAGTGCGCGCCTCACACAGTCCAGCTCCCACGGACGCCCCATTCACACGCCCTTTTGACTCTGTCATGAAAACAGGCTGAAAGGGGATCTCTCCCATCCGAGCCCGGGTGTGCACTTTGTGATAGGGAAGCGAAGGAAGGAAAGGAAGAGGAGCGTCGCACTTTAAGAGCCATGAATAGAAAAGTTTAGTGAAGGCAGCGCTACCAACCAGCAGCCACCTTCAGCTGGCCGTGCTGGTGCTGTTGGTCCATGCCTGGAGGAAGTGGGGGGTTGAGGTCCTGTGGTGGGTGGTGGTGTATGGGATTTCAGCTCAGGGTGTTGGCGGAGGGATGGCTGGAGGGAGAGGGGAGCGCAGGGGGGAGTTAGGGAGTTTAGGGATTGCCAGCTCCGGGCAGAGCGGGGCTGTGGGGGCGCGAGTCGCTGGGCCCTTTGTGTCGATAATACAGTGTGACACAAGGGAAACAAAGGCGGATTGATGGGCCCAGCAGGTAGTAGCAGCAGCAGCGGTAGCCTTGGCGAACAGCCGCAGCTCCGGGGCTCACAGGCTCATGTTGTGGAGGGCCCAGTGAGGCGGGCAGGCATGAGCATGGGTCTGAACATGAGAAGGTGCTGTCCAGGCAAACAAGCACAGATCTGAGCCCCTTCTCCTGTTGTGAGTAAAAAGAGTCGCTGCTCTGTTTTTTAAGGCATTGTTCTTTTCCAGGGGTGTGCCTGTTCCGCCCGAAATCAAGGTAAACTGACGGCAAACGAAAAACCAGCAGAACAGATAGTGACAGCGCTTCCATGGTTCCATTTTTACTCGTGGCTCTAGTCTGTGTTCAAACATGAACAGACCGAACAATGTGAACGCAGACACGCTGAATTCATGACCAAGGTGCCCAACTTCACCGTTACTGCTGGAAGCTGGCTGCAAATGGCCGCTTCTTTCTGGGTGTTGTGGCCGTTGAACATGGACTGATATTGGTTGGGTTAGGAACAAAAAGCTGCCACAGAAAGAGCAGTCCTGACAGCCTTCATCCGAATGACCCCGTGATCACTTTGTTGTATTTGTATTGTCGTGTGCTGAAGGACTACAGATGGAATAAACGCCTGCTACATCTGGGGTAAACATCTTTTCATCCCTGACCAAGCTTTTTTCCCTTTTAATTTATTAATAATCAATGTTCAACTGCGCTCTCTTTTTTCCAAACGAACTAAACCAAAGAGGTTGTAATCGGACGAAGCAATTATCAGGTTTATCTTTGGAGTTTAGCAGACGAACGCCAGACCTTAGTGACCAACAGTGGATGAGGAAAGAATAATAGCGTAAAAACGGCGAGTGCTGGTGGGATGTTCAGTGTTTCACAACATCAATTATCTATGTGACATTTAACCTTGAGAAATATCGGCGTGCACTCGCACAGAATTGTCAGAAATCAAGACCCAAAATGCCACCAGTTCTTTCCAAGAGAAACATCCTGCTTCGGTGATTTTCATATTCAACAGCAGGTATTTTCGAATGTCGCCGGCTCTCGTCCAGGTTGGGAGACTCTGACTTGCCTCCAGCCAAACATTAGCCAGCATCGTCTGTGGCTTTTAAAGTGCTCTGATTGGGCCTTGAAGGCCTCAATGGCAGAAAAATTGCCAGGGAATTTCTGGCTTTTGTAGCCTTTTTGGTCTACAAAAGCCAGGTTTGATTCTCTGGTTGTGTTGATAGAAATATCAAAATTCAGATCATGCAGCTTTGCTGAAGCTGGCCATGGTCTTGAATCCCGAGGCCGGTACGAGGGGGTGTGTGCTGGTTTCTGTGTGTGTAAGAGAACTGGCGGTGTGTAATGGCTGAGCTGCGGTAAGTGTGCTGTGATTGTGAAACAATGGTGTCTGGTTACATAATAAGCTGTTGCCTTCAAAGGAGGCGTAACTTCATCCCTCAGAGTAAAAAAGAAACAGGCCGACACACGGCTCAGTTTCACCTGAAGGCCCTGGGCTCCGAGCGGTGACGGGTGGATGGGTGACGGGGGGGTGACAACATTCTTGAAACACTATCCAGATGCAGAGCAGCACACCTCAGGGATGACAGGAAGTCACCGAGATCCCACCAAGTGCTGGGCCTCCTGACACGACCACAAAGGGCTGAGGTCACTGCAGGCTTCTTCCTTGTCAGTGACGAGGTTCGTATTTACATACACAGAAGTGGAGATACATAAAAATAACTGTGCTTCTGACAGTCGCGCTGTTTCAAATGTAGACTCACAAGTCTGAATGCTATACACGGGGGCGCAGTCGGAGCTGCCACCGTTGTCCTTAAGCTCAGTAGAATTAGAACTCGTCCCCTGTTCGTCTCGCTGTGGTTGAGGTGAGCAGGTGAGAACCCAGCAGCAGCTCTCGGGTCTGAAGCGTCCGCCGGTTGCGTCACTATGGAGGACAGCAGGGGTGAGCATTCTTCTAGGCGGACGTGATTGAGACGAAATGTGAGAGCTGTGAGTCTGTTAGTGGACGTTCACGAGGTGATGCCCGTTATTGTGAGGCCCCTCCCCTCCTGTAGTAATTGGCCGTTAGTGCAGGTTCCTTGGGGTTCACCTGAGTAGAAGTGCTGGCTCATGCTTCTGTCCTCTGCCCTCCATCCACATACAGAACATCAGCCTGCAGCTCTGCGACTATAAATGAAGACTGTGAGTTAAACCCTAACGCGAGCTCCTCAGAGCAGCTCCCTCTCCGTGCCTCCGTCTGGATGTTTGCTGCCGTAAACGTTGCTCTTGACCATGTTTAACACGATTGACACACTCCCGATCTCCCTCTTCTCCTCTCTGCCTGCTTGTCTGTTTCCATCTGTCTCTCGCAGCAACCAGAGAGTCTGCGTTTGTCCACGCTATAGCTTCAGCTGGCGTCGCCTTTGCCGTGACGCGATCCTGTGCCGAGGGCACATCCACCATGTGCGGTTGCGATTCCCACCACAAGGGACCCCCTGGGGAGGGCTGGAAATGGGGCGGCTGCAGTGAAGATGCTGAGTTCGGGGTGCTCGTGTCCAGGGAGTTTGCAGACGCCAGGGAGAACCGACCAGACGCTCGCTCTGCAATGAACCGCCACAACAATGAAGCAGGACGCACGGTAAACACACGGAGCCTTGTTTAATCATCCCGGTGTCATTGCGACGTTTAAGCTAAAGCACAAGATGCTGTAACACTCTTCTGTCAAGACTCTTTGCAGTATTTTGGAATCTAATTCAGGGGTTTGCTTCAACCTTCTGGCCCCTTAAAGAGCATTACTGAACCTTTGAGGGAACACACCTGTAAATACAGACCCGTCATTGTCCTGTGCTGGGGAGGCCTTCTCCAGTCGGGTGAGCGTGGCTGTGCAGTTTGTCCTTCTGGATGCATTCGTACAAGACTTCCCTCTCCAGATTTAATTGTTGCAGGATCATTTCTGCAGGACTGACCGGTAGAGGATGGATGAACGTGTCACGGTGGCAGGAGCCATGTCGATGAAGGAAGAGTTCCAACTGAGATGATAATCAGCCGTGATTCACCCAGAGCAGATGATTATTTGGGATTACTAATTGTTCCTGTGACAGGCAGGGATTTGGTCTCTGCATATTTCAGAGTCACCTGAAAGCGAGCTCTGACTTTGACTGACTGGCTAATTACTGATTGGAGCAGCACCCTTCCTCCAGCGCTCCACTGTTCGTGTCCTGCATCCCGATGTAAAATTCCCTGACTGTCAAATAACCCGAGTGACTTGAGGGGGAAAAGGAAGAAGTCGGCTCCGACTTAAACCATCAGCGGCTGCTGTCACTGCCGGCCTCTCCAGCTGCTGGCTGAGGGGCAAACGGAGGGACCACATGGTAACAAGCTGGCTCTTTGATGGAGCTCACGGGAGCCGCCAGAGAGACCACAGGAGCTGTAGCCAAGTGAGCAGCCGTGCTGTCAGGAGGCATTCCTGCTCGTCTCACCACCCTCTCACGCTCCATTATTTAGCCCCGAGGGCCTCTGGGACGCAGCACTGGCACGACAAACTCAGCGTGATGTCACCAGCCCATGCAGCGGTGCCACCTGCCTTCCACCTAAGTTCGGGGAATTCTGCAGCTAAATATAGATGTTAAATTAAAGCACAACAAAATGAAAACATAAAGGTAAAGCGTGGCCCGCGGCAGCATGATGCGAGCCAGTGACTTCAGAGGGAATTAGCGGCTGCACTTCACAGCTGCATGACTCTTGTTTTTCTTGGCTGCTCTGCGAGTCTTTGCTGGTTTGCTTCGCCTGCATCGCTGGATTCCTTGTAATGCTCTGATCCCAAAATCCTACCAGATCCTGCTCGGTGGCAGCCAGTGACCTCATCAAAGGATCCCCTCTGATTTATTGACACAAACACGATACGCCACCACCTCTACTGTGGGTATCGAATACTCACCTGTAGGCTTTGACAAGTTGTCTCCTGTAATTGACAGCAGTTACCATGGCAACAAGAAGACACAATAAGCACCTTTCGATTTTCTTCTGAAAAAAATGAAGTACTAATTGAATTCATTTGTAGTGTTGACTTCTTGAAACACACTGGATAAAGAAATCCACAGTCGACCATAGAGGTGTTTCCAAACTTGATGCTCATGAAGTGACGCACGAGTGAAGGTTGATGGAAACTGTGGTTCTGACGTTTTACAGAGAGTAAATGAGCAAAACAGGAGATAGAATTGTTCAAGAATCTTACCCTCAAAGAACTGACCAGCTGTTTGCGCCGCCGCCCTCCTGGATAGTACCAAACTTTGGGATACCTCTTTACATTTTTCATGGGAAGACAGCCAAGACTATTCTTCTTCAGCGCTGGTTGTTACGAGACCGCCATCTTCTGACAGCATTATGTAGCCTCGGTTACTTGCTGTAGACCAGTCAATGGAAACTACTGTGCATTTCCATCCCTCCATCCATCTTCCCCCTCTCCTCCTGTTGAGGGTGGTGGGGGTGGAGCCTATCCCAGCAGCCTTCCCCCTGGACAGGTCACCAGTCCATCGCAGGGCCAACACATAGAGACAGACAACCATTGGCTCTCCCAGCCACGCCTACGGTCAATTTAGAGTCTGGATTAACCTGGTCCCTCTTGATGTCTTTGGACTGTGGAGGAAGCTGGAGTACCAGAGAGAACCCAGCAGGAACAGGGAGAACATGGAGACTCACCCAGAAAGACCCCGTGCTGCAGCCGGGGCTCCACCCTCAACCTTCTTGCTGGGGGCCACAGGGAGGACCACTGCTCCACCCACAACCTTCTTGATGGGGGGCCACAGTGAGGACCACTGCTCCACCACCTCTACTAAGCATTTCAAATTTTGTTCAAAATTTTCTTTTGCTTAGAAATTTGCTTGAGAAGTAAACGGAAACCAGAGTTATCAGGGTCAGGTCTTGGTTATGACACCATTCACAGAGCTGTTATCGGGACAATGGTGATGATCCATGCACCAGTCCAGTCTTAACAGATCTGAAAAACTGTGGATGAGTCCATGTCTACTGGAATGTAAGGGAATACATAGAAAAGTACTTGATCACATTCTTTAATGTTGGATAAAATCTGCATGAACATTAAAACCAAATATGTATAACGTCACATAGCATTAGCTTACTAGCCTCCTGTGCTATCATGTTATGAACAGTACCGTTAGCTAGGAAGTGGCTGGACACTAACGTTAGCTGTGGGCTACAGTGAGCTAAGGTTTGATCAGATATGATGTCTTACCTTGCCACGCCTCCTGAGGTCCCTCCAGATTTTTACTCTCTATTGTTTCCAGTTGCTCTTCAACCAGGGTGTGTTGAAATGACCATAGCTTGCCAGATTCACATACGAGGAGCGTGGCCGCCGTGTGAATGTGGTCCATGACAGCAGCTTTTGGAGGGCACATTTACGCTCTTTATGCATTTACAGAAACCCAATAATTCCTCTGTCAGTGAGCACTTACAGTGAGGAAGTTCTCCAAACCTTGAGCAGAACCAGAGTCGGTGTGTTCAACCGGGGGGGGGGGGGTTCATATTAATGTCCAAAACAGAAATGTGAACTAAAATAAACACCTGAAAGTGTGTTTTGGAATTTTGCCCCATTTGTTTAAAAAGATCATGTTATGGAGGCAGATGGCCAGCAGACCTGCCTGAATAGAGAACACAGTTATCGAGCTCGAGAACGCGTTCTCTATGCAGAATATCCTGTTCTCTCTTCTCAGAGCCAACAGGCTTTTGGTCAAACTCCCACA
The DNA here is from genome assembly GCF_037954235.1 of Aulostomus chinensis. NCBI lineage: Eukaryota > Metazoa > Chordata > Actinopteri > Syngnathiformes > Aulostomidae > Aulostomus > Aulostomus chinensis. The sequence continues at coordinate 22,352,047 of NC_141342.1, read as the reverse complement.
ATAAAGTTCAGTTAACCCGAGCTTCAGATCTGTGAGCGTTGTGTTCTACAACATAAGAACATGGTTCTAAACGTTCCCTCTCTGTACCCCCCAGACCATCCTGGACCACATGCACCTGCGCTGTAAATGTCACGGCCTGTCAGGAAGCTGCGAGGTGAAGACGTGCTGGTGGGCGCAGCCAGACTTCCGCATGCTGGGTGACTACCTGAAGGACAAGTATGACAGCGCCTCGGAGATGGTGGTGGAGAAGCACCGCGAGTCCCGCGGCTGGGTGGAGACGCTGCGAGTCAAATATGCGTTCTTCAAACACCCCACTGAGCGAGACCTGGTCTACTACGAAGGCTCGCCCAACTTCTGTGAGCCCAACCAGGAAACTGGATCCTTCGGGACGCGTGACCGTGTTTGCAACGTGTCATCACACGGCATCGAGGGCTGTGACCTGCTGTGCTGCGGCCGCGGCCACAACACTCGGACTGAGAAGCGCAAGGAGAAGTGTCACTGCATCTTCCACTGGTGCTGCTATGTCAGCTGTCAGGAGTGTGTGCGCGTGTATGACGTGCACACATGCAAGTGAGGGGGCGGCCGCTCTCAGACTGTTGGACTACAAGTGCTGCCCAAACCCTCGCCACCTCCTGCTTCTCTCTCTCACACACACACACACACACACACACACACCTACATCTCTGTAAAAACCCTCCACTCTTCTTACAAACCACAACTTGTACCTTCTGACCAGATTGTGTCCTGTGTTGACCTGCTCTGCTTGCCGCTGGCTCCGCCCCTGCAGCACTGCCCCGCCCCTCACCTGCCCCCGTCTTTATTTATTTTCCCCTCCATGCCAACATGTCTGTGGCATGTACAGTAACATTTTTGTACCTGTGCGATTAATGCAGTAAACAAACTCTTTTGCTTTTGAACAAGAGCATCTCCTAACACCTCACCTCTCCGGCCAGTCTGCTGGCTAACTGTTTTGTTGTTTCAACTAAACCAACCTCTCTGTCGTTACCATGGTGACGATGAACTGCCCCAGGAAACCATCGACTACTGAACTGAACTGAACCCTGCATGCAGGCATCGGAGGTGCCGCGGCGTGTAAAGTACTACTGACTCTGCTGCACCAGTCAACCGGAACGTCTGGAGGATCTACGCTCGCGAGCGCCCTGCTGATCCGACTCATCGCCAGTGGGCGAGACTACAGGCGGCGGCATGAACAAGCGTGCTCCCCCCACACAAATATATGCACTATTCAGATACACAAACTCCACGTCTGCTGTTGTCTGGCTGCTGTTGGCAGCTCTCGTGAGTGACGACCTGCGACACAGCGCCACCCACGTGAATCACTTGATTTCCACGAACGACCAGAGTGGCCGGCTAACGGTGAAAATGCCCTCTCACATACTTTGATAAAAGCTCCTGGTATTTATTTCACTTCCAATTAAAAACTACAAATCAAAAATGACAATTCAGAACAAATCTTTTTTTTCGCCCCATGTTTTTGGAGCAGCCAGAGAGAGGGCCACAAATAGTACGGGTTTCCACATTTTGATTAAGTTGTGGGAACAAGTTATTTCTCGTGGCCATTAATAAATCGAAATGTGAGGAAAAAAATACCTTCTAATGAATAATTTGTGGGGACAAGTTAAGAGTTTGTGCCCGCAAATAAATCAAATTGTGAGACGTTGTATCTCAAGGCCACAAATTAACTGTGGAAACAAGTTACAAATCACGGCCATGATTTATTGAAATTATGGGAACAGCGAAATCTTGGGACCACTAATTATGGATTTCTGTCTCTCCGTGGCCACGGGGGGGCCTGGACCAACAAGTCAGTGACGTGAAAATATAAACCAATTATTCAAACGTGTGGTCTGACCTAATTAGTCTGCTCTAACTCTGGTTTGGTGTTTCAGGACTTCAGCATTGTTCCACTCAAAATGGTTCTACAACGTAGGTGAGAACCGTTCTCCTCAGCACCAGGAGTGGAGTCCCAGGAGCTCCGATGCTAAGAGCGGCGCGACCGTTGGGAGAAATCTGAGCTTCACGCGTCGATGCGGTCATTAGTAGATTTGTGTGTGAAGCGAAAGGACAGATGAGGACGCGACGACATGAGGAGACTCAGCTGAAGTTGAATCATGAACTTCAGCAGACCTCAAACGCTGTCGGCTTCCATGTTAATGAACAAAATCTAGACTGTAACCGACTCGAGCTCAGCTCCTCGCCTGCTGCCGCTCAGATCAGCGCCCGCGCGGCTGCGTGCCAGCTGACCTCACTTCATTGTAACTGCAACACACGCAGAACAACGTCGGTAGACGTCAAGACAAGATGGATGAGTCATAATGGCTGCCAGTGGCAAAGCCAGCTGCGGCGCTGGAGGGAGGATGGAAAAGGGACGGATGGATGGCGGGCTGGCTCTTCATGGCGGTGGAACGAACTGCGAGGAGGCTTCCACAACATGTCCTAACAGTCCCGCCTGCTTCCTATTAATTATATTCAACAACTGAACTAGTGTGTAGGCCGTCCCCTCCTGTGTGACATAGCTTAGCCCTGACGTCCTCCCCGACACCGCCGCCTACCGAGGACTTCTGGCGTTCAGTTCCCGCCCCCCCCCCGCTATATCCAAAGTTTTGTACAAATGTTTTAAAGTGAATAATTCCCTTTTTATTTTATAATCGTAAATGTTTTTATAAATATTATTTATTATACAATGTATATATCTGTATGACTGAACTAAGATTATATATTTGAAGAACAAACTTGTCTCAGCCCTTTGATTCTGCGCCACATGCACTCAGACATTCAGAGGTGACAGGTGAGACACCTGACAACCACCTGGTCCCACTGAGACCTGTTCTTAAAGACACGGCAGAGAAAGTCTCTCCTCGTCCATTGAGCTGAGGCCCATGCTAGTTAGCTTAGCATAACGAACGGTAGAGGGTGGGAGGCGTGAGCTTCAGCTCCGCCCCAAGATGACCTCACAGGAGACCAAATTAAATCGAGCAGGTTTTCTTCCATACTGAGTTTTTTAGGGAGTCAAGAGCCTCATTTCTCGTTCGACGCGTCGACTCCAGCGGAGCAGCTCCCCGCGCTCGCACGACTGCGGCCGTCACGCCTTCGTTCCTGGATCAAGTTTGAACGACAGCTCTTTCACGAACACTGAGCTCATCAGAATTCCCTCAACAACTCACTCAGTACCACCGGGACTCTGAAGCTGACTTTTGATCTTCAAGATGTCAAACATCTTCACTTCAATATTTCCCAAGAGAGGAAACTGGGTGAATTAGCGTGGGAATTCTTCAAATAGGTGTGAGCAGTGACCTTTGACCTCCAAAATCGAATCAGTCCATCCTGAAAGAGACTTTCTCATAATTAGGAGTACTTTAACACCTTATTATCATCATTACTAGTAGCAGCAGTATCGTTATAACCTGGAGTCGGAGTGCAACTTTTTATTAGATTCTTCTAATATCACAGCAGCTTGAAACCCCAAGAGTGAGCGACGGTCACATGGTTTTATACGACATGAACATGTGATCAAGTCCATCAGTAGTTATCTCCTCTTTTTGAACTAAGATGATTGAACCCTCGAAACAGTTGTCACCATTCTTGTCTTCCCAGGTTTTTCATGACCGCGGGATCTCATCAGTCTCCCTAAAAACGGGTCCTGAGTCTGTGGTTCTCAAGGGGAGCCTCAAGTGTCGATTATTAGTGAGAGCATTCGTTTATTGAGAAGTAAAAAGGTGAGACAAGCAGGGAAACGACACCACGAGACCTTTAGGAGGGCGGAATGATCCGATTACAGATGTGTACAGCTGTTAGGGACACACGTGGTCGTGTTGGTGCTGCTCTCATCATCAAACCTCACACACACCACACACAGTGTGTGTGAGGTCTGTATATACACGCGCGCGCGTGTGTGTATATATATATATATATATATATATATATATATATATATATATATATATATATATATATATATATATATATATATATATAAAATATAAAAATGTACGTGTATACATATGTCTATATATATGTGTGTATATGTTGTGTGTATATATACACGTATACTATATACACATATATACATGTGTATATATACACATATATACATGTGTGTATATACACACATAATATACACACACATGTATATATGTGTGTATATATACACACGTATACTATATACACTTATGTGTATATATATATATATATATATATATATATATATATATATATATACATACACACATATTATATATACACACACACAGTGTATATACACACACACACATACAGTGTATATATACACATACAGTGTATATACACACACACACATACAGTGTATATATACACACACACACACACACACGTTACTGTACGTCCAGCTGAGCGCTCCCAGACATCAACCCTCGTCTTCAACAACACGATCAGCTGGTATTTTACACTCATTTCTCACGCTGTGGAGGCACCGAGCTTCAGGAGTAAGGAAGGAAGTAAGAAAGAAGGAAGGAAGGAAGGAAGGAAGGGTGCTCGTCTCCGGCTCGTGTCCTTCGGCCTCGTCCAGGCATCTTCAGCAGCTGAGGGGAGAGAGCGACAGAGACTCGTGAGGAGACATGCGGGCGCTGCAGAGTCAAGCCCTTCCTAAGAGGCGGGTTCTGAGTGTCTCGTCCCGCTGGGGACCCCGCCAGAGGAGGACATGATTCAGGAACGCATCATCAGGATGTTAGGAAAGGGAGGTTTCATTGACTGTAGCACAGAGGGAGCGTTGGTTGTCAAAAACAGAAACGCCACCTGGCTCGGCTCCTGACCGTTGCCTTGACTGAGCGGACGAGTACGGAGGCCCGGAGAGGCCATGAACAGAGACAGAACGTCAGCGGCCGTGAGGTTTCCATGTTCAGTAATCTGTGGCAACAACTAATTCATGAAAAAACTGGGAACAGGTTATGTTGTGGCCACAAAATAAATTGAAGGAACAACAAATATCCGGCCAATGCAAAGGAATTCAATCCAGGGAACAACTTTTATCGCGGCGGGGCCCCGTAGCCATGAGAGTGCCGCAGAGGCAGCCATCAGGCACGTTCCGTCTGTGACACACTATTTGGTGATGAACAGTAAACAACACAATTTAATTACATGCAAAATGCCAACAAAATAAGAACATTTTTTTGAATACTTGTAATTAAAAAATAAGTTTGGTGTCGACGGAGCCGGTGTGACGTTTTACAACCTCAAGTTTAAGCTTTTGTGCTTAAAGTCAAAGAGCAATGTTTCTTCAGGTCATGAATGGAGAAGTTTGGTCACTTTCTTGAGAATCAAGGGGAGGAGTCGCCCCCTGCTGCTCACTGGGAGGACGGCAGGTTTAAAGAACTTTGGCTTCACTTTTCAGATGCAGACGTCTCGCCCACTTGGTTTATCCAGTTTTCTACAGTTCCTGGTAAAAGAGAGTGGCGGATGTTTTAACAACTACAGGCATTTACTGATGGTTTATTTGTAACTGTCCCAACACCTCAACATCTGGCCTCAGACCAGCTTCATCCAGCTGTCAGGCTCTTCTACACACAAGTTCAGTGCATTTGAAGGTACCAGCTGAGTTCTACAATGCTTGTTCTTTATTCATCGTACTTGTTCATTACACTTCACAGCCTGTTGTTTGCCATGGGATCTTCTTCCATCGGTTGTTTGAATCCCTTCATGAGTGTATTTCTTTGTCCTGCATCGGGCCCGGTATTTAGTCCGGGTGCAGGCTGGGTTTTTCTGATTGTAAATGTTCACGTTGTGCAAAGTACCGCGTGGAACGCAGAAAGAAAGACAGGAAGATCTGAGTCGGAGATCAAATGGGAGCATGTATCCTGACAGCGTCTCACCAGTTTAAGAACTCCTCCGCCAGTGGCTCGGTTCTGTCTAGATGGCCATGAACCTGTCAGACCCCAGCCTGCAGGGAGAACAACAGGGGTCATCACGCTTGGTGCAAGACTCAAGCAGAAAGCACTGCATCCATGTTTGGGGGAAATAAAGAAGAAGACTTACGCTCCTTCCTCTTTCAGTAGACTCAGGAACTTGCTGACCCGGTAGTCAGGATCCATCTACAGAAACAACAAGGCACGTTTTAGTGCTCTCACCATTATAGAGGGAACAGACCTTCACTCGGGCTCCGGTCCTCCTGCAAACCAGCAGCAGGTTCTGGAGATCACGCTCGAGGGTGTGAGCAGCTTTTAGGGAGGGGGAGAGGCAGTAGAATTCGTGGGACCAATGGCGTAACGCACTGTAGGCCTGCAATCGCCTGTAGACACGAGAGCAGCGCAGCAGCGGAATGAGAGGGAAAAAAGGCCCAAGACTTCCTATGAATGCTGTTTGCAGCATGTCTCAGCAAACACAGGTTCATACTTCTTCAGGCGTGCGTGTGTGTGTGTGTGTGGCTGCATTACTGCATACCACAGCAATTACACAACATCCAGCCTCAACAAACTGCCGTACACGTCGTCAGCGTGCCGCAGACACACAGTCTGAGCGAGAAATTAACAGCCGCCAGCAGTCAGACTGAGGTCATGTTCTGCTGCTACTGCTCGCCGTTTGCCGGCTCCAACCGAACACCACTAAAATGGATGTACAGATCAAACATCAGACCTGAAAACCAAGTCCTATCCAGCGTATCAGTACCTACCAGTAATGCCCGAGACACTGTAGGTTCTGATGTTTTCGCCAAACAGGAAGTTAGCATGGCAAGAATGAGGTAAGTTTGTAAAAACAGAACCCAGGGGCTGTTCCGTGTAACGGCCTCTGCTGCAGTTGTGGCCCGGAGGCTTTCTGTCTTCAGGTTGTAAGTCCGTCCCATTCTTATTGGGATCAGCAGTCAAGGTGACACTTGGCAGATGCAGGCAACCAGAATGTTGTATTTCTAGCTGCCATATTCGTTCAACTGAGGCCAAAATCAACTTAATCAGACCGCCACTGACTGTCAGCATCTCCGGTTCAGTGCTGCAGCTGTGGAGCGGTCGGATCTGGAGCCACATCCTCCCGCGACGGCAGCATCATAATTCCTGAAGGCATCTGGGCAAAATCAGGTCCAGGCTTTAGAAGATGCCGTTGGTCACAGTTACAAACGCACAGAAGGATATGAGTGTCAACCTCTTAAACAGGACCTGTAGAAGAGCACAGGTCCGTGGGTGGAACCAGAACCCTCAGAGGCCCCAGAGGTGAGCAGCCTACATCAGTAGAAGTCGAGCGTCTGCACACACGAGGTGGCGCACAGACGCCAAGACTTCTTACTTGGTCTCTGTTTTCATTCTTCTCACCACAGTTGGCTGTGTTCAAGCTTGTTGTTGTGTTGAGTGGTGGAAGGGTGGAAGAGCCGAGCGGCTTCTCCATGACTCAGACCACGTGAATGTGACTTGGAAAGCTGGGGAGAAGATGGTTTCATAACTATGAGCCCATTGGAACTCAACCGTCCAGAGGAGCGTTTGTGACCCAGAAATGTCCTGGATCCTTCTGCTCGACTCATCATCAGCAAAGCCACACCGTTTTTCATTCAAGTGCACGGATGACAGGTTATGGTGATTCTGTTGACTGATGTCGAGGAAGAGGAGGGCGAGCCTGCCTCACTGTGACCACGCTGAGCCAGAGGCCAAGTCCAGAGTTGTGTGTGACGATTGCTGCCCCTCACTGACACTGTTTATGCACCAGCATATATCACATAAATGTCTCAGAGGAAAGAGTGTGGGACATTTTTAACAGAAAAACTTCGAGCCGTGTTTCAACACTATAAGGCTTTACAGGATTTATAGGATATTTCCAGCACGGAGACTCAGCACCAAGGGTTTGTCCCTGATTCATCGTAGATGTGGTGTGACTCTCACAAGGAATGGCATCTCCACATTGCCTCTAAAACCACGTTAAGCCTGTGTTCCTCTGCAAATGACTCGGAGAGTGAGGTGAGTCCTAAATCAGCAGGGTTCAACCTCCGGGACCACGAGTGTCTGGACGACGTGTCTTGCAAACAGCTGATTCAGTCGGACGAGCGGAGTCACAAAGCGCTCGTCTTAAAGCTGAAAAGTTGAGGAAGGCTTCTCTTTCTCACCTGTGCTGCCATTTCAATCAGCATGAGTAACTTTTTGATGCCGATCCAGAGACTCTGACCCTTCACGGCGTTAGCGATGCTAGCTCGCTCTTTGTCCTGGAAACTGCCCAGCAGCTGTGGGGGGGGGACGGGACAGCATCACAAATTGTAGCTCAATGCATACTGGAATTAGAACAATAATAACAATAATAATAATAATAATAATAATAATAATAATGAGGATAATAACAATAATAACAACAATAATAATAATAATGAGGACAATAATAATAACAATAATGATGATAATAATAATAACAACAATAATAATAATAATGAGGACAATAATAATAACAACAATAATAATAATAATGAGGATGATAATAATATTAATAACAATAATAATAATAATAATGAGGATGATAATAATAATAACAACAACAATAATAATAATAATAATAATAATAATAATGAGGATAATAACAATAATAACAACAATAATAATAATAATGAGGACAATAATAATAACAATAATGATGATAATAATAATAACAATAATAATAATAATAATGAGGACAATAATAATAACAACAATAATAATAATAATGAGGATGATAATAATATTAATAACAATAATAATAATAATAATGAGGATGATAATAATAATAACAACAACAATAATAATAATAATAATAATAATAATGAGGATAATAACAATAATAACAACAATAATAATAATAATGAGGACAATAATAATAACAATAATGATGATAATAATAATAACAATAATAATAATAATAATGAGGACAATAATAATAACAACAATAATAATAATAACAACAATAATAATAATAATGAGGATGATAATAATATTAATAACAATAATAATAATAATAATGAGGATGATAATAATAATTACAACAATAATAAGGATAATAATAATGAGGATGATAATAACAATAATAATAATAATGAGGATAATAATGATAATACTAATGATAATAATAATAAAAAAACATAACACAACATCTTGTGAGGAACAGCTGTCGTGTTTCCACATGCTGGTGTGACCTCACTACAGTGATGATGTTACCACTACTTCAATAATGCACTGTCCAAGGTAGCTGCTGCTGCTGCTGCTGCTGCTGCTGCTGCTGCTGCTGCTGCTGCTGCTGCTGCTGCTGCTGCTGCTGCTGCTGCTGCTGCTGCTGACTCTGGGACGTACAGACCGCTCCCCTGCTTCCCCCTGCACTCCCTAACCTAACGTATGTTGTTGTGTTGTTGTTGTGTAACCAACTGTACGGCTCTCTGCTCCCTTAATTGCCCCCCATGGGAATAAATAACGTTTTCTGAATCTGAATCAGAAGAAGTTGATTTATTGTGTCAGTCCAACTCAAACTGGACTTTAGGCACACATGTAAACACGTAGCTAACGCGCAAACACCATCCAACGTTTCATCCTGAGGTCCCACGATGGTATTCCACCCTGAATTCAGATGAGCAGTCAAAAGTAAAAAGTATCACTAACTTGTGTGTACCAGTACAGCATTAATCCCATTAAGTGACCTAACTGAGAGCCGACTGTTGATGTAAACCACTGATTGTGTATGAACTGGTTTCTGCCTGCATTAGCACACATACATGGGGTGTGCATATGTGTACATACAGTGCTGGTGTGTGTGTTTTACCTCCAGAGCCTCGACAAGCTGCTCCCCCCTAGAAATGTTGGGGACGTGCACGGTGGTGCTGAAAGCGTCCAACATCTCCATTTCCTGAAGGACGTCTTTACGACTTGTGGTGCCGATGATCAGCAGTTTGCGACCCTGAAAGAGACAAAAGTGTGACTTCAGAGACGACTTCCTCTTGGGGCTGAATTCTCCCCATCGACATTTGTTAGTTATGTTGTTTGTTGTGCACAAACAAGTTTCAAACCCAGATGATGACATCCACATAATGATCCAGCGGTGAAACATCCATCATACATAAACATCATTTCTTACACAAAAACATCACCTCTTGTCCAAAACTCTAAAGAATTGAGTCTACCACAAGACGCTCTCCTCCTAAAAACAGACGTTTTTTTAAGATTATATCCAACCAGCTATCAGATATGATTTTAAACAGAATAACCCTTGAATCAGCATGTTCTAAACAACTCCAGATAATCACAATTTCTTATACTGAAGCCATTTTTACATGACTCAGCATTTAAATGAGAAAAGGAATGGAGACAGAGACCGAAGAGCCGGACGATGGGCGCAGAGACTCCATCAGCTCTCAACACTGCTCTTTATCATAGTCACTTGCTTTAGTGAGATCAAGTTAAAACCGTGCAGACCTCTGCTCACGAGTCAAGCTGGCGTTTACCTGTTTGTGTAATGAAGACTGAGGCGATTTAACCAACACGGGAAGCTTTGAGTTGTTCTGCACAGTCACAGTGACTTTTGACTTCTCCGAGTGGATCGTGGAAGCTCACGCTGACATATCGCTCCCATGAAGCAACAATGATGTCGATATTTCGTCTACACAGTGATGGACAGGGATCAATAACAGTCCCAATGTTTGTAAAAGACGGGCACATACGAAGTCATTTAATTTTAGCCAGTCGCCTCTGCCTTGACCCTCCCCTCAGTAAATCTGTCAACATTTCCATTAAAGTGTACAACTGGGCCATTTTCACCTGGTTTAGGTCACTGTGTGTTCAACACATTGCTTTTTGAAGGAAAAAATATTCAATCAAAGTCTACTGAATTTGAACCAGTCCATTCTTTGCCACCATTCTGGCATTTGCCCAAATTCCATCCCGCCCTGTCATCAGGTGTGTGACTCCTGGCGAGGTCTTATAGTGACACTGTGACTCCTGCCTCCAGCTCAAGTGATTCTGAACCAAGGGTGAGGAAGCTTTCATGTCTTGTTATTTCTCAAAGTCACAAGTTGGATCCCTCCGAATGAGTTGCTGTTTTCAACAGAATTTCTGGAGAAGCAGTCAAAGAATATGTGAATGTATACATCGACTGCTGTTCTGTGAATGTGAAGTTTCAGCGCTCCGACACAACTATTCATTCAGCCCACGCCAGAGATACTGAATCAAACAGAAGGTATTAGTTTGGTGCTGGAGCAGCTTCTAAAGCTGTGACACACATTGCTCACGTTCAGATGTTCGACAACTTTATTTCACTCTGAAACACACATCTGTATGTTCTTCTTGCCAGTTCCTTTTTTATTTCTTAACCAGAATTAAATGTTTTGTTTTCACTTCCCATTTAGAGCATCGACTCTTTTTTCTAACAAGGCCACTTATCAAATGTTGACCTTTTCTAGCCGGATCACAGAGTCGCGAAGAGAAGAGATGGACAGAGGTGAGGAGAGGACAACAGGACAGATAACCAGAGAAAGAGGAGAAGCTCAATAATTGTAGCAGCAGTAAGCCGTCCAGTTGGAGGAGGACCAGGAGAAGGAGGAGAGGCAGAGGAGTGGCGAGTAGACAGGGGGATTATGGCTGCCGGCTGCCCCCCCATGGCGTGGGGGGTTGTGATGCTGCATGCAGATGAGGTGCCACACAGGCGGCGGCGCTGCCAGGTCCTGGCTCTCTCACAGAGCCCATTCTCCTCCGTGTCGCCCTGGCCTCCCCTGGCCCCAGGCACCCCGCTGGGCCCAGCGCTTTACAACCCCGGAGGAGCGCTGCAGCCAGGCATTCAACACCCGGCCCCGCGCCACTTCTCATGCACATGCAGCCATGTAGCGGGCTGCGCTCTCATTCACAAACCCATCAACAACAGACGCACACACACACAAGCTACAACCAAAGAAACTATGAGAAATGGCTCTCTACCACCACCATTCACTCAGAGCACAACGGGCCTGGAGTGAAAACACTCACACACACTCGCTCACGTATGCCAGATACAGCCAAAGACCTCCAACAAAACCTCACAAGACTTTCAGCTGGCATCCGTATGATCTGCTGCCCTCTATCTGCCACCCGAGGACTAGCAGCACAACAAGGCTCCACCAGAAATAATTGTTAGTGTTTGTTACCTTGGGAGGGGGCTTCTTCAGCAGCACCAGCAGAGCTTGAAGCACCAGGTTAGAGAATCGAGGGCCGATGGGGACGTAGTCTGAACATCCAGCAGAAACACACTGTTTACACCAAGACTGACTCACAACCTCATTTGATAAAAACAGAACAGAAGTTGATCAAATCTGAACAGCAACATGATGCGACGTGGATGAACACGAACCCAGCAGGCGCTCAATGTCATCCACCACCACACAGCTGAGCTGGGACTTGTAAGCGTCTTCAAATATCTGTCACAGGGAAAAAGGTGCAAACATGTCAGAATCACACCAGAAACACACTTTTAACCTGTTTTTTACAGACACAGACAACTCAAGTTTGATTTAAAAATAGTTCTTATTAATATTTATAATTAGCCAGATAATCAAGTAATTGAGTGAATTTAACTGAAACACATTTTCTACAAACAGACATTCTTTGCCAGCCTTTCTATTTTTTTTAGCCCCCATGAGAAGGTTCTCGATGTTCTGGTCTGCCTCTGAGGGCCGGCATGTTCCTTTTACCTGTGAGCTGTTTTGGTTTTGATTACCTTTTTGATGGCTTGGCATTTGGCGATCTCGGAGTGTCCGATCATCTTGTCGGGGGAGCAGATCTTGATGAAAGGGAACTGGGAGTCTTCAGAGATCTTTGCTGCCAGCGCCGTCTTCCCACTGTTAGGTGGACCTGGCAGACAGGAACAATCACAGTTACAGTGTTACAATCACAGGTGCAAGTTATTTCCTATAGTGTGTGTGTGTGTGTGTGTGTGTGTGTGTGTGTGTGTCATACCCTCCAACAGCACAGACACCAGTGGTGTGCGATCGCTGTTCTTTGTCTGCTGCACCAGCAGCTCCCCGTCCTCCAGGACCGCTGACACCGGGTCACCCCACCGGACGATCCCATTCATGATGTAGCTGGCGTAGTCCTCCTGGTTGGTGCCAAACGCCTGCAGAGAGAAGAGTTCATTTACTACTTTTTGTGGCTCAATTTAAGGTGGAGGCAAAACAGAAAATGTGCTATTGAAATTCCTCAAACATGATCTATGTTTATATACATAGGAAAATAGCTAGTATAATTAGCAAGAAAGAATAGTTAGTCACACCCATCAGTATCTCATGATTTCTTATCATAGTTTGTGTGTCTCTGTTCACTGTTGAATAATTATTGAATGAATTTGCAGGACTATTCCTTGTTGTTGAGGGAATATTTCTTGGCCACATTTTCTGAAAAGTTTGTTGACACATGAAATCCACATCAGTGTTGACCAGAGCACATTCAATTACTGACAAACGTTTTGATAGAAGAGAAAAATGACTGAAGTACTTGATATTAACCAAGAGAGGTTTTTCTCAGTCTGAACCACATATTAAGGCAATCATTGGTATTCAGGTATTTGGAAGCAAATTTCAACAACTTTCACTTATTCTGGGTTTTCCTCACTATATGAACCTGGTATGAGGCACCCAGGGAGGGTTTGGTTCTTGTTCTCCATACATGATCTGGAGGACTTGGTTTTGTTGGTAAGAACGAGAACGATACTCATGATGCTACGTTCAAGTGATGTCTAGTTCCAGAAAAAGGATGAAGAGTGATGCAGAGGGACTTACAGGTTTAATGTCGTTATTCAGCGAGGCCATGAAGTCGAGTCTGCTGACCTGCAGCTTCTCTGCTGTCTCAATGTTGACCTCCACTGTGTTGCTGGCCTACAACACACACACACACACACACACACACACACACACACACACACACAGACTTTTCTTACTGAATGAACTCTGTGACCCAGTGATAATGATTTAGATGCTCAATTTTTGAGAGCAAAAAGGTCTGACAGTGAGGAGGGAAGAATCAGTGGTTAGAGGAGTTACCATGAACACCAGCAGGCGTGTGTGAGGCCCTCGTCCATCATCACCCGCTAATATTTGTGTGTGTCAGTGGGGGCGGAACGCTGAACAGAAGAAAACTTCACCTTAACTTAACGCGCGCACGCGCACACACACACACACACACACACACACACACACACACACACACCTGGGTTCTATTCTTCCTCCCTCCTCTACCTGAGGGGGTCAGTATCGTGTTTTAGAACCCGACACATTCAACTCCTCATTAAAACTTTAGAGAAACAATCATTCAATTTTCCACGAAATAAACTCAATGAGAATTTAAAGCAGAATGATAGAAAATGGACCCTTCATCAGTTATTGGACCGCATCCAGAACTTTGAATCGACTACCTGACTCGTCAGGAGCATCATAACATGAAATAGCAGTTTGGGGGTTGAAAAAGAATCAATTTAATGTCAGTGGGGACCAACAGTGTCCCAGTGAGGGACACGAGCAGGACTGAGGGCAGGAACACACCCGGCCCAACAAGACAGCAGCAATGGTCGGTGCAGTCAATCACTCTAATCATTTGGTGCAGCAACACTGGCCACATTCGCTGTGCGTGACTTGTGCTCCGTGGCAGAGAGAACAAATGGAACCAGTGTAGCAACTTTAAAAATCCTGCTGTACCACACAGATGATGATCACAATGTTGAAGAGCAGCGTTCCCTGGAGGACTCTGACCTTGATGTGTCTGTTCATGGCGGTGGACTGAGCAGCCCTGACCAGACCTTCCAGCTCAGCACCACTGTAGTTCTTGGTCTCGAAGGCCAGCTCCTTGATGTCCACATCGCTGGCCAGCAGGTCGTACTGACGCATCTTTGCTGTGTGGATGTTGAGGATCTGAATGCGCCCCTTTTCATCTGGTAACCCTGAGGGAGGTGGAGAGGGAGGTCTCAGCAAAGCAAAGATTTGTCTTCAAGTTGAGGAGTCTGGTAGGAGGACAGTACTGAGTTTGAGGAACAATCAGCCAGAGTTTGGAATTTGAAGCGGATCTGATTGGTTATATCTCCTTGGCGGCGACAAAGTACAGAAGCCAAAGAGGAGAAACTCTGGTGCTTGTTTGACAACAGTGCCACCCACATTCTGGACTGAATCCATCGACGGAAACGTGACAGAATTACAGAACAACCAAAATAAAGTTTGGGTTAGTCTGGTCAGTTCTTCAGTCCCAGCAGAGAGTGCTGAGCGTCCATGTTGCTATCGAGTGACTAGTTAGCTGTCACTGTGAGGACGACTTTCATCTCTGTTAAACTTGACAAACTCTTAAAAAAGGAAATAAATGGCTGAAAATGTATGGGATTTAGAATTAATTATTAATGACTGATTTTTTTTAATTTGCATTAAATAGTAAACAGTCTAAGCTACTGAAACCTACATTTCAACTTAAAAAGGCATCAGCTTTGGTTGAATTAGGTGACCATCAATCTGATCCAGGCCTTTTTCTATTTCACTCTGCTTATCAGAACAACCTCAACTCACTTAGTGACACAGGAGGAGGAAAATCCCAATGCTAATTCTTGTTAGTTGGAAGCCTGAGCTCTGCTCTCTCACCGATCTCCATCTTTACTTCCAGTCTTCCCGGCCTCAGCAGGGCCTCGTCTATCAGGTCAGGTCTGTTGGTCATACCTGAGGGAGACACAGATGGACAGATGAGTGATCCAAGCAGAGCGTTGGCGCGTGTGTTTAGCTTTGACCAGTTTGTGGAGCTGATGATGAAGAGTGTGCAGCTGCACCTATGACCAAGATGTTGTTGAGCTGCTCCACGCCGTCGATCTTGGACAGCAGCTGGTTGACCACGGTGTCGTGGACGCCGGTGCTTCCTGCCATGCTGCCTCGCTGTTTACAAATTGCATCAATCTCATCAAATATGATGATATGAAGACCGCTGTTGGCACCGAGCTGATCAGGAAAAACAGGACAGAAATAGTTTCGAGAGTTGAACTTTGAGCGGAATATTTCACTCCCCCAGTTTTAAACTGTAATTTACCTGAACAACTCAGACAGCTAATGGACCAAGTTACTGAGGAAAAAACACACAAAACAACACCAAACATATTTTCATGTTCATTCTGTACTCTAATATCCTGAAATGTGTCCCTGCCAAGATGTTTAGGGGTGTTTCTGACCAGTTGCGTAGTTTTAAACATAACAAAAGGTCACAATTTGGTGTAAAACGTCACATTACATAAAAGTCAAATGTTTAGGACATGCAGCTTCACTTTTACTGTCACAAACCTTGAGGCTTTCAGAGACACCAAAGATTTTTGGGACTTGGGGGAAATTGAAGGAGACGAACTGGCTCACCTTCTGAAGTCAACATAACATGCAGTCTTACGCAGTCTAAAACTGGATTTCAACACATAACAGTGTCACTGATCCAAGCTCTGGGTCTCCCAATAGAAACGGACGGCTTCTGAAATGTGGTCTGGTCCCTGGTCAGGGAATGTTTTCTGAATAAGTAGAGTTGATTATAAATTACAGTTAATGCTTCCTGGTACCGGTAGAAAGGGTGAAGAGACGTACTGAAGATATTTCAAGCTTCCAAAAATATGATTGTGATATTCTGACCATGGCTGATGGATACATCTGTTTCCTTAGTTATGAGGTATTTTTGCAGTCCAGCTAACGTTATCCTATGAAGGAGCTACACCAGGGTTACATGACTTCAAGGTCACCATCATGAAGCTTCAGGCTTCTTGTGTTTCCCCTGATGACCTTTAATGACCTCCATGACCTCTGTAGGCTCCTCTAGACTCTTGTTAGCAACCCAGGTTTTTAAGACTCCACCACTCCACCATCCACCAGTCTGGTGTTTACTGGTGGATCTGATATAGAACTGAACCTCCACCATCCACCGGTCTGGTGTTTACTGGTGGATCTGATGTAGAACTGAACCTCCACCATCCACCGGTCTGGTGTTTACTGGTGGATCTGATATAGAACTGAACCTCCAACATCCACCGGTCTGGTGTTTACTGGTGGATCTGATGTAGAACTGAACCTCCACCATCCACCGGTCTGGTGTTTACTGGTGGATCTGATATAGAACTGAACCTCCACCATCCACCGGTCTGGTGTTTACTGGTGGATCTGATGTAGAACTGAACCTCCACCATCCACCGGTCTGGTGTTTACTGGTGGATCTGATATAGAACTGAACCTCCAACATCCACCGGTCTGGTGTTTACTGGTGGATCTGATGTAGAACTGAACCTCCACCATCCACCGGTCTGGTGTTTACTGGTGGATCTGATATAGAACTGAACCTCCAACATCCACCGGTCTGGTGTTTACTGGTGGATCTGATGTAGAACTGAACCTCCAACATCCACCGGTCTGGTGTTTACTGGTGGATCTGATGTAGAACTGAACCTCTACCATCCACAAGTCTGGTGTTACTGGTGGATCTGATGTAGAACTGAACCTCCACCATCCACCGGTCTGGTGTTACTGGTGGATCTGATGTAGAACTGAACCTCCACCATCCACAAGTCTGGTGTTTACTGGTGGATCTGATGTAGAACTGAACCTCCACCATCCACCGGTCTGGTGTTTACTGGTGGATCTGATGTAGAACTGAACCTCCACCATCCACCGGTCTGGTGTTACTGGTGGATCTGATGTAGAACTGAACCTCAAACATCCACCAGTCTGGTGTTTACTGGTGGATCCGATGTAGAACTGAACCTCCAACATCCACCAGTCTGGTGTTTACTGGTGGATCCGATGTAGAACTGAACCTCAAACATCCAATGGTCTGGTGTTTACTGGTGGATCTGATGGAGAACTGAACCTCCACCATCCACCGGTCTGGTGTTTACTGGTGGATCTGATGGAGAACTGAACCTCCACCATCCACCGGTCTGGTGTTACTGGTGGATCTGATGTAGAACTGAACCTCAAACATCCACTGGTCTGGCGTTTACTGGTGGATCTGATGGAGAACTGAACCTCCAACATCCACCGGTCTGGTGTTTACTGGTGGATCTGATGGAGAACTGAACCTCCACCATCCACCGGTCTGGTGTTACTGGTGGATCTGATGTAGAACTGAACCTCCAACATCCACCGGTCTGGTGTTACTGGTGGATCTGATGTAGAACTGAACCTCAAACATCCACCAGTCTGGTGTTTACTGGTGGATCCGATGTAGAACTGAACCTCCAACATCCACCAGTCTGGTGTTTACTGGTGGATCCGATGTAGAACTGAACCTCCACCAGTCTGGTGTTTACTGGTGGATCCAATTTCTCCTGACTCAAAGTTGGTAAGAACCCCCAACTCAGCGACAGATGATGAACAGAGTGAGAAGGCAGCAGGGTGCGGCTGGTGGGGGGGTGTTATCCCTCCATCTCCAGACCCGTCAATCTTAGATGTAGCATTTAAAGCAGGTGTGGGGCTGTGCTTCTCACACAGTGGTGTGTGTGTGTGACTGTGACCTTTAATTCAAGGTCAAAGAAAACCCAGCCCCTCATAAGGTGGTGAAGAGTGAGGCTTGATGCTAGTGTCTCACCATCCAAACCAACACAGCACTGCTGGGTTTCAACTGTCCTCCACACACACACACACACACACACACACACACACACGTTATTATAGCTACGTCTGTCTAAAGGGCAGATCTGTCCACTCCTGGAGAAATTAGCAAGTTTCTGTTTGGATGGATGAAATGGTTGTCTGTGATTCTGGGGTTGACGGGGTCGAGGACGGATTCTGACATGTGACTTCTAATAAGTTCAGCAGATTCCAAACAAATGAAACTGTTCTTAGCTCTAAAAGCATCAATGCAGTTTTTCTAATATTCCAGCTCACGAACCAGCAAAAACTGGACATGAAGGTCCAGGACACAGCAAGGCATTCTTAGCTGATCTGAATCAGATCGTTTGATGTAATGTCAGCTGTCACATAGAGCTGCAACAACTGATTGATTCATTCTTTGTAGAGATTAACGCTCCATTATTTTGCAGTGGATTTGTTGAAGGCTGTGGCCCGGAGGTGTTTTCAGGTTCCACATCCATCCTGTATTTGTTGACTTCGTAGCATTTTGAGGGAATTTGTCCTAATTTGCATCAAAAAGAAGCAACTTGTTTTTTTAATGAAGAGCTAATCAATCGTCACATGAGACTGATTGCAGTAACTGTTATGGACCTGAAGTGGGCAGCTGTATCGTCTAAGAAAGTACAAATATTGGGTCAGGACTCTGTATCGATGGACTTGGATCAGGGGCCAAGACACTTGATGTCTCTGAGGAAAACACTTGCACTGTGTAACGTGTCCTCACCCTCTTCTGCTCGTCCTCTGCATCTGCAAACAGCTTCCTAATGTTGGCCTCAGACTCTCCCACGTACTTGTTGAGGATCTCGGGGCCGTTGACAATCTTTGGCTCCCGGGCCTTGAGCATCTTGCCAATCTGTCGTGCCATTAGGGTTTTACCGCAGCCTGGGGGTCCGTAGAGCAGGATTCCCTTCACATGCTTACAGCCTGGAGACAACCACAGAGACAACTGACCTTGACCAGAAACTTACACACACAGCACATGTTTCTGCTAATCATCTTAAGCCTGTAACTTTGTTTGGTAGAAACCCAACATCAGACTTTTAATCACATGTTTCAAAAATGTTAACTAAGCAGCAGCGGTTATGTAATTACAAGTATGAGATGGCACCGCGGTGATCCATGCGGTCAAATCAGCTGAGCTTTGACATTCTGCATTCCTCAGAAATAAATCTGATGCTGATATGAATCAATATCAGTCAAGATTATTTATTTAAAACACTTCTGACTAGTTATTTTCCAATGTTCTACTTGCCTCAGTAGCTTGGAATGTGCCTCATGTTAAGAATGTTACCTTGCCGTTTTCATGGAACGGTGAAGGAACACGCCCACTTTTACAGAAAGCCTCTCATAGTCCATCGTCCCCAAAATCAGACAGGAAGACAGAGACCCTCCTTTAGGAAGCTGAGACCCAGGCTAGTTAGCTTAGCACAGTGACTGGTAGTGGGTGGGAAGTGTTAGCGTAGCTCCGTCTCTGCCTGCATTAATATCAGGAGGGTTGTGTGTAACCTTGGTGATGAATACCAGTTTAGCATGAGGAGACGTTGTAGTGGTAGAATCAGACATGTAGCCGGAACTACTTTCCTGACTGGGAGCAGTGATTTGACGCAGCACCTCCAATGCTCCACTGGAACTTGGGTCAACAGAACCAAAGGTTTGTTGAGGACTAGAAGAGCGACTGCTGCTTCTGATCATGAGGAGGAGGAGGATTCCTGCTGGACACACCAGCATCCTGGACCTGAGCTAGCTGATGCTAACACTTCCCACCCACTACCAGCTATTGGGCTAAGCTAACTAGCCTGGACCTGAGCGAGCTGATGCTAACACTTCCACCCACCACCAGCCAATGGGCTAAGCTAGCTAGCCTGGACCTGAGCTAGCTGATGCTAACACTTTCCACCCACTACCAGCTATTGGGCTAAGTTAACTAGCCTGGACCTGAGCGAGCTGATGCTAACACTTCCACCCACCACCAGCCAATGGGCTAAGCTAGCTAGCCTGGACCTGAGCTAGCTGATGCTAACACTTCCCACCCACTACCAGCCACTGTGCTAAGATAACTAGCCTGGACCTGAGCTAGCTGATGCTAACACTTCCTTCCCACTACCAGTCATCGGGCTAAGCTAACTAGCATGGACCTGAGCTAGCTGATGCTCACACTTCCCACCCACTACCAGCCATTGGACTAAGATAACTAGCCTGGACCTGTGCTAGCTGATGCTAACACTTCCCTCCCACTACCAGCCATTTGGCTAAACTTACTAACCTGGACCTGAGCTAGCTGATGTTAACACTTCCCACCCACTTACCAGCCAGTGGGCTAAGCTAACTAATGAGTTGATGCATTCCTTTATTTTTCCTGGTGAAAGGCAGCATCTTCAAAAAAGGCTAAGTGTAAAGTAATCATTGCCTTGGGAACTTCGTTTCCTTACATTGTTGCATAAAACTTGTGAAACCTACTGATTGGTAAAAAAACAAAAAACAAAACACTTCCCTAACTATCAGTTTTAAATTGTCTGATTTTAAGAAGATTACAGCTACCCTTTTAGAAAAATATAATATCTTGTTATTTACTTTCTAATTTGACAAAGAGAGAATTGGCAGTTTTGACAGCTTGTGTTCAAAAAGTCGACAATATGGACAGTTGTGGGTTTGTAATTGTTCTCATCACCAGCAGCTGTTGGTTTCCTGTCTTTGTGTTGACTCTGCACCCGTTTACAGTGGGGGTCTTATCACAAGCAGCCTTTAGCACCTGCTTATTGACATTTAGCCAGACTAATTGAGAGGCCCTTGATGAGAGTCTGAGATGCCATTTCGGGCTGCTGAAGGATGACAGGTGAGGACGGAAGGACGTGCCTCCTGGAAAGCAGGGAAGAGTCAGCGATTGTGTTGAGGGAGAAAGCACTGAAGCCCCTAGTCTTCACCTCTCTGAGCAAAACCTTTCAACCTACAAATGTGTGATGCACACTTGCCCACCACCCCCCGGTCACCAGCTGCCCTCACTGCTCCCCTCGCCGGTCAATTACAGGGTTACATTTAGCCGGGCGCTCTATCAGGCCAGACCATCTCATCAGCACAGCCAGCTGGCCTCTGCCAAAGGCCGGCTTCTGCCCACCACCACTCAGCTAAAGGTCGGCTCACACTGCTTGGACCCTTGGAGAGAGTGTCTGTGTGTGTGTGTATGTGTGTGTGTATGTGTGTGTGTTTGTAGCTCAGAGGTGTGTACAGCAGATTTTCACAGGGATTCGGCCTGATGCGACTGCGTGGGAGGGAAGGAGATGAGTCACAGAGAAGAAGAGCTGATGGCTCCTTCCTCCCCGAGTGAATCATCTCTGTGAGCTGACAGCTGTGGAGGGAGTGTTCATGAGCGCAGGAGGCACCGGCAGGGATGCCAGGGCCTTTAGTCACGGCTGACACACCAGTGGGATTCTAACCTGCGTGTTAATTGTTGATTTTGGGTTTCACAGATTCAAGGGACTTAAACACAATGTTAAAGTTTAGTTCGACATGGATATTGAACTTCTTTGGTGCTGAGTTTTGAAGACAGCTGATTATCTAATCGCGAGTGTCAACAGCGACGAGTAAAACTCCACATTGTGGGTTTTTTATGTTGTGAAACTGCTTTGAGTATAAAAAGACCATGAGGTCAGACCACCGAGAGAGGAAATACTTTCTGGAAATGAGATATTACTTATTCCTGCCTAACTGAATAATTTGTGGCCAGGAGATACGATCAAATATACAAACAAGATATCATCAAAGCGTGGGAACAGCCTCCATCTTGGGACCATGACGTACACGTTGTCCCTCACTGGTCCACTCTCATGGAGGCACTGAAAACTAAAACCATTTACTTGTCATGTCATTTTCATTTTGTTACAATAGTTTTTAATCAGTACCAAAGTATTTTTTTTGGAAACTTGTATCAAAGTCAGTTTCAAGTCAGTTTAGATGAAGGGACTAGAATCCAACATTTCCAACAACACCCAGCTCTCGGACCGGTTTGCCTCATGGACTCTAACTTGATTGATCTAACGAGGAAAAACAGAGGATTGATGAGTGCTGCAGATTTAAAATGAGGGAGAATCCGTTTTGAGATCAAGTGTTTTGAGATGCACTCAAGATCGAAGCCACAGAGAAATAAGAAATGATCTCAATAAACAGAGATTCAGGGCAGCAAGAGTGAAGACAAACCAATGAGTTGGAGACTGACCCATCTGTTCAACAATGTCTGGAGGGAAGACGCGAGAGGCGAAGGCTCTTCGGAAGATGCCAGAAAACTCCTTGTCCAGGCCCCCGATACCCATCTTCTCGAAGTTCCAGTTTGGACTGATGATGGACTGGCGAGACTCTCGGGTCTTGGCCTTTCCTGGAGGGGTCAGACAACAAGAGAGCCTGAGCCTGCTGCACAAGGAGAAGACGCCTTGTGTTTCTGATTCACGCCAGTTGCTACCTGCTGACTACATTAAAGCAGGAGTCTGGCCCCCTCAGCAGGTACCGTCCCCAGACGAGTGGACTTTAACACCATCTTAGTTCAGGTTCTGTTTCTGGCTGACTTGTTGAACAAACTACCACAACATTCAAATGACAGAAATATTCGACTTCTTCTTGAGGTAAACTCAATCACAGGTGGTCTCATTTATGTACCTCAGCCAACCTAATAGGAAACACAGCTACATGTGTGCAGTGCGCCCCCTTGTGTTGTTAAAGAGAACCGTCATTCTGCCAAGATAGTACAACACTTCAATCGCACCTTCTTGAGAAAGTCTAAGATTTCAAAGCAGTGAGTGTGGTATAAAACAAAACACCCCTATATTGCGTGCACAAACTCCCACCCACACAAACATACACACCCACACACACACACCAACACTCATGTGTTTAAAACATCACACTTTGATGGGCTCAAATGATGCTCTCTTCATCTAAAACAACATAATGAAGCGATCTACACTTTTACAGCATTCAGGCTTCAAAGAGTTCAGAGTTTAAAAGAACATTTTTAAAAAAACCCTACAAGCTATTTCATTTTAGCCAGAATGTTCTTTTGGCTACGCCTTTATGTTTTCAGCCATTATTTAAGGGAAAACAGAGGGGAAAGTAGCAATCATAGCAAGTGTATTCTTTTATTATTTGATTGTAGGAGACCAAGACCTTTAAAAGTCAGCTTCATTGCCGTCATCTGATAAATGTATGCAGTATATAAACCCTACATGTTGCTGCCATTCACCTATCAGCGTCATGGAGGAGCTCTCCGACTTCTCAAATATCACCTGACTGTTCGCCAGCAACAGTCCGATTTCAATCTGAGGAAAGATGAACAGATGAGAAGACACACGACACACAATCAGCACTTATGACTTCCATCGCTCTGCTACTTCTAAATGATGCCCTGCGAAGTGAAAACTGCACATCTGTCACCCTGTGCATAGAGACTCTACGCTGCAGACACTGTCTGTAAATCTCTGATGGCACAGTAGAGAAGTGAATGAACATCAACCTTTGGCTTTTTGCTGGAGGTGTGATCTCCCTTGAGGATGCTGGGGTCCATGGCCTCCATATCCTTTATCAGCAAGCTAAACAGCTTACCGCAAAAGCTGAACGCCAGCTAGACCAACACACATGCAGGAAATCAAATGAAGACAGATGTAAAAACAACTCCCAGTGAATACAAGAAATTCAACCTTCCACAAAATATTCTTGTAGATGTTTACAGTTTGACACATACAAAATTTTCTCCAACTAAATGAATGATTGAGACTCTTGAAAAGCTGTTAAGCAGCAGTCAGGAAGTCCATGACTCAGCTCAGGGTCTCCCCCTGCTGGTTAATGTTGAGACTGCAGTACCTGCTGGCCGACACTGAAAGCCTGGTTGTTAAAATGCTGAATGAACTCGCTGGCCATCTTGTCCGAGTCGTAAGGATTACTTTCCACGTTCTTCTTCTGCAGGAAGTCGATCTCTGCTATCATGGTGCTGATGCACTGTTTGGACTTGTCAAACTTGTAGTTGGTGACTGGAGGAGAGAAAAGACACAGGATGGAGATGGTGAGGTTTCTCATCCACCAACGCGGGACACCAAAGTTTTATCGCTCCATTCAACAGATCGGTCCAGAAATATAACGACGGACACCTCAATATCACGTTATCATGTCCGGTACCACGGCCTGAAGTATCAGCTGATAACAACAGTCTCTCTCTCAGAGACAGCTGAGCTCAAGTGTTTGTGTGGTGTCACTTCATTTCACCTGCCGTCCTGTGTCGAACAAACATGAATATAAAATGTAATGAAAATGTTTTTGTAAGGTAAATTCAAGTCAGTGAGATCAGTGCTTTGATCAGATACGAATAGGAGGGAAGATGGAAGTGTGTCTGGATCATCATGATGAAGCTCTGTCCTCCAGCGCCTCTTTGGCCTGAGGGAACAGAGTGAAACATTTGATCAAAGAACAGTTCTCCCTCTCCACAAGCTAAGCAGCCTCTGACAGGGACACCACCCACTCGTACAGTTCTACTTTCTCCCCCCACGCCGGATAAATCACCTCCTCTTACAACCACTGACCTCACGTGTGACAGGCACCTGAAGTCAATCCTACACATTCTTCAGGTTTGACAACAGTGGCGCAAGTGGTTGAGGGGGAGAACGACAGTTGAGCACCAATCATCAGTCGATGGACATCAGTCTGACAGAATCACCTCGACCAGCAGCAACCACTCAAAGTCTCCTTCATTTCTCAGGGTTATTACTTTCTACCTTTGTAAAACTACTGTGCTTTTATGAAATTACTGAAAACTTATAAGTGCATCAAATTCTGATACTCATCCAGTTTGCAGCCAGCGCTAAGAGTTACTTAGATCAAGTTCTTTTGCCATAAGATGACAATTAAGTTTTCATCTTCCAATTGTAAACAAATACATTTTTCTGTTCCAGCCTAACGGAGCCTCGCGGTCCAGACACTTCAGTAGTGCCTGGCATGAGAGTTTGGAATCCAACCAGTTATTTCCAAGCTTCTACAAGGAATATTCCTGTGTTGATGAGTTTAGTGGCCCAGGAGGACAAAGCAGTGGTGCTTTCCTGGGATGACGACCACATTTCCTATGAGCCCCAGAGCTGAGAGCCATGCAGACTACGACGAATAAGTGAAGAAGAGACAAAAAAAGAAATGAATTTTCATTTCCACTCACAGCAGGAAATGAGCACAACATGTTCCCCTCACCTTCAACCTCTTGTCCGATGGACAGGCCGGCCCATTTCCTCTACAGAGACAGAGAGCACAACAAATGGATTTAGGGTTATGTTGTCTACATCTGTCCTATAAATACAAGAAATCTCTGTATGTCTGCCACTAACTCAACAACTGTTCATCTGATCTCCTTGGCATGTACATCGCTGAGTAAGTGTGGTGCTGAGTTTCAGGTTGAAGGGTCTGAGATGTCAATCATGCCACTAAAAGTAAGAAAGTGAAAGTAAGACACGTCTGGTGATGTCCCACAACCCTTGAATCTGCCCCTGACCCGCCAGGCACTGCACTGGTTAGTTCAGCATATGCAGTGGTACAAATAAATAAGTGAACTACGTGACAGCAACAGTGGGGATGAAGTGCTGAGGCTGAATCAGACAGTGTTGAGGAGGTTACAGTAGTACCTGTGCCAGTGAGGCTGCCGAGGTTAGAGACGGAGGAGGAGCAGCGGAGAGAGGGAGGGTTAAAAGAGGAAAAGGCAGTCATAGACACAGAGGTCAAGCAAAGAACCACAAGCAACCCACCAAGACAGGTAATGTGTCTACTTGTCAGAATAATACATCACTACCAAGAACAATCTCTGTCTATAACAGCGAGAACTGAAGGTTGGTCAAACATTCAATACCTTACAGGTCATATTCACTAACTGATTTGAATGACATCTTCAAAAAATGAACAGCAATTCACTGCAGCTATCAGGCGTCACAGTGGTGAGGTTAAATCCACAGTATTTAATGGCCAGGAGAGCACAGACACAGAAGCCACAGGGTGAGGCTTCCCACTGAATGTTTCCTTCTGCTACAGAGGTAGAGAAATAACGGTCACAGTCAAAGTTTTGAGGAAAACCCTCAGTTTCTATTCACAAAACCCCCGAAAGGTTCCTCGAGGCGTTTCTCTGTCTAATTGGGTTAAAATCATGAAGCCTACCTGAGGCAGACTGAAGCCGATGGACCCGGAGCTCACATCGTGATGATTCTTCAAGGTGAACACGTACTTGTGGTTTAAATTGCGCACAATCACATGTCTGCATTGAGATGGACATTTGGGAAAAAAGAGGATTAATGAGAAAAGTGTCAACTCAGATATTATTGCTCCTCCTCTTTCACTGGAGCAGCTCGAGTTTTCCATCAGGTGCACCAGCTGACACAGGTCTTGTTTTCTTCCTCTGGCTCCTAAAAGTTACCTGTGTGTCAAATAACTTCTAGTTCGAGTGCCTGTCACACCCAGCAGAGACGGCTTTTAGATGAAAGAGTCAGAGACTGCAAACCTCCATTGACCATGCAAAAAAACACATGCTCACTGTGTCTAATGGATAAACTTCAGTGGGCTTCTTTCTGTCTTTGTTCGGGGCTGTCGCCCTCCACAAAGCTCCATTAACATCAGCAACAAAGCTGGAATCCCCGTCCCTCTGCTGACAGACTCACTTCACACCCTCACGCCAACACAGCTAGCATGAAGCACGCTGAGGCACTCACTCCTCAAACTGCTGCTCCTTCTCACTGATGACGGCACAGTTGGTCAGCGAGAGTTCATCTGACGGGCATCGGGTCACTTGCATGATCTGAATACAGAGAAAAAAATCAGTTTCACTTTTGAATCAAGACACAAACATCCAGAGAGATGGCGGCCATGAGGACCGTGCTTGAGGGCTTGAATGTGAGGGCACATTCATTGAGGATGACACATGAGGATGTGATGCAGTGGAGCTTTCAGTTACTTTTAAACCAAAATGACAGAAGAGGCCTGCATTTGTGGACATTGGTGCCTCTGATAAATAACAAAAATGATAGGAAAGTGTCAAAATTACAGCCACACAGTTCATTGCAATCTAATAAAATCACAATATGGCCTGCTGCCACTTTCAAAGCACAGGGAGATGCAATATTTGTGACATTGTGTGAAGATATCATTTTAACTGAGATACTGTGATGATGCAGAGATGTCCTGCCTCCACACCATCTCCTACAGACTTTGCCCTCCTTTACACTGCTATTATGCTTCCCTCTGCTGGTCCTGCGGCCCTCGTAGGGACCCACAACACCCAGATGTCATCAGCATCAGCACATATCAGTCTTTTTAAGTCGGGTCAACACCGATATGTTAGTCCCTTCTCTTTGCTTACTGGAAATAAAATAAAGATTTTTTTTCTTAAAAGAGAGAGAGAGAGAGAGACACACCATTATGTAGACCACCCTGGTCCCCACTCTTCCTTCATCTTTGTCTCATCTGAGAGAAAATCCTGTGTCCACTAACATATTTCTACAAAGTTTCCACTGTACAGGCTTAACTAATGTTCAGATTTTATAATCCGTTCTGCTGCCATGTTTTGCTAGCGGTGGTGACATTTTCTATATCAAATGGTAACTGATGGCTCTTCCCTGCATCCTGACAGCAGCTTTCTGGGGAACCCATCCTCCCTGCAGTCATTCATACATCTACTTGAGCTGGAAAACATTGCTTGTGTCCATTCCTGGCACAAAGTTAAATGGCACAGAAACTTTATACTGATAATATTACAAGAGGTCAATACCAGCTTTCGGCAGCATCAGTTGTAAAATATCGACCAATATCGTAAATCGCTGGTCCGGTGCACCGCAGGACATCCAGGACCTGATTCACCATGGCAGGGTCAGGTGCACTTCTGGACCCAGGCAGGTTTACCTGGTTCAGCACGGTTTCTAGCCGCGTTACAGTCCAAACAGGAAGACAGTTTCTGTGTTGAGCAGCAGCCGCTGAGTTGTGAAGGAGCTGCTGAGCTCAGGCTCCGTCCCGGTCGCCTTACTCGCCTTCTGCCTTTAAACCGGTTTGACGCCGTTTCCCTTCCTTCATGGAGGAAACTTCATTTGGCTTCTAAAAGTTTCTGTCAGTTTTATTTCAAGCACAAAGACGCACTTGTGTCGCAGTTCCGGAGCCATTAGGTCTCTACACAGCTGCTAAAAGTTACAGCTAACATGCTAGCAATACTGGTCATAAGATGGTCCTGACGTTTTCCGGGCTGGCGACCAAGATTGAATGACAAGTGTTTGAGTGCCACACAAGCTAACAAGTGCGAGTATTCCTACACTTTAGTACTGTTATACTCAGTGTGTGCCGTTCGTGTAGTACTTGTGATAGTATTCTGACCAGATAAACTCACCCGGGAAGTCATCTTTGTGTTTTTATCCGTGCTCACTTCAGCAGAAACACTCCGCTGTCAGAACTAGTGATGACGTTGCAAGAGGCGGGAATGGAAACGTCGCATTACGTCATCGCGTACGCTACGGGTAGAAGAAAGCGCAGAGCTGAAGTCAATCAGGATTTTTCCCGATAGATTACGAGAATAAAAAATATAGTGAATAGATATTAGCTGAGACGTTTCAATAACAAAAGTGCAGTTACTGATACTTTAAAAGAGACGGTAAAGTTACACAAAATACTGCAGCAAAGATCGGGAAAACGGGAACTAGGAAGAGCGTAGAAATCCGTCTCAACACCGACGGCGCGTGATGCCAAACCTACACTGACTGTAAAATGTCTCCTCTCACTTCCATTGTAAAAAACAAGGAGAGCTGGTGTGACGTATTACAGCTAAGAAACAGGTGAAGGTAGAAATCTGTGTATCCACACACACTCCCAAAAGTCAGATTTACCAGACCAGTGTTTCACTGTTCATGAGTCCAATCAAGTTGGAGGTTACAACCTAAACAGAAATTGTGCTGATGGAACAAAAGTCCAGACAACCTACAGCTGTTGGGTGGAGTTGATTCCCTCTGATGAGTGCCTTTTCTTGATGAAGCAGGTGAAAGCAGCAGTCTTGTAGTGCTGAAATCTTGGTGCTTGAGCAAGGACGTTGTTGGAAACTTGGCGACTTCTGTTTTGGGGGAATGAAGCGCCATGAAAGGATGTTTAGAACCCGAGGGCCCCCAGAGGTCTCAGCTGTGCTGTGAAACTACAACTTTACGCCAGGATTATAATTTTGCAAGAGACAAGACAAAATCTTTAAAATACAAAATATTTATTTCAAAAATGTCTTTATAAGAGAAAAACAAAAAAATCAAAACCATACAAATTGTTTGGTTACTAGCATCCCACACTCGTGCTAGGAACTAACAATGGAGAATTGCTCACTCAGGGATCACCCAGGCGCTCCGAAGCGCCCCCGCCTTCATATTGCACCCGAACACTGAGGCAAACAAGCGCCGAAAAAGTGGCACTAGCGGTGAAATGTTGTCCTGTCTGTTCTACATATGAGCATTGGGGGGGGGGGGGGGGGTCTTTTTTTAACAAAAACACAAAACCAAAAAACCAAAATCGAGTGAGTTTAATACATTTCTGAAATACAGCGGGGATGTGAGGGTTGGCATCGATATGGTGGTGAGGAGGAGACCCAAGAGCTCCAGGAGGCTCTTGAAGCAAAACTCTGAATCCCAAACTTCCAAAAACTGAGCAGTGTGCTTTTGAAAGACATGGACAAGAAAAAGGAGGACGCCTCATTTCTGCATACGTGGTTGTAGCAGCAGGAGGCAGCAGAGGTCAATGTTGAGTCCGCTTCAGGCCGGGTGAGCCCGACCTGCTCGTAGATATAAACATATAAGTATTCTTTATCCTTTTATCTTTATTGTGGTTGTACAATATTCCCTGATGGCCTGATGTGGCCGCTGAGTGTTATACAGAATCCTGAAGAGATATCAAACTGAAGGAGGAAACCAGAGGAGTGAGGATACTGTCCATCAAGGGAGCGGAGGAGGGGGTTGATGGGAGGGTGGGGGGTCCCGTACGCTGCGGTTGTGGGACTGTCGCTCTCCCTCGTCCCCTTCTTAAAATGTTACATACGCTGGTCAAACACACACAGTCCCTCCCATCACTGCTGCCAAAATCTGCTCTGAAGACAAGAACAACAAACGTGAGCATCAGGTCTACATCTGCCCCGGTTCAGGGCCCAGGTTCAGAGCCTCACCTATGTCAGCTTCTTGGCTTTGTTGTAGAGCGAGTCCACCACTTTGCTCATGTTCTGAATTGTTTCCAAGGCTGCCTCGTATGTTTTGTCCACTGGCGGCTCTTCAAATATGATCAGGACGCCTTCACCCTGGTCCAGGATTCCTGCAGTGGTGGGAGTCAACAAGTGTGACTGGGACTCCTCACACCAAACATGCTTCTGAAAGGTTCAGGAACAGGAGTTTCCATTTACCGTGAAACTTTTTATCCAGAATCATTTGTGATAATTTCCTCTCAACATCCCCCTGAAACACAGACAAACTTGCAATTGACACTCATCTCACTCCGTTAGCGGGGATTTGAAAAACCAGTCAACTGCGTGGGAAGGTACCTTGGAGAGTTTGATGAGACCTGATATGTGTTCTATCTGGAACCAGAAGGAGAAGGAAATCACACACAGCTTCACTTTAGTCAACTTCACCAGCAGCTGGACGCACTCACGCTCTCCTCACCAAGGCTGACGAGGACGCACACAAACTGAAGCCTCTTTCCCACTGACTAAGAACCAAAACCACCTATAAGCTGACCGCTCAGCCAGCAGGCCTTTGTTTGGTGGACAACACCGGTGCGTGCAGCGCCCCCACTGGCCCCCATCGCCTCAAACTTAACTTTTCATGTAGTAAATGCATGCAAGTCATGATTCTACATTTGTATCTATTTTTGAAAATGAACTCTTGCTGTGCTGGAACTGTAGCAGCCTCGCTCCCAGTACCTGTACTCTGGAAAAGGGCTCAATGACCCGGATGAGGTTCTGTTCCAGCAGGTTGTCGTACAGCTTGGCCAGGTGAGTGTTGATGATGGGGTCGTCCCTCAGCTCGGCTCTGTACTCTGTGAGCGCCTGGAAGACACAGACTTTAACCTTCCACCCCACTGAGGGCCAAGTACCTGGAGGATGGGAGGCGTCTTACCTTTTCAAAGTCTGCTAGAGATCTGTTCTTACAGGCCTGGGCTACGCACTTCAGCGCGTCCGTCTACATGATCACCACAAAACAAAGTGTCAAAATTGATCACCTCAGCAACACTTAGATTACAGGGGTGGGCAACCGTGTGCCATGGAGGGCCGTGTGTGTGCAGGTTGTCCTTCCAACACTTTAACAGGTGATCTCACTGATTGACACACCTTCAGCCACAGAAGAGTGTTGATCAGTGGAATCACCTGCTAAGGCCCCCCCATGGCACACGGTTGCCCACCCCTGCCTTAGAACATCCACTGAACTGACAACTCTGAACAGCTCTCTTGTCTTTGAATGTTAGGGTTTAACATCAGTTTAATTCCTTCAAAATCCCTGGAGATGTCCAGGTTGGAGGTGTGCCACCTCAACCACACCTGACTTCTACCTGATGCTCCCTGCTGCTGCTTTCACGCCATTCAAATTGCGAATTTTGTGAATGTTTGAGAAGCGGCAACCATTTTCAGGAACAAACAAATCAGCTGTGTCTGCTAATATTGAGACACACGACCCCTCTGCTCTGTCCAGTCTGCAATCAGTAGGAAGTGGGAGGAGCTTGCCTGGCGGCCGGTGTACCGGAGGGCCAGCTTCCCGCTGATCAGAGCTTGAACCTCCTCTGGTCTGAAAGAGTTCATGACAAAGAAATCACGAGATGATTAAAAACAGCCATGACACAGACGTGAAGCAGGTTGTTCATGTCCTTCACTCCACTTACAAGTTCAGAACAATTTTGCAGAGCAGCATGTATTTGAGAGCTGTGATGGCTTTAGGGCTGTCGATGGAGTCGTAGCCCTCGAACGCCTCAAAGAAGTAGGAGTAGGCCGTCTTCCAGTCCTTCTCCTCCGCTGCGTGGATGATCCCTGCAACACCACCAAGGACGGTCAGATCATCAGCCCCAAATAAACGGCTCAGCCATCTTCCAAAGCAGCGTGTCATCGCACGGCGGACAGAGCAACAGCACTGATTCAACAACACAACACGCGCGTGAACATCAGTGGTTCTCACGAGGCCCGGCAACAACCAACCCCAGCAGGCTTTTAGAGAGCAGAGGTGAGACCAGACCACCCCAGGATTTCATCCTGCATCCGAACAAAAAGCAATCCCACGCATTTGATTTGACATCTGACCTGACTGCATGTCCAGTGCTGCCTGGAGCTTCGGGGGGCAGTAGATGGCGTTGGCAGTGGTCCGAGCCGAGGTGAGGGCTGCACGGGCCTTGGGCAGGTTACTGAGAGCGTGGTACGTCTTACTTTCCAGCAACTGAACCTCCACCAGCAGAGCTTTGTCATCCATCTTCTTCAGTTCTTGAAGCAATTGGGAGCCTGAAGGAGAGAGAAGTCAAGCCCATGACCGCCACAGTGCCACAGCTGCTGGGGAGTCCATAGCTACGCATCCGCTGCACCTCCTTCCTTTGTGTAAAAAACAGGTCCAGGGTTTCCCCTACCATTATTTTGGGGGTTATTTTTCCGCACCCCCCCCCCCCAAGTCAAGTTAAGTGTATTTACATTTATTTCATATATAGCGCAACATCACGCCAGAAGCCATAGAAGGTCCCCGTCCCTACAGAGGAGGTCCCTGACCAGATGAACTCATCAGGTTCACGTCGTTGATCTAACTGAAGCCAAGGCCTTTCATTTCACTCTACATCGCCACGCACTTGCAATTTTCCTCTGTTGTCAGTTTTGGGACGTTGGTGCATCTGAGGCAGAACAGACTCAAGCACTCACCGAGCGCTAGGGCCTCCTGATACCGTTTGGTGTCAAAGTAGAGGGAGATCAGTCGAGCCTGGAGGAAGAGAGGAAGCTGTTAGACGAGACCGCAGCAGCTCCGACAGGCACGTCAGTTACCAGCACATCAATCACGACTCAACGCGACCTACTCAACACATCCACCAGCTGCAGGAAGCCCAGCCAGGCCCCCTGGATCAGGGTGCCTTCATATTTGCTGAGCAAACATGATTCCATTGACTAAGAACACACCAGGAGAGCGCAGGGGACGCAGCGACAGATCAGCTGTTGATCCGTCCTCGCCTTCCTGACTGCAAATAAAATGAACGGCTGCAGCAAACGTTTCATCGGTGAACTCAACACATCATCGACGACCTGTGAAAGGAGTTTCCAACCAACGTTTTTGCTCGTCTACAACAGCGACCACACCCACGGACTTTGAGTTTTCTTTACTCCAGGTTGCTGTTTTCTTCCACAGACCAAAAACCTGCGTGTTTGATGGACGGATGGCGAGTCAGGCTCTGAGTGTGGTGTATACCTCAAGAAGATATGAATACATCCGAAAGCAAACTAGGAGCATCTGGCTTCTCCGCTTTCACCTGTTTCTTCACGGGACACTGAGAGCTGTTCTGAAAGTTGGTGTTGATCCTGTTTTTGTAGCTGTCAGCAGCTCCGGATACTCCTGGCTGCTGACACTTCTGAGGCCCCCAGATTTTGGCTGTTGAAGCAGAGTGACGTCATAGAGTGGACACATCACCACTGTGCATTAGCACTTTCATGAGGCCAAGTTTACACCTGTGTTTCAGGTATTAACCTGCAGCTCTCCTGGGTTTGGCCAATGTAAGTAACCCAAGTAAACATGACCTGTTAATACTTCATCGATCTGTGTGTGGAACCAGAACTGGGCTTCATTCGTTGACAAGCACAGGCTCGACATTCCTAACCAGAGACATCCACTGCACAGGCTGGCTGACTGGTGATGGGAGCCAGGAACAGACGCTGCCCTGGAGCCCTGCCTTGCCAGGGAAGGGTTGCGTGATATTTCCCCAACAACAAAAACAATGTAATGATGTTCATGGAGTGGGTAATTACTTGGCAGGAGTAATACACAGTGATAGTACCGGTACTCAGCTCCCTTACTACGTGCTTACCTCCAGGGCTTGTCGTAGGAAGGTCCTTTTCTCAGCCTTGGCCCACTCGATGCATTCCAGACACAGCTCAACCTCCTGTCCCGTCGCCGCCTCCATGTCCAGGAACAGGTCCAGCAGAGAGCGGACCAGCCGGGCCGCCTTAGCCTTGCTGATGGAAATCAGAAAAGGCCTCACAAACTTCAGCAGACCCCCGAGCTCTGGAGACGGCAGCGAAAAGAAACACACGGCACACTTCTCAGAGTAGAACGACACATTCCAGGAGGAAAAGTAACTGGCTGCCCTCGAAACCCAAAGGTGCCGGTGAGCTGGGGGAGTTCTACCTGCTGCCTGCCCCGTCTTGGCCAGGAGGGTCCCCAGCTCCAGGATGCTCTGCTCTTTAACCCTGACAGCTTCTTCATCGTTCTCCTGAACGTCCCTCCTCACTGTCCAATTAAGAAAAAACATGCACATTGGGAGACATAAGGGCCTGAATGAAGAAACACTGTTCACTGGCGAATGATGATTTGTTCAAACATTGTGAACCATTATTTTATTCCTGAATCAATCCATCAATGTCAAGACGAGGCTGCGATTCAGTTGCTTCATGTTGGTCTCTGCTGGTTGGATGAGGTGCTTCAGGACCAGGATCTTGACTGCTGGTTTCAGGATGAGCCAACATTTCAGTTAACCTCAGCAAATACACACTTGGTTTCTGTTCCACATGAAACGCATCATCTTTTATTCATGCTTGGTGATGAGAGCTTCAATATTCAAGCTCATGATGATGAGTGATGCTGTTTTCTGACTCTTACATGTCCACCTTCATATCCCATGACCGTGTTTAAGAAAAGAAAACCAGAAGGAGCTGCTAACTGAGGTATCAGATCAGCTCACAACCACTGACGCGTCCAGCGTCCTGGTTCAGCAGATGAAGGTTTAATCTGAGTGCATTAACACTGATATGAAGCAGGCCTGGAACAGCAGCTATCACACGTGATACTGCATCTCCATATGATTTCAGCTACTTATTTTTCAAAAGCCCAACATGGCTTCAGTCTGGCATGCAGTTGCTAACTGGAATGAATTCAGTTCAACAGATTGAACAATGAAGACAAGCGGCTAATCCTCAAATCTGGGAAGATCATTTGAGTCGTGGTGGAACGATTCTCCTCGTTTATGAAGTCATCACCGGATCGGCTGGAAACGTGGGTTCGACTCGGTGGGAGAAGCTCATCCTGGGAGAACCGTGTGGCTGAGCGGGCTGACAGCTAGCTGGCTGGTGTGACAAGGCACTTTGAGGACAGCGATGCTGGGAGAAAAACTACCAACAGCTGACAGCAACGGAGTTCACATGACTACCAACACGCGAGCGAACCCGGGCAAAGTACCGGGAGCTGAGTCGCTACCCGCAGATAACGTGTCACACACTTCACGTCGATGTTTAGATGGTTCTGACAACCAGCTAATAACTGGAGTTTAGCTGAGCTGCTAGCAGGGCGAGTGCGGCCGCCCCGGTTGGTGATTAACCAGAGAAAAACAGCACAATAAATGACACAGACTCAACTTCACCAACCGTGGAGATCCGCTTCAGGTTAATTGCCACACTCGACGCCCCGGCCTACAGCAGCACTGCTAGCGAGCTAACGCTAACGAGCTAAACTCCGCAGGCAGTTACCATTCAGCAGTGAGTCAGCACGGCACACCACCGGCTCTGGCTACCGACCGCCGCTAGCTAGCACCGCCCGAGAAGAACTCGGCGCTCGGGGGAAGCGTGTCCATCTCTGGCCGCCCGGCCGACGGACGCCTACCTATCGAATGGAGGATGTCGATGGAGGCGTTGCGGTCCGTGCTAATGAGAGACTGGGCTCTCTGGAACTCCACCACTGCTGCGGCCGCCATCTTCCTTATTCAAATGCTGCCTGAATGAAAACTACGTGCGGCAATACGTTCCACAGCGTATGTGACGTCATCGCACCGCTTGCATGTTGGGAGTGGGACATCCGGGAAATGTAGTCCTATTCCACAAAGTTCGTCAAAAATGTTTCAGAGGTTCCTTTTTTCTCAGAAAAGCTCCTCCTGCTGAACCCGCTCCGGGGGGACAAACGGAACCAAACCAGTGGATCATGTTCCTCACCGCACATTGTTCAACATTTAATGGCAATGCTCAAAAATATGGGATCGACACAATCAGTTGATTCAACAGATGATTATAAGAGACGGCCAGGTGGATGTTTTGCACCAATCTAAAAAAACGAGCCATAATGCAAAGAGGAAATGGTTCTGTGGTCACTGGTTTTTCTCCCTTAAAAAACAAACAACCAAACATCTGCAGGCCTTAACTTCACAACACACGCTTTAAAATCAGGGAATACAACTTTTTAAATTAAATACATACAACAGAGTAAACCTCCCCTGGTGTGTGTCTGAATCTACTGGAATGGAGTCCACACTTGATAGAAAAGACAACTTTACCAGTACCAACTCTACTACGGGGTAACACTGGTACTCGGTAACACTAGTACTAGGTAGCACCAGAAACACTGGTACTAGGTAACACTTGTAACAGGTAACAGTGGTACCAGAGATTCCAGTGTTTTCAGAGTTTCCAGCGATACCAGTGTCACCAGTGTTACTTGGTACCAGTGTTACCAGTGTCATCAGAGTTACTAGTAATACCAGTGTCACCAGTGTTACCTGGTACCAGAGTTACCAGTGTTACTGGGTACCAGTGTTACTGGGTACCAGTGTTACCAGTGATACCAGTGTCACTTGGTACCAGAGTTACCAGTGTTAATTGGTACCAGTGTTACCAGAGTTACCAGTAATACCAGTGTTACCTGGTACCAGAGTTACCAGTGTTACGTGTCACCCGTGTTATCAGAGTTACCAGTGTTCCTTGGTATCAGTGTTATCAGAGTTACTTGGTACCAGAGTTACCAGTGTTACGTGTTACCCGTGTTATCAGAGTTACCAGTGTTCCTTGGTATCAGTGTTATCAGAGTTACCAGTAATACCAGTGTTATCAGAGTTACCAGTGTTACCTGGTATCAGTGTTATCAGAGTTACTTGGTACCAGTGTTACCAGTGTTACTTGGTACCAGTGTTATCAGAGTTACTTGGTACCAGTGTTACCTGGTACCAGAGTTACCAGTGTTACTTGATACTAATGTTACCAGAGTTACCAGTGTTACTTGGTACCAGTGTTACCAGAGTTACCAGTGTTACTTGGTATCAGTGTTTTTAGAGTTACCAATGTTCCCAGAGTTACTTGGTACCAGAGTTACCAGTGTTACACGGTATCAGTTTTATCAGAGTTACCTGGTACCAGAGTTACCAATGTTAATTGGTACCAGAGTTACCAGAGTTACCAGAGTTACGTGTTACCCTTGTTACCTGGTACCAGTGTTATCAGAGTTACTTGGTACCAGTGTTACCTGGTACCAGAGTTACCAGTGTTACTTAGTACCAGAGTTACTTGGTACCAGTGTTACCAGAGTTACCAGTGTTACTTGGTATCAGTGTTACCTGGTACCAGACATACCAGTGTTACTTGGTACCAGTGTTACCTGGTACCAGAGTTACCAGTGTTACTTGGTACCAGAGTTACCAGTGTTACAAGGTATCAGTTTTATCAGAGTTACCTGGTACCAGAGTTACCAATGTTAATTGGTACCAGAGTTACCAGTGTTACCTGGTACCAGAGTTACCAGTGTTACTTGGTATCAGGGTTACCAGTTACTTGGTACCAGAGTTACCAGTAACACCAATGTTCCCAGTACTACCTGGTAGTGTTCTGAGTAAAATCCCAGATGATCTGGTAAACTACATCACAACGCACTGCTGTCGTTTATCACCTAGAAATGGTTTCCAAACTGCAGTTGGAGGAAATGTTCCAGTGTTTTATTAGCAACTGTTGTGCCGGGAACCACGGTAATTTACCCCCCCCCCCCCCCCCCCCCGGTTCAGCGGGTGCAGAAGCGGCTCTATATAGGCGGAGTCATTCCGCAGCAGCAGCGCCGCGCTCCGGGCGCAGAGCGGCGCCCGACCACCGCCTCTGCGCCGCCCTCGCCAGCAGACACGCAGCAGCATCTTCATCTCCATCCATTCCGCAGCTGCGTCCTCGTCTGAGCAGGCGCGCTCCGTCCTACCGCCGCGCCTCGGATCTCTGCTGCATCCTCACCCTCCGACATGACTCCGTGTTTTTCTGGCTCTTTTTAAGCGGACACACGCGTCACGACGCCCGCCGCTGCGCTCCTCCAGGTCTGGTAAGTGTTTTCATCAGGAGGGTTTGGTCCGGACGGTGTTCAGATGCTGATTGGTGCCGCGCAGCTTGGTCTCACTGGGAGAATGTGAGGAGGAACTGGGAGGTTCAGGACTCTGATCGCGACGCGACGCTCCAGCACCACGGAGAGCTCCAGCCCCGCGGCGGCGGCGGAGGAGGGGGAGGACGGGGTTGTGGGTGCGGGTCGAGGCGGGGAAGGTGAAGGAATGGAGGCTCGCTGGCTCCTGCGCAGCGCGTCGCTGCTGCAGTGAGGAGGAAAACAGCCGCGCGGCTCCTGAATCACGCAGCTCTTTGTGCACCTGGCGGGAGGAATCTTGCGTTCGTCCTCCCGCATCAGCTGAGCAGCACCAGACGACCTTCACCTGCTGTTTACCTTCCATTTTAGCGAGACTCAGCCTCGACATGGACGTGCTGCTGTGAAGGTCCCTAGAGTCACCGAGCTGGACCGGTCTCAGTCAAACAGGGAGCCGAACCCCTCAGAGGACCCAGCACCGTCCTCCGTGTCCGGCGTTCCGTGACTGCGGATGAATCGCGGCCGCAGTCGCGTTTTCTTGCTGAAGCGTTTAGAACGTCAGTGAGATTTGGTTGGCGGTTCAGGAGGATCGATAACCTTTGAATTCATTCGTAGATCAAAGCAGGTGATCAGCCAGATAAGCCCCTCCCATCGATGAGAGCAAGGTAGCTGTGACGTGATCCCTGCTAGCAACCAGGTCAAACGTATTTCATGTCTGAATGCTCAGGAATGATTGACAGGTGACAAACTTTCTGATTATTGATCTTTTCTGCCTCCAGCGGCGGCCATCTGGAGCCGAGGTGATCCTTGTGCCCTCAGATTGATACCGGACTTCTCCACCCACCGTCCATGCTCGGCAGCAGCCTGTAGCCTGGGACCCCAGCTCCTGGAAGCCCCGAGACCCTCAGGATCCCCCGGCAGACGTTCTTCTGACCCAGAGAGGCCAGAACGCCCCTGGACATCTCCCCGCTGTCACCATGGGAACCGTGCTGTCTTTGTCTCCAAGCTACCGAAAGGCGGCTCTCTTTGAGGATGGCCCGGCCACCGTGGGCCACTACACGGCTGTTCAGAACAGCAAGAACGCCAAAGACAAGAATCTGAAGCGCCACTCGCTCATCAATGTGCTCCCCTGGAAGCGCATCGTAGCGGTTTCAGCCAAGAAGAAAGGTTCCAAGAAGGTTCAGCCCAACGGAACCTACCAGAACAACGTCAGCCACCTGAACAATGAGAACCTGAAGAAGTCGCAGTCCTGCGCCAACTTGTCCACATTTACCCAGGACCAGAGCACCCCGGCACTCACCAAGACCTCCAACAACACATCCTCAGTCAAGAAAGCCCCTCTGACCAACTCCAATGTGGCGCCCGGGACCCCCAAGAGGGTCATCGTGCAGGCGTCCACCAGCGAGCTGCTGCGCTGCCTGGGGGAGTTTCTGTGCCGCCGTTGTTACCGGCTCAAACACCTGTCGCCCACCGATCCGGTGCTGTGGCTGCGCAGCGTGGACCGGTCCCTGCTGCTGCAGGGCTGGCAGGACCAGGGCTTCATCACGCCGGCCAACGTGGTCTTCGTCTACATGCTGTGCCGTGACGTGGTCTCCTCCGAGGTGGCGACTGAGCACGAGCTGCAGGCCGTGCTGCTCACCTGCCTCTACCTGTCCTACTCCTACATGGGCAACGAGATCTCCTACCCGCTCAAGCCCTTCCTGGTGGAGAGCTCCAAGGAGACATTCTGGGACCGCTGCCTGTCCATCATCAACCTGATGAGCGCCAAGATGCTCCAGATCAACTCGGACCCGCACTACTTCACTCAGGTGTTCGCCGACCTGAAGAACGAGAGCCAGAAGGAGGAGGAGCGGAGCCGCCTGCTCATCGGTCTGGACCGGTGAGGGGATGTCGGGGGGAACTGAGGGGTCGGGGGAGGCGGGGCTACTCCAGTCTGGCATTTTGACTCACTGACATTTATTAGGGATGCTCTTTATTCGCGCCTAGCCGGTACAGAAGGTCTGGGGCTGACACCAGGAGAGCAGGAGATGAGGGCGTGGTCAAACACTTAGCATGGAGGCGGTTCAGAGTTTAACAATAAGCGTTCCCACCCAGAACGACTGACATCAGCACACTGAGCAGTCATCTGGTGACCCAGAACAAGACTGTTGCTATCAGCTCGCCATCGGACCATTAGTTCAGTCAGTATTACCCCCCCCCCCCCCCCCTACACACACAGGCAACAACAACTTCCGCTAGTGCGTTAGCCAGCTAGCTAGCTAGCTAGCTGCTATTAGCAACCTACAAGACTACTGGATGGTGAAGCAGGCCTGTACAGATACACAATAATACTAGCATACAAAGGAATCATTACCTCAACATTGCAGCCCCCCCACCTCCCCATTAATTTG
Source organism: Aulostomus chinensis (assembly GCF_037954235.1). Taxonomy (NCBI): domain Eukaryota; kingdom Metazoa; phylum Chordata; class Actinopteri; order Syngnathiformes; family Aulostomidae; genus Aulostomus; species Aulostomus chinensis. The sequence continues at coordinate 22,310,786 of NC_141342.1, read as the reverse complement.
CACGGGTGCTATTGCTGCATCCTGGGCTTAGTCCCGCCCACAACAACTATGATTGGCTGACAGAAATGGAAACAATCCAGCTCTTTTGTTTCACTGAGTCAGGATGACGGCCGGTTGAGGCTCGGCACCTCCGAGCAGGAGTTGGACTGAGTGGCGTTTTTGGAGGCGATGCTGGTATCAGGGATGAATCCATAAACTAGACATGACATCAGTACATCCCGTTGTAAGTATTGTAAAGTACCCATGCAAATGTTTCTAGCTTCTGCTGAAAAAAAGAAAGTTGATATCAGGCAACGACGAAGCTGATACACAGACGCCCACGGTGGCCGGTATCGTCCAGTGTGACTGGCCGCCGTGGGCGTATCGGCCGGGTCCGACCCCGTCCCCTCTCAACTGAAGTCCCAGTGTAGAAATACTTGGTGTTTAAAGACTCAACTCTTGAGGGGAAGTTAATCGTGTTTGACGGCCTCAGAAACTCTGGCGTTTCTCTGTTTAAAAGTGAACGTTTCAGGCCAAATTCTGTTTTGCAGTTTCGAGCGAACTCGCCAGCCTGGAGTAAATCCTTCGCCAACAGATATTTATTATCCACCTGTAAAGAATTTAGACAAACAGATGCGTACATCTACAGCGATGAATGTGGACAGACGCCGCCACAGCCTGCCAGTGACCTTCTGACTGTTTGAACGTGTGATGTGTGCCGCCTACTACAGGAGGGCGGAGCTATCTGCAGGCAGCCACACCCCCTCCATTGATACGGATACAACTGGACCTATCTGGCCGTGATGCCGGATTCACACTTTTGTGCGGCTCCCCACACACGAGGTCGGACTGTTGCATTGTGGGCCGTCTGGCCGTGAGCGTGTGATCAGACTTTACTTTCATCTCCAAACGAGTTCACGGATGTTTCACTCCCAGACGCTACGGACGCTTATTTATTGCTTTTCTGGAACAAGTTTTCTTTCTTTTTTTCCAAATGTAGAAATGTCATGTTTTGCACGTGTGCCATGCAGTTTTCCTGTTTCTGGGAGGCCGGAGCGATTCTTCTTCCTCTTCTTCCTCTTCTTCTTTTTACTTGATTTGTAACCAACTGCATCTGCGTAGAGAATGCCGTCGATCACGTGACTCTAGTTTATTTAGCTCTGCTTGCTAAAATAGGCTATTTGTTTACCAGGGAATTCTTTTGTACTTTGGAATGATGTTTGATTTGATGCTTCTGATTCAGCATAGAAAATGTGAAACCAGTGCCATATTTGGAATTGGAGGACACTCGGAGGATGGGGGGGGGGGGGTCTTCTACTGCAAACTACTTACTGACTCCTTATTTAACGTATTTATGATTTCGGCACTTCCTGCGAGTGATGAAAGACTTTAAAGGGATACGAGGTCTTTGGTGGGAATGAAGATTGATTCTGGTTTATGCAGATGAAAGTTGCAGGGTTTATCGAGGATCGAACTAAAGCCCTCAGAGCAAAACCAATGTTGAATCTGACCATCGCCAAGGACGCCATGACAGACACATTCGACCTGATCAAGAAAAAACCTCGACCGCATCGTTCTGTCCTGCTGCCGCCGTCCCACATATCAGAAAGCACAGACACCGCTGGACAGTTTCCGGCGCGCTCGTGCAGCATCACTGCAGAAAAGCACATTTACCTTGATGCACTGGCGCCGTCAAAGTGTCAATCAAACATGACACAGCGCCACGTTCAGCAGGTCTTATTGGGAATAATCACGATTTACATCATAAAACGGCGAGTACGAAGCGTTTTCAGGATTCTGTTGAGTCCAGGATGCAAGAACAACTTCAGTTTCTGGACGTTTGGTTTTGACAAATTTGGTCAACAAATGGCTTCCGTGACGTTTTAAGGCCTCGCCATTGCTGCCGCCGCTATGAACCACAACACCCGTGTCTTTCTCTGCTTAGGGACCGTGGCACCATCCAGAGTCAGTATCATGCGTTTGTACTGGCACAATCAGGGGACAAACTCCAGAGCAGCAGGTCGTTGTCAGAGTCGAAGGCCCCTTGTCGACTCGCCATATCCGCCCCCCGCTTGATATGTGCCATTTTCTTTTCTCTTGCATCATCGAGTAGTCGTTTGAAAATACGTTCAAAAACTTCTAAAATATGAAAAAAGAAGTGATAGTTCAAGATTTCTGTCATTCTTTTCTGTACCTTGTATTTGTAGATAAAATGAGAAGCGGTGTGCGTGTGTGTGTGTGTGTGGGGGGGGGGAGTTTTATGATGAACGAGAAGCCAACCACAGGTGGGTGGGGGAGGGGCATAAACACTGTTCAATGAAAATGTTTTTATTTTAAAAAGAAAAAAAGATGTTGCTGTAATTGAAGAATTTCTCGGTTGGTTTCTGCTTCTTTTGATTTATTTTTGTACCGTGATGGAAAATAAAATGCACTGAAAGTTCAGGACTTCTGCTTCTCTCCACAGCAAACACACACACAAACACACAGCAAACACACAACAAAGACGCAGCAAACACACAACAAAGACGCAGCAAACACACACAAACATGCAGCAAACACACAACAAAGACGCAGCAAACACACACACAAACATGCAGCAAACACACAACAAAGACGCAGCAAACACACAACAAAGACGCAGCAAACACACACACAAACATGCAGCAAACACATAACAAAGACGCAGCAAACACACAACAAAGACGCAGCAAACACACACAAACATGCAGCAAACACACAACAAAGACGCAGCAAACACACACACAAACATGCAGCAAACACACACAAACATGCAGCAAACACACAAACATGCAGCAAACACACACACACGCAGCAAACACACACACACGCAGCAAACACACACACGCAGCAAACACACACACGCAGCAAACACACACACACACGCGCAGCAAACACACACACGCGCAGCAAACACACACACACGCGCAGCAAACACACACACACGCGCAGCAAACACACACACGCAGCAAACACACACAAACATGCAGCAAACACACACACAAACATGCAGCAAACACACAACAAAGACGCAGCAAACACACAACAAAGATGCAGCAAACACACAACAAAGACGCAGCAAACACACAACAAAGACGCAGCAAACACACACAAACATGCAGCAAACACACACACAAACATGCAGCAAACACACAACAAAGACGCAGCAAACACACAACAAAGATGCAGCAAACACACAACAAACATGCAGCAAACACACAACAAAGACGCAGCAAACACACAACAAACACACAACAAAGACGCAGCAAACACACAACAAAGACGCAGCAAACACACAACAAACACACAACAAAGACGCAGCAAACACACAACAAAGACGCAGCAAACACACAACAAACACACAACAAAGACGCAGCAAACACACAACAAACACACAACAAAGACGCAGCAAACACACAACAAAGACGCAGCAAATACACAACAAAGACGCAGCAAACACACAACAAAGACGCAGCAAATACACAACAAAGACGCAGCAATTGTAGCACATGGATTTATTACTGATTAATGAAAAAGTCTTTAGGACACAAATTTCATCATTTGCGTTTCTACATTTGCACAAAATAAAATTGCAACTGAGAAAAAAAATCCCTTCCGCCTCAGTTTGGATACGACAGAACATTTATGGTTTCTATCATGACACAAGAATGAAAATGTATAAAATGAGGCACGTAGTGGAGGAATGCTGCTGACGTGTGCGGATTTATCATGGAGCAACAGAATAAATTATGGGATAGAAAATGGAGTTTGTTAGTCTTTGGCTGAAAGGAGAGGAGACGAGCGGCGAGGAGACGAGCGGCGAGGAGACGAGCGCCACGGCACGCGGCCGATCTTCTTTGAGTCTAATTTCTACGTGAAAAAGAAAAGTTTTTGTTTTGCGTGTGGGGAAGAAAGCCAGGATCGTCCGCCTCATCACTGACAGAATCCACAACACAACCCAACAAATCATTGACAAATACCACAAGTAAAGCGGTACTTCCTCTGCAGCCAATTCGAGTCACGCAGAATAACCTCCTCCAAGCAGGTCATGTGATCCCGGCGAGCCGCAGTTGTTGGAGCGTTTCAGCTTGTGTAAATCACCTGGACGCTGGTTCTGGATCTGTGACCCAGACAAAGTGCTGTGGTGTGAAGAGAGCAAATGCATGCGATACTGCAAGGTTCGATTCTGTAGTTCTGCGCCCTCCGCGGTGGAGGGATACGCTCTCAGACTGCATGACTTCAGTCAGATTTTGACACGATTTGGTTGTGATCCGCGTTTCCAGCACGACCAGCGGAGGAACCCGATCCAGCAAAGACAAGTTTGGAACGCTGCGTGACGGAGAGTCTAGCTAGCCGGCGTTTGTGGCTTTTTCTGTCTGTCGCCAGACTCCACCATGATGACCTTCTGACATCTCCACCCTCCCTCCCAATGACTTGAGTCAGGGTCAGAATTTATGGCACTTCGGTCACCTGACCTGACGTGGCGACTGACAAGACCACGGTGGAGTCTGACGGCAGCACGAGCGCATCCACATGGACTCCTCCTCCTCCTCCTAACTGGATTCATTTGCAGGCTTGTCCAGGAAAGCTTGCGTGCGCTGCATGAAGGGGGGAGGGGCTTAGTTCACTCGCCCTGTCAACACAAAGCGAGAAACACGAAAGTGACATCATGATGATGAGGAGCTGAGGAGGAGGAGACAGAATGCTGCCGTCATGAGGGCAAACAACTAACGTCTCACGACATCGAAGCGCCGAGGTGAAACGCTCCACAGCAGCACTGTGACTGAAACCTTCCTGTAGATGCCTGCAGGCGCCGCCTCCTCAGTGATGACTCATAACCTTTGACCTCCCTCACTGTTACTGACAGAGATGATGTTTCCTGGTTCTACGAATGTTCACACCATCAAGAGGAGCTCAACGTCATTGAACACTCAACCTAGGGGACATTCTGGAGCTTTTGATCGGGTCACATGACTGACAGGCAACATCCTGAAATCACACACACACTTTTACAATGGTGCAAAACATCCGGACAATCCGGGGGGTGGGTGTGTCCAAGATGGAGGACGCAGCCACGTTTAACCACTTCAGTTGAGGTGAGGACGCTAATGAGACTGTGTCAGTATTACTAATGAGACAACCTGAAAAAAGGGAGGAGGAGACTAAGCTGCAGCACACGCACACACACACACACACACACCCTCTCTGGTTAAGGGTGGTGGTCATTTCTGAGAATATGAGGAACTACTAACATGGAGGAGGCAGGTTGATGTCCAAGATTCAGAGTTAGTCAGCACAACCCTTTCTGGAGAACAGAAGTTCATGAGCATGTGATCGCTACTAACAGACTCCAACCTTTCAACTCTCACATCAACTTTCAGTCAACGTCTCTTCTTGTCCATCATCTTCCATCAAGACAAAGACCCTCCTCTAGGGACCTGAGCCCCAGGCTGGTTAGCTTAGCCCAGTGACTGGTAGTGGGTGGAGCATCAGCTAGCTCAGGTCCAGGCTAGTTAGCTTAGCCCAGTGACTGGTAGTGGGTGGAGCATCAGCTAGCTCAGGTCCAGGCTAGTTAGCTTAGCCCAGTGGCTGGTAGTGGGTGGAAGTGTTAGCATCAGCTAGCTCAGGTCCAGGCTAGTTAGCTTATCCCAATGGCTGGTAGTGGGTGGGAAGTGTTAGCATCAGCTAGCTCAGGTCCAGGATGCTGGTGTGTCCAGCAGGAATCCTCCTCCTCCTCATGATCAGTAGCAGCAGTCGCTCTTCTAGTCCTCAACAAACCTTTGGTTCTGTTGACCCAAGTTCCAGTGGAGCTTTGGAGGTGCTGCGTCAAATCACTGCTCCCAGTCAGGAAAGTAGTTCCGGCTACGTGTCTGATTCTACCACTACAACGTCTCCTCATGTTAAACTGGTATTCATCACCAAGGTTACACAACCCTCCTGATATTAATGCAGGCAGAGACGCAGCTACGCTAACACTTCCCACCCACTACCAGTCACTGTGCTAAGCTAACTAGCCTGGGTCTCAGCTCTGGGTGACGATGGACAACAGAGACTTTCCTTGGAAGTCCCTTTAACAGATTATAAAACATACAGTCATGGCAGTAGAGGGTAGAAGGACTTAAATTAATAGAATCAACAGGCTTCAATGTTCAGGATGTGCTCAACACATCCGACTCGACCAACAACAAACTGGTTCTGGAGTTCAGACGCACATCGACTCTCCTGCTTGTGAATGTAAACAGTGAACGTCTTTAACATCAAAGCAAGTCTGAAATTAACATCATTTCTTTATGGATTCTTTTCTAATAAGAAAAAGAAAACTGCCTTAATTTCTTTGAAAAATTCAACATAAATAAAACATTTTGAGTTTGTCTTTGGATCTGAGCACTGCAGGGATGAGAATATGATCTAGAATATCTCTTCACATGGTCGTCCCCAGTAATCCCTCTCTAATTAACTAAATATTGCACAGAACAAATCAACAGAAATTCAGATAAAAAGCAAGAAAGATCCTGAAGTCCATCTTTTTAAACCTGTTTAGCTATGAATTGTTAGCGACTTCTTGTTTATAGTAACATTGCATAGAAAACTAGGAAAGAGGTCCGATATGGCCAATCCAGAGCTGTGATCAACGTCGTCAGCCATCATCATCACGGCGGGGTGGCGGATCTCGCGGGCCTGTTCTAATTTCCGGGGACAGCCAGGATGTACCCGGATCGGCTCTTGGTGAAGTCCGGCTGCGACTGGTTGATCTTGGGCTCCACGATGACGGTGCACTTCCTCCCGTTCATGCTGCACTGGATGGGACTGGTGATGCTCACCTGCAGCCTCCTCTTCTCACTGCACACAGGAAGGAGATGAAGAGGACATTTTACGATCTCTCTCACACACACACACACACACACACACACACACACACACACACATTCTGTTGGTAATTTGGACTCTGTGAAGCTTCAAACCTTTGGCACCTGAAACCAGCCTGATAACCTGGACACACCTGGTTTGGAACCCTGTGGCTAACTCTGCTATGGGAGGAGCTTCAGAAACGCAGCAGACCTGACACAGTGACACAGCATGTGTTTGGTCAGCTGGAGGTTCTGATCCAGAGGGAATTAAGAGAAGACATCAGGCGGTGCTGCTGATGGAATGATGCATGAGGCGTCGCCGGGCTGCAGCGCAGCAGCTGATTGGCTTTTAGTGGCTGTCACATCCTGTTAGCTTCTCTGGGTTAACGGCGCTCTGCCGGGTTCACTCCTAAACAGGATCGATGACGAGCATCAAGGAGAAAAAGGTAGAAATTGTGGGTCCTAAGAGGGGAGGGGCCTGAGAGGAGGGGTGGGTAACAAACTGCGTGGTAGCTGTGATGACATCATAAACTGAGAACCAATGAGATGTGGTGTTTCACTCATCAAGCTTATTGTTTTTGCCACAGAAGGTGACCATTTTTGGATGAGACCACAAAGCTTGGGGGGGGGGGGGGGGGGCCAACTCATCAATCACAAAGTAGCCACACCCACCAGCCTGCCCTGCTCCCCCATCATTGACAAAATAAATGACAAAATATTACGGACGGCAGCTGGCAGGTCTCGACACAAGCAGACCAGAGCTCAAGCCCGTTTGAGGTTGCTGCGTTGACACCGGCCCCAACCGACCCAGAAGCCAGAGACCCAGACACAAAGCAGGGGGGTGTGGAAGCGCCCTCAGGTGGACCAGATGCTGGCGGTCTGAGGCACCTTGCACACCTGGTGTCGTGCTTCAAACGGAGACTTTCTGCTGGACTCGTTTAGATCATGGCCACCACCACTGCTGCCACCGGCGCTACGCCAGGTGTAAACAAACCCACCATACCCATCAGGTACAATGACTGCTGAATTCACTCACTTTGTCTCCCTACAATCTAAACGCAGGAAATGAGTCGTGAACTTGTTGCGCAACGACAATAAGTCATAAACAACAGCAAGGCTGCCCACGCTGCACTCCTCTGCAGAGTGTTGCTGCTCTGCATCGCAGCTTATGCAGAGAGCAGAGCTCAGGGTAGCGCTGATGCTGGTTTCCATGGCAACCCCCATGAACTGAACTCCCCCATCTGTCATGGCTGCCAGCCAATGGTGCTCAGTCTGTGTGTGTGTGTGTGTGTGTGTGTGTATCCCTCATCCTATTACTTCTCCATCGCACTGTCTTGCTGAAATGCCAGAGGGATGCTGTGCTGTGAAGGGCAAACAGGGTTACACACACACACACACACACACACACACACACACACACACACACACACACACACACACACACACACACACACACACTCCTCTCATCCCTGAATAAACACTCTGGCGTTTCAGTAACACCACAACACTTCATGTGTGAATAGAAGAGCAGCATCAGGAGTCTTAAGGTCACCGGCTGGCGGTTCCCACCAGGAGCCCCGCGCCAGCCCGCCGGGCCCTGAGGGCTGACTTAGCCCAGCATGGGACGGCCTCTCAGGCTGGAAAATCAATTCTTTCCTTTCCCTCCCTCCGTCCTCTTTGCCCTTCAATGCAACAAGGGCCTTAACTCACATCTTGCTTTGGGAAGGATGGAGGACAGGAAGACTGAGGATGAAAGAGAGGTGGAGGCTACGGAGGAGAAGTTGGAGGAAGACAGTGAGTGCAGAGTGAGAGGGAGGTGGCAGAAGAAAGAAAAGTGCAGCGGATTGAGAAGGGAAGGACAACCTGAGCTTTTTTCAGGTCAAGGAGCTGGATTCCCTCCTGTCCCACCGGTGAGTCATCCCTCCAGGAGGGTACCTGCCCCCCCCCCCCGGCCTCTCAGCTGCTGCTGAAATATAAATGAGCGCTGCAGGTGGGAGGAGCAGCTGGAGAGAAGCTGAGCGGCGAGGACGAGGCGATCGAAGTTCTCACTACTTGGTCCGATGACAGAGTGATTTAAGGATCAATCACAGACGAGACACGATGAGGGGATTCAGGTCGACATTTTGAAAACTAGACGCCACTCAAAAAGTGGATACCTTCAAATTACCTTCGAAGTACTCACTAATAGGAGTACTGAGCTCACTGTGTTTTTCCCTCCTGCATCGCTTCTTAGTGACTCCAGAATGCAGTAAGAGCCAGCCACGTGTGTTTAGCTTGAAGCTAACGGAGGCTGACGCTAACAGCAGCTAAACTGTCCCCGACTCTCCAGGTTGTCCGGTATGATCCAGGTCTCCTTAAATCCAGACACTTGGACTGGAGATCAGAACGAACTGGAACACTTCTGGCTCAGAGCCTCTTAGCAATAGCTACATTTTTACTTCTCTGCCACCTCAAAACCTCGTTGTGAGTACTTGGAAGGTAAAATACCCATTTACGGCGCAGTGTCATGAACACGGGGTCGAACATGGAGATGAGAGGTGGATCTGGTCAAGCAGCCATGTGAGGGCAGATTCCTGTTTTCTAAGTAACATGGCCGTCCTTTGAATAATTTAGTTTTAAAGAATCAATAATTAAATTGTCTGCATCCAGAATCCTGATGCATCTGCAAATCGATTCCTACTTCAGTTTTAGTTCCCAGCAGTATCACCACTGCTGCGTTTAGGTTTTGTCAGGTCCAGCCGACCACGGGAACAACTGGATGGAACAGCAGAGGGACGTCCCCGCACTTCTCTGGGCACCACCCACTCGGCCGGTGGATCTCATCTCCCAGCAGACCTGACGCAGCATCTCTTCCTCTCACGTGGTGGAATCCCACGTCTCTGGTGCTGCCACATTCATGCTGGAGGGGAGGCAGGAAGATGGCGAGCACTGGGATCGGACTGGGGCTGAAGAGCCTGGAGTGGCAGCGAGGTTTAGGTGGACGCAGACCTTCAATAGGGTGTGGAGTTTGCTGGTGCAGCGGACGTGCAGGTGAAGCCGGGCCGAGGCAGCCTGGTGGGCCTGGGGGGGCCTGTTGAGCCAGACTTGGAACATGATAGAGATGCATATCATCTCAGCCACATCAGCTTCTTTTCTCTATGAACTTCTGTTCGGGAATGTGACGGCCTCTCCTTAATCCCTCGTCCCTCCAACAGCGGAGCTGCTGTTGTTCTTGATCAAATGCTTTGCGGCGAGAAAAAGCCCTGATCAAAGGCAGCGCCGCCACCCTGTCCTGGGTTCGTTTAGGAGGTTTGATGCATCAGTGAACGCAGCGCAGCAGCGTCCTTCAAACTGTGAGAGTGAACTCTGCCTCCTGAGAGCTTCGCTTCCTCAGATGTGTTCTGGGGCCGCAGCAGTAGAGACGACCGAGCAGGTCATTACAGAGCCGACAAGATGCATCGATTACACCTACAGTAAATACAGAGGGTAGAAGAAGAAAGTGGGCTTGCAGAGCAAGGAAGTTGTCATCTCCAGGGTTCCCTCCACCAACAGCCAATAGGATTGTTGCAGTAGATTTTAGACGATACGGTGCACACACGTTAATGAGATGTCCAAGTCTGAACGATGAAGGATCTCAACCACAGACGCAGCAGCACAGTTACGTTAGCTTAGCTACGGACAACAAGCTAGCAACAGAACTGTTTGACTTCCTGTCAGAACCTTTGAGAGTAAGACTCAAAAAGCAGCTCTGACAAAACCATAACAAGAACAAAACATTACTGCTTTTACTTTGAAGGCCACATCACTGCACTGGAGAGATTTTGCAGGTGTAACTGATCCAGGATCAGGCCTGACGAGCCAGACAAGATTCTCACTTGTTCTTGTCTGCTGTGAAGTAAACCTGCTTCCAGATCACCAGGATAGTTTTCTCTCTAAATGAACGACACAAACATCTGAGCTAAAGGAGGTTACAGTGTGTAGGTATGCAGTTTGAGTATAAATGACCCCAAGCAGAAGGGAAGGCGGAGCATCTGGACACTGAGGGTCCTTTCCTGCAGGACGGCGTCTGAGTGAAGGTCGTCAATAACAAGCTGTTCACTCATTCTTCACTTAAACAAGAGCAGCTGTCACATCTCACTGTTCTGGGATCAGTAACTAAACCTGAAATAAAGGTGCTGGTCTCTAGGGGTGGGGCTTGGGTGGGGGTGCCATTGCAGCGGTGGAGCAGGAGGGTTCACAAACATCTGTGGAGGAGGAGCATCTGTGGTTGTTGTTACAGTCAGTGACTGATCAGCGCTGATTTATTGATCAGTCAAACCAGAGAAGAAGATAAACCAACTACAGCTGCAATTGGTTGCTCATTACTGAGGCTGCAAGTGCTTCCTCGCCAATTCTGCTCATTAAAGGCGATCAATGCCTCAATCAAAGGTCCATCTGTTTTCATCTGACAGGCCACTCCGCCATTTGGGGCGGGGCCAGATCATGTGATAACAGTGATTCTGGCTGTGGATTTGTTTGTTTGTTGATGGGACTTTGACAAGGTCACAAAACTGAGGATCAGCAACCGGAGAACCACAGGCTTACGGGAACGTTTCAAACACGAGCCCAACAACAACAACAACAACAACAACAACAACAATAGCAACAACAACCACAACAACTTTAACAACAACAATGACATCATTATGGAGACTTTCCTGAAGGCTCCAGACCTCAGTCTAACACCACCCTGAGCTCACTGGATGGTTTAACATTTGTTAGGTGGGAGTCTGTCAGCAGCCTGGAAACGCTGGTTTGCTTCATGAGATGAAGAGGAATGAAGGCAGGTGGAGAAGGAGGGTGAATGAGTGATGGGGGGATTAAAAGGAGGATGAGGATGAGGAAGTATGATGAAAAGATATTAGGGGGATTGATGGCGAGCAAGGCGTGACGAGAGGAGGAGGGACACGAGAGCCATCATGACAGGGGGAAAGGTGAAGGAGGCGGGGCACACAGTGCTGTTGCCGGGCGGAACATGTGTGTTTGGGGGTGGGGTGCTACTGTACACATGGAGGTCACTCAGGAGACGGCGTCAAAAGAGTATGAACGCTCCGTCTACGGCGTCTGAAGTGAGCGGCACTCACAGAAAGCTTTTAACTAAAGTGACAGACGATGTAGAAGCTCTCAACCTCCATCAGCCCGGCAGGTAAATATAGAAAAACCACCGTGCACACACACACACACACACTCACACACACACAGAGCATATACTGCATATACACAGATTCACGTTATGAATACTGTATAGTGGCTCAGAACTCGTCTGAAATCAACGAGGTTTGAAGAGAAAAACAGTGATAGAAGAACCTTTCATGGAGAATCAAAGTTCCAAATCATTCTCTCAATTCACTGCATTTAGGCTTCAGAGGAACGTTCTACAATGATCCTCTTCAACACAGGGAACCTCTCGCATCAGCACATCTAGGAGTCGATGCTGACTTGGTCTGAGATGTTTAAACCAGGACAGTGGACGACGCTAGCAGGCGTTCCTGAAGGCAGCAGCTGACGGCTCGTATGGATCCATCATCTACAACTCTACACCTCTACAACTCTACACCTCTACAACTCTACAATTCTACAATTCTCCAATTCTCCACTTTCCTTTAGCAGACGCTTTTGTCCAAAGCAACGTTCAACACAAGCAAGAATTCAGACTTAATTAAGGAAAAGTCCATAGTAGCGCAAAAGTGCTTCAGTTGTGATTTGGTCACAGGTACTGCCATCTAGTGGCAGAAGAAGTGTTGCCCCCCCACCTTTTTTTATTTTTTTTATTTTTATATAACAGACATACAACATCACCCAACACAGTTAGTGCTACATGGTCACTAAGTGCTGGGTCTTGGACCCTCTGACTGATTCTACCCCAAAGAGGAGCAGAGTCAGGTTCAGTGCCTCGGTGCTCTCTGAACAATTGAGTCTTCAATTGTCTCTTAAAAGTAGAAAGGGACTCAGCAGAACACACAGAGTTCAGTAGTTGGTTCCACCATTTGGGAACAACAGAAGAGAAGAGTCTGGCTAGAGATTTGGAGCAGCGCTGGGCTGGAAGCACCAGGCGTCTTTGGCATGCAGAGCGTAGTGGGCGAGAAGGAGAGTAGACCTGGATCAGGGATTCCAGGTAGGCTGGAGCCGTTCTTGTGATTGTTTTGTGAGCCAAGAGAAGTGCCTTGAATTTGATCCTGGCTGCCACTGGAAGCCAGTGAAGAGAAACCAGCAGCGGGGTGACATGTGCCCTTTTGGGCTGGTTGAAGACCAGACGTGCTGCTGCATTCTGGATCATCTGCAGAGGCTTGAATGAGCCTGCAGGGAGGCCTGCCAGAAGAGAGTTGCAGTAGTCAATGCGTGAGATGACAAGAGCCTGAACCAGAAGCTGTGTGGTCTGTTGGGTCAGGAGGGGTCTGATCTTCCTGATGTTGTAGAGGGCATAACGGCAAGACCGAGAAACTGAGGCCACATGAACCTTAAAGGTCAGCTGGTCATCAATCATGACACCCAGGTTTCTGGCTGAGTTTGTGGGCACAAGTAGGCTCGAGTCAAGTTGGACACTGACCTGAGGCTGAACAGATGGACAAGCTGGAAAGACCATAAGTTCAGTCTTCGACAGATTCAGTTGAAGGTGGCGTTCCTTCATCCATGTGGAGATATCAGCCAGACACGCTGATATACGACCTGAGACCGTTCTGTCATCAGGTGGGAAAGAGAGGAGAAGCTGAGTGTCGTCAGCATAACAGTGGTAGGAGAAGCCATGGGAGCGGATCACTGCACCAAGTGAGGTGGTGTACAGAGAGAAGAGAAGGGGACCAAGCACTGACCCCTGAGGAACCCCAGTCGATAGGCCATGTGACCTAGACACCTTTCCTCGCCATGACACTCTGAAGGATCTGCCTGTGAGGTAGGACTTGAACCACAACAAGGCAGAACCAGATATGCCGAGCTCAGAGTGTGGAGAGGAGAATCTGATGGTTCACCGTGTCGAAGGCAGCAGACAGGTCCAGCAGAAGTGGGACAGAGCACTGACCAGCAGCTCGAGCTCGTCTCAGTGACTCAGGGACTGACAGGAGTGCAGTCTCAGTGGAGTGGTCACACCTGAAGCCAGACTGAAAAGAGTCAAGTAGGTTGTTGTTCCGCAGATGTTCAGAGACCTGGTTAAATACTGAGCGCTCCAGTATTTTTGACAGGAATGGCAGCAGTGATACTGGCCTGGAGTTTTCAACCTGGGCGGGGTTGAGATGAGGCTTTTTGAGCAGTGGGGTGACCTCCTGCTTAAAAGTAGCAGGAAAAATGCTGTTTCCAGGGAGGAATTGACAATGTGTCATGATGGATCCATCATCTATTGTGGAACCATGGAACATCAGTGATCAACACAGAACCATGAAAACAGCAGTGTTCAGGTGGGAGAAGCCTCGATGGTTCTGCTACACGACACAAACGCGTTATCATTATTAGCACGATGGCGACACACTCCACCCACAGTGTGCGTGTGTGTGTGGGGGGGGTGACTGCTGGCTGCGGAGGAAAAGTAGGTCAGAGCGACTCACACACTCACACATTCATTCATCCGTTCATTCACAAACTGACACGCTCCATCGCAACTGGTCAGCGTTCTCAGGTGAGGAAGCTCGAGAGGCCCCACGACCTTCAGCTGGAGCTGAATCTCAGTCCTGAGGGTGGATGTGAAGATGGCGTGGTTCTCAAACTCCAGATGTGAACTACAAGCTCCTCAGTCAGGCGCATCTGCCGAGTAACACGAGCAGTCACCATGTTGGTCTCCTCGTTCTGTGTGTGTGTGTGTGTGTGTGTGTGTGTGTGTGTGTGTGTGGAGGGGCTAGTTTGTAACTGCCGCACTGGTTCGCACCACTTTTGATGAGTTTCTGCCTTTGTAACGTCCTGGCTAAGGCTTTTTTAGGATAGCATGTGCAGCCTTAGCATGGTTAGCAACATCAGCTAGTCAGCTACCATTAGCTAGCTGCTTCCAACATGCCTCTAAAGACATCAGACTCGTATATATATAATATATATATATAATAATCTTTTAAATATATGTCTTTTCTCAACATCATGTAGCCATCATTGTTCCCTCCAGAGAGCAGCCACACAGAATTATGGGTAAGAAGTTTGAATGTATCTCAGCAGACAGGAAGCAGACATCTGATTGGTTTGGAGCCTCTCGACGGCTTGTTCCACGATGAGGGAAACACATGGTAAACCCTACAAACCTCCCCTTTAACTAAAGTTCTGAATCAAACTGTCAGAAAACATGAGGAAACTGATGAGACGCGATGTCATCAAACATTGAGGACGAAGACATTTGGATCTGATCAGACGTTTATCAGCCTCTTGTCCTCTTTTCTATCGCTCTCGCTCATCTTTGTTTTCATTCGAGTCAGCCCGTTCTCTCTGCCTCCCTCTCTGGTGGTCTGGGACTTGATGTTCCATGATTTTCTCCAGCCAGCAGAGTTATTAATGGATCACATACGTATCAGACAAACATGGATCCAATGGTTGCCATGGGAACTGCATCCGCAGCGCCCCAGAAAGGAGGGAGAAAAATAGAGAGGAGGATGAGAAGAAAGGAGGATAAGTGTAGGTGAAAAACAAGATGGGGAGGGGGTGGGGGATGGATGGTGAGAAATAGAGGGATGGGGGAGAGAGAGAAGGAGGGATGAGGGATTACACAGAGAGAGGAGGGATAGAGGTGAGGGGGAATGGAGGCGAGAGGAGTGATGGAGTGGAGCGAGGACAGAGAACAAGAGGAGGAAAGGGGAGAAAGAGGGATGGGGAGAGAGAGAGGACAGAGAAGGAGGGATTAAGAGAAAGATAAGAAGGGGGGGCTTCTTCTATCAGTCTGAAATGTTTGATTCAGCAGAACGAGTGACCTTGGCGAGGAAGACAAAAGCAGCCTGGTGTTCTCCCCCCTCTCCTCCATCGCTCTTCGTCTTTGTCACATGCTGATAAAAGACGTTGCCGCCATCTGAAGACTGAACTGGAAACGCACTTTGACACAATTCTTTCAAGGCAGTTTTTCTTCTTTAATATTCATTAGACTGCAGCTAAATGGCTCCTGTTAGTTCGTCCACATTAATTGTTAATATTTCCATCTTTACTTGAATCATTTGGTCCAGATCCCTCAGGTTTGTACGTCTAACCGTGTAAACGTGGTAATGCTGGAGCTCTGTTACTCCTCAAGCTTCCCGTTTAGCTGACAATTCACAGATTCGCTGCTTGACTAAAGGCACCAGTCGCTGGCTTTAGATGGGTCACTAAGGTTTCCAGGCTGTTTGAGTCATTTGTGTGTGACATGATAAATCAACAAGAGGACATGATGTCATCAGATTCACATCAACTTCTAACCCTAAACATTTGCCTCGCAAGCTGCCTAACAACACATTTAGTCATAAATATGTATCAGCTGACTTTAAATTAAGAAAGAACAACAACAAAAACAAGTAGCTGAGTACTCCTGGTACTTACTTTTGTAGGCTCAGTGCTAAGCTAAGTTGCCATGCTACCAGGTACCTCTCTGGACCCCCAGCCTTATGCTTAGCAATGGCAAGGATACCTCTCCAAAAACACACACACACAGACACACACACACACGCTGCCATCCCTCCCCTCCATAACTCTGCTACCAACGTTCAGGCCATCAGGAGCGAGCGGATCTATGACCACACAGCTGACGGATCAATGAAGCTTCTGCTGACTCATGTTGTGTGTGTGTTAGCGCGCACACACGCTAACCCTAACCACACTTTCCACCCACTACCATTCATTGTGCTAAGCTAGCCCATCCTGACCTGAGCTAGTTGATGTGTTCGACGGAGCAGGTTAGGGATCCGTGTTAACTCAAACTAGCGGGTCTGTTGGCGTGAGCGTCCCCGCAGCCTCACGCGCTAACATTCAGACCAGCTTGTCAGCCATTTAACCCTTTCAAGCAAACTGTTGTTTTAACATTTTTATATCCACTGGCACGAACACTGGCATTGCTAATGAGGTCTGACTCCTGGCTTCAGCGGACCCCCGCTGGGCCCAGGGTCCCGACCCTGACAGCCATTCATCAAATAATCAATTCATCATTCATCTAACAGTCAATCACCACAAATCACTGACACACACACAGAGGATGTCAGGCTCAGGTTAATTAAGTCTTATCAATGACTGCTGCCCCCCCAAAACACACACGCACACACACACACACTGCTCAAGGTTTTTCACTCTGGACGGCAACAGTCTGACATCTGTTGCCACAGAAACGTCCTCTGTAGTTCTAAGAAACTTGTTCCAGCAGCTTATACCACATAAACATGTCAGGAAGGAGCCGGGATTAAGAGAGTCGGGGATTTACGAGTGTCATTCATCGGGTCACGACTGACACGCAGGCACAGAAGACATTCACACAGCGTTCAAACATCGCAGTCTCACTTCCATGGCTGTTCCCGCACACGTATGAGGGAGCAGCATCTTCGAAGTCCAGCTTTCTGCCTGTGGAACTCAGGATGCAGATGAATAATTCAACATGCAGCTATTTTTGCAGTCAGATCTCAGAGGGAGGTGTGAAGCAGCACAGATCAGCAGCGCCGCGAGAACCAGAAGTAACATCGTGTTCACAGACGCTCGGAGACGACGCAGCACCTCGGAGACGAAGGTCCTGGCATAAAAGTACAGGTTTCCACTTTTAGTCCTTCTAATCTTTCACTGACCTTGGAGAGACGCCAGTCACCCCTCAACAAACCACTGTTTACCCTGTCTTTTCTCTTCCTGTACAAAAAAAATGATGACTCATCCTGGACTCGGGGGGGCGTGTCCAATAACAAAGCTCCCTCAGATTTTCCTATTTCCTTCATTCACATTCAGGTTAGCAAAGGGCCAACAGGAAGTATTCAACTTGAGCCTCGTACTTCCGGTTTAACCTATTTTTGATCGATTCGAGTTGATCCTCAACATCAGAGGTCAGTTTGTGTCGGTGCGTTTGCGTGTTTCTGGTGGGGAGGAACATGTTTCAATCACCAAAATCATCAAAAATGAAATCAGACATTTCAAATCTCTGGTTTCAGCTCTGCAGCATTTTCAGGCTCCACACAGTTCCCAACATGAAGCCAACCTCAGTGGCGCTAAACGGCGTTGATCTTATTTGTTTCGGCTCTTCAGTTTGATGTGTCGGCACGTTGGCATCTTCCCACTCAGAGCAGTTCCACTCGTCAGGTTGACTTCCTCCGCAGGTGCCGGAGCTTCAGTCAGATATCGGCACAATAACCCAAACGAGAAAGTCTGAATATGTGATTGATAGTTTAGTGAGCGACAGATGAAGCTCGTCTCTCCTGATAGAGACAGAGACAAAAGGGAGGCGGCTCCATCTCCTCTAAAAATAGACCTCAACAGCAGCACAGCCTTAAATATTTCATTGCCTCCTCTCCCCGAAACCAAGACGGCGGCGCCGAGGGAGGAAGGCTGAGAGGGAAAGACTGAGTGAGGTGAGGAAGAGGAGGAGGGCCACGAGGGGTTCTGAGATCACTACAAAGAGGATGTGTTCAAAAATAGGAAGCAGAGAAAAGCGTGAAAGAGGGAGAGAGGCAAAGGAAGGACAGAGGGAATCTAATCCCCGGCTTTATACGCAAAATAGGAACAAAGTTTCTCCCCAGACTGATAAGAGGGCTCTCGTCTGAGTTCTGCCTGCTGGGTTCTCGTCAGTTGGAAGCGCTTGCATTGATTCGTATTTAAGAAGGAACAAAAGCGTCTTGACTTGAGCTCAAAATGAAACCAGCAACATTTCAGCAAAATTTCCAGCATGAAAAAGCAGATTAAGCAGATTAGGAAACTGTCAGCGACTCTGGCAGGAGGAGGATTTCCTCCCTGGGGCGGCGCCATGCTGCTCGTCCTCGCTGTCACTCTGACCACGACAAGTGCTGCCACCGCCGCCGAGCGAGTTTGAAGGACAGATCGAGTTTAAAACTGCATCTACACAGGAAGTCGTCCTCACACACACGTGAACATACATGAAACAAAACACACGTGTTTGCTTTGTACTGTCAGAGTTTCACTGTGATGGATGAGTCGGCCTGCCGTCCACAGTGGAAACAGATAGATCTCTCTCTCTATCTCACTCACTCACTCAAACACACACACACACACACACACACACACACACACACACACGCCAGACTGTTTTATTTGAGTTGATTCAATCAGCAGAGAGACGAGAGGATGTCAGCGATCTCAGAGAGACAGAGACAGGAAGTTCTAACAGCTCCTGATCAGCTGGTCAGCAGTTGCCACCATCAGTGAGGAGACATGGTGGAAGTACTTGGAGTACCACAACGGTAAAGTTGGTGTATAAATACATGATACAGGACTTCTCATTTTCACAAGGATGGAATCATGAAGGAAATGAGTTATATTGTGGTAACAGCTGATGATGGATGATGAAGACCAAGTTTGCCTCGGTGAGCACTGACAGCCTATTGGACCAATCCCAGCAGGGCTCACTGGGACCAGTGCTCCCAGTTCCTGAGACCAGGTTGAATTTGAGCGGTGGGCTTTTCTGAATGAATGCATGAGATGCAGCTGTACCGTTCGACAGAAATGTTCTCTAAAACCTGGACACTGGCGGTTGAGGACTCAGGCGTGTCACCCGGGGCCTGACGCAGCCCACCGTGACTCAGCGAGCAGCAGCAAGGGGTCTCGCCGTCTGCTCGGTCAAAACCTCCTGCAGAGCTTTGAGGGACATTTCAGCAGACGAGGGCGGTCAGGCAGCTTCACTCACCTCCTGAAGTGGCTGAGCAGCGTTCCCACCAGCTCTCCGATGCGGCTCTCGGTGGCAGGCACCATGCCCTGCAGGCACACCACCAGATCCCTGCTGTCTTTGGTGTGGAACACCACCAGCTGGTCCTTCCCGGGGGACACGCTGACCCCCGTCACCTGGGACACAAGCAACACACATTCCACTGAACACAAACGTGTACACAAGGCCAACACACAGACAGACACGTGACAAGGCTGGAACGTCACCACTGCGCGATCTCGATGAACCCAAACACAGCTCAACGCCTCTACTCAGACACGGAGCCTCCCCCTCACCTCCTCCTGCGGGGGCACGGCAGGAGGGTGAGGATACAGGTGGCGAGTGGCGGCTAATCATCCAGCAAGTTCCCCTTCAGAAACAAATACTTCAACATAATCAGCATGAATTAAAATGAATTAAAGCCTAAAGCCACGTCGCTCTGTCTGCCAGTCGTCCCGCAGTTAATTACAAGGAGCCGATTCCATTTACATTTATATGAAAGGCCTAATTGATAGGAACGACAGCCAGACTTCTAATGAGTCAGCTAATGATTCCCTCTCATTTGTTTCCTCCTCTCACTTCTTCTTTTGACTCAAACCTGTTGGGTACGTTCATCTGTCAAACCATCTGGTACACACACACACCCACACACGACTGTGTACTTAATGGTAACTGAGACATCTGTACTCTGAGCCACTGAAACAAGACAAAACATGTAATTAAGTACAAATGAACTACTCAGGTAACCAAGTACCTTTCTAAGTTTCCGCCTGAGTACTTGCACATGCACCTTCTTCAGTTACTCGCTAGCTGAGTGCAGCTCAAGGTTACGACCTAAACTCCGTGGAGGACAAACAAATGTGTGCGATGCCATTCGCCGCCCTGCCGTGTGGTGACACTGGTGGTGACACTGCACACATCCACCTCTTTGGTTCAACCTTTTATTTGAATGAACACATGGCTACACTGCAGTGGTGGGTGGAGGAGGGAGGTGTGAGAGCGGTGGCGGTGATGGTGGCAGTCGTGGCGGCGGTGATGGCGGCAGGGAAACACAGAAAACATTCTCTGGGAAATGAGCAAAGACCCAGTCGAGCTATTTGTGTGCACACGCCAGAACAACACCAGACATCAGCTGATCAGCCCTGCTGCTCAGTAGCCATGACAACACTGTCTCCTGGGAAGTTGGCATGACAACGGTGGGAGGGGGGGACAGTCGGTAGAAGGGCAAGGAAGGATGAGTCACTGATACGGAGCGGATGCTTCACCGCTTCCTTCTTCAATGAGAGTTGTGTTGTGATGACCTCACTTCGGCAGCCAGGCCTTTAGCTGGTGCATAAATCCTCGCCAGCTCGCCAACCGTCAGCCCGCCTCCTCGCATCCGCAGCCCTACAAGCTCAGCAGCAACGACAGAGCGGAGGGCTGCCGAAGGGCTGCTGCGGTGTTCGCTCCTCAGCGCCAATCAAGAACCAGCTAACTGCTTCCCCCTCTGGCTGATCTCCATCCATTGCCTGATGTTGCTCTTCATCTGCAGTAAGACACTGTCATGGCCGCTCATGGTTCAATTTGACACACTTGAGCCTCCAGGACCGTTGACTTCATACCAAGTTTGTAAATCTCTAGTCCTGAGCTACATATGTAGCTTGTAGCTTCCCGAAAACACCTGGGAACTGTAGTTTTTTGATCATGATCCTCAACAGCAGGAGCCCAGCATTTATTGACATTCAGGGTGTGTTTGAAATCAAGAGTTCCTCATAACAGCCAGCGTGTTGTGACTGTTCCCGTATGGTCCCTGTGTGCGACTCGTCCATGGTCTCAGTCTCAACATGAACAATAACTAACTGTAGCTCCTGCTGCTCTCCGTCTGCCGCCTTCTGGCTCAACTCCACCTCCACGGACCTCATCTCTAATTCTCTCCTGTCACTGTCAGAGAACGCCGCGGCGTGCTGTCACTAAAGATCTCACTCATGACTCTTGATGACGATCTGTTTTGCAGATGAACGTGTCCCACCCTCACTGTCTGACCCTTAAATCAAACCCAGATGCAGAACATGATCAAGGTGGTTTCCAACAATCAAACCCTCTCTCAAGCTGCTCATATGGACTTGAGGACCAAGATGAAGATTCTGCTCCTGCTGCTCTCAGCTACATCCTGCTAATGGTCTGGAACCGCTGTTCTGGATCTACGAGCTGCTCCAGATGGGCTCCAGAGGTGGATCCGCTGTTCCCCCTCACATTACCTCTACACACCACATGTCAGCAACATTCATCGGACTCATTTTGAGGTAAACAAACACAGACAAGTGTCCTACGTTGTAGAGGGGAATGCTCTTCATTGGCTTGTACTGCTTCAGTGGGTCCATCTTGTAGAGGTGGCGGTCAGTGATGAGCACCGCCCTGTCCTCCGCCTTGTGGAAACGGTTGATCTGGGAAAGACAGACGCACAACTGAACACCCAGCAGCAGGAGCAGACCAGAGTGCGGTGGGTTGAGGACCAATGAACCAACCTTGCGGACGTTGCAGGAGAACAGAACCCTCATGAATTTGTCCTTCCGCTGCAGCTCGCTGGCCACCAGCGTGAAGGACGACGCTGTGTCAGGACTGTCACGCTTCTGGCACACAACAAAAAACGCAGAACATTGCTGACTCAATTTTAAATAATCCAAAGACATTGTTGGCCGTCCCAAACATTAACTGTCATTGGTCCACTATGCTGGTAACTGGAATACCAGTTTAACATGAGGAGACGTTGTAGTGGTAGAATCAGACACGTAGCCGGAACTACTTTCCTGACTGGGCGCAGGGATTTGACGCAGCACCTCCAAAGCTCCACTGGAACTTGGGTCAACAGAACCAAAGGTTTGTTGAGGACTAGAAGAGCGACTGCTGCTACTGATGATGAGGAGGAGGGTTCCTGCTGGACCCACCAGCATCCTGGACCTGAGCTAGCTGATGCTAACACTTCCCACCCACTACCAGCCATTGGGCTAAGCTAACTAGCCTGGACCTGAGCTAGCTGATGCTAACACTTCCACCCACTACCAGCCATTGAGCTAAGCTAACTAGCCTGGACCAGAGCTAGCTGATGCTAACACTTCCCACCCACTACCAGCCACTGGGCTAAGCTAACTAGCCTGGACCTGAGCTAGCTGATGCTAACACTTCCCACCCACTACCAGCCATTGGGCTAAGCTAACTAGCCTGGACCTGAGCTAGCTGATGCTAACACTTCCCACCCACTACCAGCCAATGGGCTAAGCTAACCAGCCTGGACCTGAGCTAGCTGATGCTTATACTTCCCACCCACTACCAGCCATTGGGCTAAGCTAACTAGCCTGGTACTGAGCTAGCTGATGCTAACACTTCCCACCCACTACCAGCCATTGGGCTAAGCTAACTAGCCTGGACCTGAGCTAGCTGATGCTAACACTTCCCACCCACTACCAGCCATTGGGCTAAGCTAACTAGCCTGGTACTGAGCTAGCTGATGCTAACACTTCCCACCCACTACCAGCCATTGGGCTAAGCTAACTAGCACGGCTCTCAGCTCCCTGGAGAAGATGATCTATCTGTCTATGTTATTTATTTAGTGCATCAACAGCTACTCACCAGGTAGTTTCCTTCCCAGGCCCTCTGCAGGCCCAGGTCGGCCCTCTGGCCCTTCAGAGCCTCCAGGCCAGCAACCTTGGCCCTCACCTGCAGAACCTCCTCTGGAGAGAGCCCCTTGATCAGTGTCCATGCCCACCACCTGCACACAGGCGAGAACAAACACACTGAGCAGCTGAGCCAGACCGCGAGGAGTCTTGCACTCTGACAGTCCACACATTTCTGTAGGAAGGCGGTTTTCTTCCTGTGCTGCTTCAAAGAGGAGAAGCAAACAGCTGACAGGATGAAAAGATGAAAGGCTGTGATGAGTCTTTGATGGAGAGGGAAAAATCAATGCCCAGTGTGAGCTGGAGGCACCAGCGAAAGTGGAAGATGCTTCTAACGTACCCATCTGGATGAAACAGAACACCAGCAGGCACAATGCTCTCCTGCACCGCCGCCGCCAGTTCCATTTTAGCTCTGAGATTAGGAAAGTGATGGTCCACTTGATATTTTTAACAGTTTGAATGGTTTAATTGACAGGAAATTAACAGGTGAACGTGGACTACACACCCAGCTGGTTTATATTTTGAGCCATGCAGCAGATCAACACCGAAGGTCATTCACTGGACTCGTGTCACCGTTACCTGTTGTAGATGCTCCTGAGAGACTCCTCGAACTTGCGAAGGACTTTGGGGGGGGTGGGCCACTTGACATGTCGGCCGTAGTCCTTCATGGACTGAACATTTCTGAAGCGGCGGTTGACCTCACGGATGTAGGACTTGACCTTGTAGCGACGGTAGGCCTGCAGGATGATGAGGGCCGCCCGCATCCGCCGGTATCGCATCCTGGCTATGGTGCCCCGCCACACCTGGGGGGGCGGACCACAACATGAGCCAACTCAGATTAGGACCCCTCTAACCAAGAACTGAACCTCAAACAAGGAGAACGTGGATGAGATGTAGAACCACTGAGTTTAGATTTTAAGTCATTTAGCAAAAAATTCACCACTCGCTGACCATGAAGGTTAAACATCTGGAACCAGAATGAGCATCTGGTTCCCTTCAGGTCAGAGCCCGAGATCAGGTGTATGGTTCCCAGCTGCTGGAGATATTAGCAGGTTCAGGTCTACGTCAGATCCACCAGTAACCACCAGACTGGTGGATGTTGGAGGTTCAGTTCTACATACATACAGGAACGCGGCGTCAACATCAGGTACGCGTACCAAAACTTCTAAAGTTTGGTGGCATTTTAGCCTGGATACGGCGGATAAAAAGACTACTTGCAGAGGTTGCAAAGCAGACCGTGCTTATCATGGCGGTGATGCACGAACATTTAAAGAAGCCCGTCGGGCAGTTGAACGAAACGGAGTCTGACTCACCTCGGTGAGATTCAACTAACATTCAAGCCAATACGGTTTTTATGACATACACTGTACATTATAAGCGTATTTTCACTATAAAAGAGAGCTTGAGCGTTATGCCAGACGCATTTTAAATTAATGAATGTCAATAAAAGATGTATTTTTCATTGTACCATCTTTCTTGTTTATTATCATTTGCCACATGATTAAATCAACTTCATGCTAAATTTAAGAAAAAATAATAATTATCCGATGAGTCGACTAATCATTTCAATAGTCGGTGACTCGTCGACAACTCAAATAGTCGTTAGTTGCAGCCCTATCAGACCGGTGGATGGTGGAGGTTCAGTTCTACATCAGATCCACCAGTAAACACCAGACCGGTGGATGGTGGAGGTTCAGTTCTACATCAGATCCACCAGTAAACACCAGACCGGTGGATGGTGGAGGTTCAGTTCTACATCAGATCCACCAGTAAACACCAGACCGGTGGATGGTGGAGGTTCAGTTCTACATCAGATCCACCAGTAAACACCAGACCGGTGGATGGTGGAGGTTCAGTTCTACATCAGATCCACCAGTAAACACCAGACCGGTGGATGGTGGAGGTTCAGTTCTACATCAGATCCACCAGTAAACACCAGACCGGTGGATGGTGGAGGTTCAGTTCTACATCAGATCCACCAGTAAACACCAGACCGGTGGATGGTGGAGGTTCAGTTCTACATCAGATCCACCAGTAAACACCAGACCGGTGGATGGTGGAGGTTCAGTTCTACATCAGATCCACCAGTAAACACCAGACTGGTGGATGGTGGAGGTTCAGTTCTACATCAGATCCACCAGTAAACACCAGACCGGTGGATGGTGAAGGTTCAGTTCTACATCAGATCCACCAGTAAACACCAGACCGGTGGATGGTGGAGGTTCAGTTCTACATCAGATCCACCAGTAAACACCAGACCGGTGGATGGTGGAGGTTCAGTTCTACATCAGATCCACCAGTAAACACCAGACCGGTGGATGGTGGAGGTTCAGTTCTACATCAGATCCACCAGTAAACACCAGACCGGTGGATGGGGGAGGTTCAGTTCTACATCAGATCCACCAGTAAACACCAGACTGGTGGATTGGTGGAGTCTTAAAACCCTGGGTTGCTCCCAGGAGTCTGAACCCTGCAGCTCCGCGGTGGTGACGACACAAACATCTCATCTCTGCTGGTTGTGTGAGTCTTGTATTCTGCCTGTTTTATATCAAACCAGATAGATTTTTATGATCAATCTTCATAATTATTAAACCCTTTGAACTGCTGACCAGCTCCATGCTCTTAACCAAGCTAGGACACATTAGCTCAGTCATATTAACATTCTCCTCACTGCAAAGACAGAAGCGGCTCAACTCGATCTCACCACACTCATGGCCGAGTCCATGAGCGAGTTGATTGGTCACAAATAGAGATGAGAGTGAAGTAAGGACCCCCGAGCCTCCACTAACAAACAGGCTGAGAGGCTATCAGACCCCCTGGAACATTAATAATTGATGTAAGTGGGACCCCTGGGAGCCGTAACTCCTGATCCACACCCACTGGGATCACCGCCATATGCTCACTCGCTCACTCGCTCGCTCGCTCACTCACACATCTTTGACAAACCAGTAACAGAGTTCATCTCGTGTCAGTGGCGTTAGTGCGCTTGAGGCTCCGCCCCCTCGTACGTCTCATTGTAATGCTCAGTAATCATGGAGATCATGAATATTTCATCCCTCCAATGTGTGTGTGTGTGTGTGTGTGTGTGTGTGTGTGTGTGTGTGTGTGTGTGTGTGTGTGATAAAACTGTAGAAGAGGTGTTTTCCACCTGATTAAGCGGCCGGAGTGGCAATTTGCCAGAAGGACGAGAGGTCATCCTATGGTTGTGGAAGCGGCGTGAGTTCGACCGAACCAGCTGTAAATATGTGGATGGTGGTTTTGTGGTCATCCTGGTGCTTCACTGACGACTCATCATTTTCATAACCGATACATTGGCTGATTATTTTCCTACCATCAATAAATGTCAAGCAAAACTACAAAAATCAGAAATGCTCATCACAGCTTCTCAACCAGCAACAAATAACGAATTTTCCTTTGATCGACGATTTGTTGCTGCTCTCAAAAAACGCTTGCAGGTAATGAAGACGTTTCAGGTCTGGCGAGAGAGAGCAACTTGCTGAGTTCGTCCCGTCATTCTCAGAAAACCAACCATTAATTTAGATCATGTCATCCCTTAATGTTTATGTAATCATGTGATTTGTCCGCTAATCTGAGCTCAACGCCATCAGCCTAAAACCACAAATCTGTCAGCAGCATGGCAGCCGAGACAGAAACCTCGGCGGAGGAACAGTAGGAACAGAGTAGAAATACAGTAGGAACAGAGTAGAAAAACAGTAGGAACAGAGTAGAAAAACAGTAGGAACAGAGTAGAAAAACAGTAGAAATACTGTAGAAACAGTCGAAATACAGCAGAAATACAGTAAGAACAGAGCAGAAAAACAGTCGGAACAGAGTAGAAATACAGTAGAAATACAGTAGGAACAGAGTAGAAAAACAGTAGAAATACTGTAGAAACAGTCGAAATACAGCAGAAATACAGTAAGAACAGAGCAGAAAAACAGTCGGAACAGAGTAGAAATACAGTAGAAATACAGTAGGAACAGAGTAGAAAAACAGTAGAAATACTGTAGAAACAGTCGAAATACAGCAGAAATACAGTAAGAACAGAGCAGAAAAACAGTCGGAACAGAGTAGAAATACAGTAGAAATACAGTAGGAACAGAGTAGAAAAACAGTAGAACTACTGTAGAAACATAGTAGAAATACAGTAGAAATACAGTAGGAACAGAGTAGAAATACAGTAGGAACAGAGTAGAAAAACAGTAGAAATACTGTAGAAACAGTCGAAATACAGCAGAAATACAGTAAGAACAGAGCAGAAAAACAGTCGGAACAGAGTAGAAATACAGTAGAAATACAGTAGGAACAGAGTAGAAAAACAGTAGAAATACTGTAGAAACAGTCAAAATACAGCAGAAATACAGTAAGAACAGAGCAGAAAAACAGTCGGAACAGAGTAGAAATACAGTAGGAACAGAGTAGAAAAACAGTAGAACTACTGTAGAAACAGAGTAGAAATACAGTCGGAACAGAGTAGAAATACAGTAGGAACAGAGTAGAAAACAGTAGAAATACAGTTGAAATACAGTAGAAACAGTAGAAATACAGTAGAAATACTGTAGAAACAGAGTCGAAATACAGTAGGAACAGAGTAGAAAACAGTAGAAATACAGTAGGAACAGAGTAGAAAAACAGTAGAACTACTGTAGAAACAGAGTAGAAATACAGTAGAAACAGAGTAGAAATACAGTAGGAACAGAGTAGAAAACAGTAGAAATACAGTTGAAATACAGTAGAAACAGTAGAAATACAGTGGGAACAGAGTAGAAAACAGTAGAACTACTGTAGAAACAGAGTAGAAATACAGTAGAAACAGAGTAGAAAAACAGACTGCCAGGCACAACAACTTTGGAACTTCTTTTCTGTTCAATCTTAATTGAACAAGTGAAGTATTTAATTTCACTCCATCCGCCTGTAAGACCACAACTGAGCAATAGAAAACTCGTTTGCTGCTGCGTCAACGAGCGATGAGGCTGGAGGTGAGAGGAAGAGGAGGACGAAGGCTGTCCAGCCCCAGTGATCCAGGCGACGTGGCCTCATCAACGTGTGTGGAATTATGGAGGAGCAACTCACTCCACTATACCTCCTGGCTCCCGGGATGCCGGGGAGCTGTAGGAGACCGCACTCTGGGGACGGCGGATAAATCAGGCCAATAGCCAGAGCCCTGATCGTCCTCCTAGAGACACTTGGACCCGGCGTTCACTGGGCTGCAGCGTCCTGGATTTATGACCTCGGAGCCAGATTGGGATCCATCGCCACAGCAAACGCCGGGCTTTT
Organism: Aulostomus chinensis; assembly: GCF_037954235.1. Taxonomy (NCBI): domain Eukaryota; kingdom Metazoa; phylum Chordata; class Actinopteri; order Syngnathiformes; family Aulostomidae; genus Aulostomus; species Aulostomus chinensis. The sequence goes on along the minus strand of NC_141342.1, from coordinate 22,282,224 downwards.
ATTTGGTGGGTCGGCGGTTTAAACACACTCTGTCACGTGTGGAAACATTCACAAATCACTTGTGCCATGACACCAGGTAACCCTGCTACTGGCGACTGAACGGCCCTCCTTAGTTCCCACTTAAAGTTTACCTGAGGGGGCGTGTCCAAGTCATCAGTCTCTACATCAGGGGTGGGCAACCATGTGCCATGGAGGGCCTTAGCAGGTGATTCCACTGATAACACACCTTCAGCCACAGAAGAGCGTTAATGAGTGGAATCACCTGTTTAGGTGTTGGGTTGGAAGGAGAACCTGCACACACACGGCCCTCCGTGGCACACGGGTGCCCTCCCCTGGTCTACATCAATCATACATGTGTTAAGAGATGTAACCAATGCCAGCGCCCCCTCCCAGCCAGGAGCGCCCGCACCGCTGCGTGTTGCTGGGTACACGCCATATCGTAGAGTTATTTTTGTTTTGTTTTTTTCTCTCTAATTTTTTCGGTTTCTGTTGTAAACACCTGTGATGGGCGTGGCCGGCTCAGTGCCAGAGTCCAGCGGGGCCCAATAAAAGACCCCAAAACTGACTTTAAAGCCTCCAAAACCCATCAGCATGTCGCCTGGAAGAGGAAAAAAACAGGAACCCAAACCTGACAAAGAAAGATGGATGGCGGGTCGGCGCCGCTGACACACTCGACTGTGTCTGCGTCCTCTGGGACATCGAGTTGGTGGATTCACATTGCAGGAGGGGGAGGCGAAGTCAGGGGTGTGTGACACAATTTAGTGAAGCTGCAACGTGCTTGGACCAGAGCTGTCACGGGGAAACGTGGCGGCCTGGGACATTATCATAAATCAATGAAGAGCTTGGGCACGCACACACACACGGACACACACGCACACGCCATTCCTTCACTAACCCTCATTAATACGTCATGCAACATTTGATCCGCTCCATTCCGATGACAGTCGGCAGGTTCAGCTTCAAGTGAAAATCAGTCCAACACGTTTGAAGAACAAACAACAGAACGACTGAAATAAATAAATATCAACACGTAAATAAATCAATGAGAATGAAAAATCTTCACCGGCGACATCGACTCAGTTTGGATTTCCTGTCGTGTATCAAACGTTTTAAGCTGTTGCTGAAATTGAACTGAGGGCGGGAGTTTGGGGGCCAGGCCACTAACAGCTGATCCAAGAGGGAGGCCCTGAAACCCTGAGCTCTTGATGATATTTTCAAGGGTTTGGCTGAATTCAAAGATGTAGGTTGTGGATTTTGTTGCCTTCAGGCTTCTCATCAGAGAAGCGAAGGGTTGCAAACAAGGAGAAAAGTCCTGCAGCTACAGAGGCTGCTGGTTCAGGATGCTGGCTCAGGATGCTGGTTCAGGATGCTGGCTCACTCAGGAGAGAAAACCTTCCTTTACAGTCCTGCACAGTGAAAGGACACATTTCTGATTGTCCAGGGGATCACATTTCACAAGTTCAGGTTCAGGATCAAGGATCAGAGATCAGGGATCAGAGATCAGGGATCAGGGATCATGTTTCTGCTGCTCGTTACGGCGACAGGAGGTGGAGCTAATAAGAAGCTTTGATTTTCTAATGCACAATTTTTCACCGAAAGAGAGGACAGACGCTCGAGGACACAACAACAAATAAGGCTCCTCATTGATGTAAGTGTTACTCAGACAAGCCCCTCCCCCTTGGCGTGCTGCTGGAGACATCACGCTCGCCATGTCTGATAAAGCTGCCGTTACACTGAGAATATGTAACGCTTTGGAAGGCGATTAGAGCTTCAGGAGGAAACCCAGAGGGAGGCTTCTCACTGTGATGGCTTGAATGTACAAAATATCCATGACATCACACAGGGAGGGTGGGCGGGGCCCATGAATAACATGCTGGACTGGGAGCTTCTCTGTCCATCACTCCTGACACAGCTAGATGGAGATGATGATGATGATCCCAGAGCGAGATCGTGGGATTAATGTAGCCCCGCCTCCTTTCAGCACCCACTGACAAGAGGAGAGGACATTTGAAAGGCTACCCTGGGACGGTGTCCTCACAGTTGGAGCAGCACAAGCAGATTCACAGATTTTGTTTTCAGTTGTGCTAATTAACGGCTATAATATTACTATAAATACAGGAAGTGCGAGTGAGCCTCGGCAGGCTGACAGTGCTGGCGGCGAGCTGCTGAGCAGCAGAAGGCGGCGTGGCGTGCCAGGTGCTGATAAGGGGATTGCTTGGCAGAGCTGATCAGACTCTGGCTGCCATATTTGTTTGAGTAACAGCGTGATAGAAACAAGAGTCAAAGCTGCTGTCACAACATTGGCAGGGTGTGGGGGCGGGGCCAAGGTGGCGGGGGAGGGGGTGACTTGTGATGAGTTCATGTCTTTAATGAGGAGTGGCATGTTGTGCTTCAGTCATACGTCGGGCGGGGGTCCTGACCACTGTCACCCCACCACCTCTGAAGTGTAAATTTGACCTGGTTTGATTTTTTTTGTCCTTCTTCGTTGGTTTCTCTGCCTGGTTCTTCCTCACTGATTTTTCAGTGTTGTAACAAGCTCATAGCTCCGCCCCCTCTCGAGACCACCACCACAGTTCTTGGCTACATCTTTTCTGTTGCCGATCCCCCAGTTCCCTGACTGACCAGAGGGGGCGCTAGTGCAACGACAGGGACGCATCCCTTCATCTGCAGACACAACCGTTGGTTCCCATAGAAACACCCAACCAAGCCGGAGCCGACACAGGGAGCTGCACCCAACACCCCAGCAGTGGCGCTGCCAGGTCATCAGTCGGTTTCTAACTCATACGAGGTCTGCGGGGTGAGGCTGGGAGGCGCTAACGCAGTGCTAAGGGATTTCATAATTAGCTTCAGTGCTACATTCATGATTCCCGCTGCTCTGGTTTCCCACCCTGAACAGCAGGTTCCCACTCCGTCTCTCGTCCCAGTGGATCTCTTCTCTAGAAGGGCGTGTCCTTCGCCCTTCCCTTCTAGAGCGTCAACACTGACAGAGGTCAAGATCGAACCTCATCCTCAACATCTCTGCTGCTTGTTTCAACACTACAGCTGATATTCCTCTGGGATTGCTTCCTCTGCTTTTCCCGGGAGACACAAGTCAGAGGACGGAGCACCGGTGTGTGGGAGGAGTCCGCCAGGGGTCGCACTGATCAATCACAGGTCAGCTGATCGATCCTCCACAGACCTTGATTTGGCTGCATAATCAAGGGGGCTCGGAGACGAGAGCTCAGGGTGGGGAGGGAATCTGCTGATGGTGGGAACTCGCCAGGACTTCGAGAGCTCAGATGATGTATGCGGCGGCATGTATGTGCTCCGCTTCTACACATCGCTGACAGACTGACGTCCTCTGATCAGCCGTCAGCGGAGACGTGGTATCTTCCTGATGGTGACAGTTCTGTCGATCAAAGTAAGTTAGCGGCACTTTACGTGTTGATCCGACACACGTCAGCGCCGGCGCCGCCATCACGGTGACATTCTCAGCTGAAGGTGTCACGAAACCACTGACGTACAAGGGGTGAACGACAGACTCGCTGCTCAGGATTCAGAGCAGAAGCTCCAGCCTCCAACTGAAGGAGCGACTGACTAACACACCCATGAGGTCAACGACACGAGGCGGCGTGTCAAGACCTCCACGAACACCACACATTCTCACCACAAATGGTTGAATCAGCCCCACAACAAGCCACACACCTCTTACACACTAAAATATTAGAAAAGACATTTGTTTAAAACCCCAAATTTGAACAATTAAGAGCATAAAATCTTAATTCTCATTCAGCGGTCCGACAGGAAGTGGGCATGACAGGGACGAGGCCTGTTTGTAGTCCAACAGGAAGTGATAATGTTTCACGAGCACTTTAGAACTCATGAGTGGATACCAATAAAAGCAGCTGACACCTTCGAAATGAAAACAGCTCCAGGTGATGTTTCAGCTCACTGCCACTGGACGACCAAACATGAGCAGCAACAGGGAGAAGCATCATGTGTCAGGAGCGCGTGGGTGCGGAGGAGACCGGGCCCAGAGGCACCGCCCCTAATAATACAAGACGATATTAGCTCCAGAGATACTTTGCCGCTTGTTTAACTTGCATGAACTTGAGGAGTCGAAGGTTCCCTAGTCTCTCAGGTTATTCATATGCAGAACGGTAGCTGCTGAATTTAAATGAGGAAACGACTTGAAACCATCAGACTCCAATCAGGGGATTCGCGACGACACAGAGCTGAAAATAACCTCTGTTCATCCACCTCATTGATTTAAATTCAAGGCAAAGCAGGAAAAAGAGCGGCTAAAAACAGCAGCTGACACCAGGGGGCCCCTCTGAAGGCCCCCCAGCCATCCTGTCACACTCAAACACACGAAGGAAAAGAACACAAGCTGAACTCAGCCTCTTCCTCTTTCATGCGGCTGGTAAAGAGGAAACTCGACTCACCTTCTGGAGGAAGAGGACGATCCTCTGCACCATCTCAGCTCGCTGCTCCTCCAGGTTGAAGAGGGTGCGCGGCGTGCGGATGAAGACCTTGGTTTTGCCGTAGGCCACGTCGTGGTCGAAGCCGCACCCATGCAGGAGCCTTTTGACGGCGTCCTTGTCTGACGGCAGGTCGTGGTTCGGCCACGTGAACTCAGAGATCATCTTGTATCTGCAGGGGTGAGAGACAGGTCACGACCCTCCGAGGATGGACGGGAGCTAAAGACGGAGGCAGGAGGGAGCGCCATCGCCGACAGTTTACTCCCAGTCAACAGGAGAACATTGTGATGAAGGAGATGAAAGTAACAGGTGAGGACGTCTCCCTCCAGCATTCAGAACCAGGCGATGGGTCACTGCAGCCATCACTGATGATGGGGGTATCCCTCACCTGACCAGGGTGAAACACCTCTGAAGTGACTGAATTTACATTTCGTACATTTCTTACGAGTTTCAGGAAGATGTCAGGAGCTGGAAACGGCCCGATGACAAGGTGGCTACGCGGTGGTCTAAATCTAAAGACTCTCGCAGTCTCTGACCCACCGGCGAGCCGCTGATGGAACTCCTCAGAGTCGGGCAGACTGCTGGAGCTTGTTGCCGTGTTATGCAAAAGATTCATTACTAATCCTGAGCGGTGGCTCCTCTGAGGGCGACTGTGACAGATGGAGATGAAGGGCAACACGTATGTGTGCTACTGAGCGCTGAGTCTTATGAGTGGGCCTGTCATGGACCTCTGAAGCAGAATGATCCTGGAGCGTCCACATCTGTCTCTCACCCTGGTCCAACAGACCTGGAGTCCCAGGAGTCGAACCGTCAGCCCAGCTGTGGTTACATGGGTTCTGCACTGCTTCACACCTTCTTTTTCTAACTTAGTTCCTCTGAGCCTGACAGCTGTGTTCTCTCACTAATCAGGTCGGATGTCTGGGTACCTCTGGAGGAAGCGGGGGTACGTCTGTCTGTAGGCGAAGCCGGCGCGGCGCACTCGGACATTCTCCAGCAGACCCAGGTACTCCACCTGGTGGCGGCAGCGTTCCTGCTCAAAGAGCAGAGGCGACTTGACATCATTGGGCTTGATGCAGCGCACGTAGTAGGGCTCCTACAGCAGGGGGCAGCAGAGGTGACCACAGGTCAGGGTCCCCTCAGGACTGTGCAGGTATAATATGCAGAAAACAGCCAGCGCCGCTCTGAGGTCTGCGGGCTCCACCGTGACTCCTCACCTTGCAGGCCAGGTTCTCCACCAGTGAGATCATGGAGTTCTTGAAGAGCGTTGCAGCGGTCAACGGGCGCTTGGTGACCTCAGTGATGCTGAGTTTGCCCTCGGGCCACATGGCCTTCAGGACCGGGTTAGAACTGGACAGAACACACCAGCAGAATCAGTAGAGGTTCATATACTTGAGTGAGTACCGAGCAGAGGTGCACAAGACTGAACCAGAGCTCTGTGAGGGCACGTGTGTTTGATTCCTGATGTACGACTCGACCTCACAGACGAGTGCCATCTGGACTCGTGCTGCTGTGCGTTCAGGGGCTGACCTGTTGTACAGCAGCCGCTTGAAGTCCTGGAACAGGGTGTCTTTGTTCTTATCGATGAAACCCACCACAGAGTACCTGTGAAGACACACACACACACACACACACACACACACACAGTCACGGGGGGCTTGATGACATGGTTCTACATGAGTGTGGAAGTGACCCTCAATGAAACAAAAATAAAAAAATATGACATTTTATGATACTTTTTTTCCTACTTTACTTTTGTCTCTAGAGTTACGGCGGCCCTGTTAGAGGGGATCATTCTCTCAAAATCGAGTCAGTAACTGAGCGACACTGACGTGCAGCGACCTGAGCGGCCCAGAAATAACCAGCAGAACAAGACGGGGGTTTCAGCCGGCAGCTCAGAGGCATGAATATGTAAAACTGTGAAAAGAGCCAGAATCATCAGTGAAAGCTTTCTTGAAGAAGTCACGCCGGCGGACACTTACACCACATCTCCTGCATAGTGGCGGATGCGGAAGTCTCGGTCAAACTCCAGAGTTTTGTCAGTCGGCGCGAGCTGCAGTCAGAGAGAGAAGAGGAGTCGAGGTTAGACAAAGATGGGAGTGGCCTGATAGCAACTCTTCACGGCTGAGGACAGAACAACCTCAGACGCTCAGCAGCTCATGGTATGACCCAACGCCAGTGGACCCCCACCAACACACAAACCCAGGGAGCTAAACACAAACGTCAACGGCTGCCATCATTTAACTACCAGCTGTTAGCGTGTCTGCTAGCTGCTATGATTCCAGCCCGCCTGCCTGCCTCTTCTGGGAGCACCTGACGATGACGATGACGGTTCTAGTGTCTCTTCATCAGGAGGGTAATGGAACCGTTGCTCGCTCAGTTAGCACTCAGCGTTAGCGTGCAGGAGAACCAGCTGTGATACGATCACAGCTGTTCAAGCTGATGTGAAGATGGGAGGGGCTTTAGTTGCCCCTTGCTTGAGTGTGATATTGTTTAAAGTCATCCAGAGAAAGAGTGCAATATCTGTGCTTTTGGGGTCATAGGTCACATAAGCAGCCATGACGCTAAATCCACAAGAACACCTGGAAACAGGCCCGAGCTAGAAGAGAGCCAGAGTCTTCTGTTAGTGAAGTCGTCGTAAGTTTTCAGTTCATACATTAAATATAGGACGTGAGCTCCACCCATCACACCAAATATGACATGAATGTGACAAATGAAACCCCGGAGGAGGAGGAGGAGGAGGAGCATCTTGTCTTGGATTAGCTCTCTCGCTCTCTCTCTCCTGCCTCTCTGCACATGGCTCAACAAGAGTTCCCATCAAAGTGTAAAAGTGAACTGAGCTCCATTTCGTTTCCACCAACTCTTTAGTAGAAGTCGCGCGAGTCAAATGAAGCTGCAGCGTTCAGATCCAGCAGAGCAGAAGATACGAGCAGCGCTGTCAGCTGCCATCACGTCTCTCTGGAACCAGGAAGGTTGGACGCAGAGCCAGAGAGACAGAAAAGAGTGAGCTGGACAAAATTCAAGGATGAGGTCAAGAACAGAGAGGGAGAGGGGGAGAGTGAGAGAAGGGGAGGAGGGGGAGGAGAAGTGACGAGAGGAAAGACTGTAAAGGATTAACAGTGAAGACGAGCCCAGCAAGCATGAATGAAGGCGCAGAGATGCGACTCATCAGCATGCAGCGATGGCGTGTCCGTGTTTTTGTTCCATCAGAGGAGGAACACATGAAGATCAGCCTGATCAGCTAAAAGTAAAAACAAAAAGATCCAACACGCCGCATCTCCAGCTGTTAGCTCACCTGAGTCTGCCTCTGCACAACAGCTAATTATTCACCTGAAATGATATTTTCCTGGAGTCATAGCTCCGCCCACACCTGCAGAGTCAAGAGCTGCTTTTTGTTACTTTCCTCTGTGGGCTGAACAGTGCTGCTGCTGGTTAATATCAACAACTGGCTGAATCAGTGCTGGTTTATCAGCACAAGTAACAGCACACACACACACACACGCACACACACACACATCAGAGAACAACAAAGTAAATCTACAGCTGCAGCCTGGACGCTATTTCTGTCAGACAAGCTAGAGATTCACTCTCTCTCTCTGGGACTTTTTCTTCAAAAAGTAGCTAAATGAATCATATCTCTCTCTCTCTCTCTGTCTCTCTCTCTCTCTCTCTCACACACACACACACACGTTTGAGAGGAGACAAACAATCAAATCCTCAGAGATATGGAAGATTTCCATCTGAGGATGAATGAAGCAGTCAGATGAGTCAGCGCCGGGTCTTCGGTACCAGACTGAACCGGCTCACTGGACCAGCGTCTCGTGTTCCTGTGTGCCAGCAGGAGTTTGCTCAGCACAGGAAGCAGTGAGCACGTTTGGAGACTTTCTGGAGACGATCAGATGTGAGAGTGAGACTCGATGTTTCACAGCTCAACATCTTCATTTGTCTCCCAGTAAACCGTCAGAAACAGAGGCACCATCAGACCGCCAGCCTGCATCTGCTGGACGCCACGCAGCCGCCGCCATCCATCACAATCACACTAACACACACACCCTGGCAGCTTCTTTATTAGCACCTGCTGTGTGTTTGGGATTCAGCCTGGCGGTAAGACCGTGTGTGTGTGTGTGTGTGTGTGTGTGTGTGTGTGTGTAGAGAGAGGGTGAACTAACAGAGCTAGAACAAGGTCAGAATAATGAGAGCAGGAAATGAGGACAGGGGAACGGAGGTGAGGTACGAGAGGAACACTTCCCATATTCCGAATCAACAAGAGCAAAGAGAAACCCCGAGACAGAGTAGAATCATCAATACCACTCGCAGTCGCAGTAGTAGAAGCTTCTACTACTGCGACTGCGAGTAGTATCAATAATAAAAATAGTAATCAGACATTTTTGGGTATTCTTCTATAAAACTAAGAGGTCTTTCTGAGAAACAAAATATCTGCCGTCATGTTAATGTCTCCCGTTCAGGTCTGGGTCCTCTGTCAGTCCTCCTGGACTTCAGCAGGACACAGCCGGACCACCTGGGGCGTGGCATCTGACCGTCCCCGGACCCGTCCAGAGTTCACAGCGGGACCAGGACGAGGGTTCTACTGAGCGGCAGCTGTCAGGGTTTTACACGCTCAGAGTATCCAGGTCCTCCCTCCGGAGGCGCTTGTCAGAGACACCAGTCCTCACACCATCTCCGCACTCACACAAACACACACACACACACCCTGGTGGCTCTGTTGGGTCCATACACACTCACACAACCTTCAGATGAATGAGTGACTATCAGTGGTGTCTCAGCTCGGTGAGCGAGGACAGTTCAGCAGCAGCGGGTCAACGAGAGTCAAAGATGAAGGAGCTGCAGCAGCAGAATCGTTTCCCTCCAGGCTCAGCACACTTCTACATTCACCAGCAACTGATGAATTTATAATGACGCTGAGACGCCTCAACCCACCAGAAACCACCCCCATCATGAGAAAGTTTGCGTAGTCAACATTTCTCTCCTCCTCACTTCCTCTCACCTCCTTCTCTTGATAAGTGATCAACAGCGCGTGAACGCCCTCCAGCATCCTCCTCTCATTAAATGTGACCGACGTCAATCCACTGAGCACGTGCAGCAGCATCTCGTGAATGTATGCACAGCACAGATCGTGTTACAGGACCGTCTCCTGGAATAGATGTCTGACTCAGCTACTTCCTCGCCATCTTTCTCTCGTCTCCTCGCTTCCTGGCAGAGATTTGAACATCGATGTTGATCACAGTGATAAATATATTTGTTTAATGGCCAGACAACGCTGACAAGACCCGGTTTAGGGCCCAGAACCAAGGAAGAAAACACACAGAAGTCTTCAGAGACTCGGTGGCGAAAACGACACACAAAAGCAAAAGAATGTGTTGTGATAACACATGAAGGGACTTGAGACTGGCGTTTGAGTTGAGGCCAGGCGCCAGCTCATCAGCCTTCCTCTCCTTCCCAGCTCGCCCCTCCCACTCTCCTCATCTTTTATCAACTCCAACTCCAGCATGCCTGCCCTGCCAGCCAGACCTGAGGGGGAACTGCTGAGTTCATGAGTCCATGCTAACGCTGCAACGGCCTGGTTATGATGATCATTTCTTTCTCTTGGCTGAGAGTCATTCAACAGGCGCCTGCTCCACCTCAGTGGAAGACATGAATGGACATTTGCACACATACAAGCACACGTCTGTGTCGTTTTAAAAGGTCAAACATGCACGTGAACCTACTGTTTACCACTGAAATCTTAATAACTGTTGTTCCTTTTTGATGCAATCAATACATCTATCGATGGATGAAGCTATGCTAACGCTTCCCACCCACTACCATTCACTGTGCTAAGCTAACAAGCATGGGTCCAAGCTCCCTAGAAGAGGGTCTATCTTCTTGTCTGTAACGTTTATAAGGCTGAGACGTGGTGGCGTTTGGCCCGACAAGTATCTGCTCAAAGTTAGACGACATCACAGTCCCATGGGACAGATCCAGGAATCGCCCCCCCCCCCCCCCCGCCTCCGCGACTTGATTGTTTTGGGCTGGGTTGTTATCTGCTCTGATCCTGGTGACTTCAAGCAGACCAACAAAAGTAGACTTTGCTGATGTTGCCTGGCAACACGTCTCCAGGCAGTACAGAGAGGATCTGTGGCCGGTTCTGTCAGCTAGAGCACTGTAACATTTAACCTTTCAATCATGTCTGCTGTCAGAGGAGCGACAGCGATGGCGGTCTGGGATGACGGCGCTCCTCAGATCGATGCGGCCGCAGGTCCACCAGCATGAGTTTTCTGAGTATTCACTCCTCAGACCACATAGGAACATCTCGTTGCCACAACAACCCTCTGAAACAATGCCTTACCACTTACACTTGATCTCGTCTGCCCATGAAGAGGTTCAACTTCACTCATTCATTTTCACCACATCACCATAACCCCCCCCCCCCACACACACACACACACACAGACACACACCTGGGCCAAAAACAGCAGCAGCAGCTCGGGACCCTCCCATTGGCTAGTAGTGACATCACTAGAGCAAAGTGTTGAGTCAGAGTCTGTAACCTGACAGCTGGCACCCTCTAGTGTCCTCACAGGGAATCACACTCATTTTCAAAATCATGTTCAACAGCACAGAAACATGGATCACATAAACGATGATGTCACGTCACCTGATCTGACCTGGATGTTATCACAATAAAGTGGCTTAGGTCTGTGCAGCAGGAGAGACCATGAACGTGAATGAGACCGCGAGTCTTCCTCATTACCACAACGAACCGCATCAGAATCCTGTGGCACGCGCCGCGATTCGCTGAGCAACCTAATCTGGTTCCTCAGATTACAACGACCACTTCCTGCATCCTCCCAGATGCTCGACTGTGTTCCATGATTCTGACGAGAAATGATCCGGTTCTGGGTTCAGATAGAGGACCAGCAGTGGGCGGGGTTAAACCAACAGTACACTGTTACTGACCATGAAAATGGAGCTTGTGATCTACAACTGGACCCAACGACTTCTTTTCAAGACACTGACATTATGTCCTGTCATCAGTATTAACAATAATGGTCAGGGGTCAAAGGTCAGATGTGTGTGTAGACCTTCTGACCTTGCGGCTGGTGTAGTGGGCGTGTTTGGCCAGCTTGCCGTTGAGTCCTTGCAGGAAAACTTCGTCGGTGACTTTACCAACATTCATGCAGGCTTCGTCCAACACAGAGAAGATTCCTTTATGCTGCTGCTCCACCAGGTCCACGATGATCTGATTATTGAAGTAATCAATCTGACAACAGGACGAGAGGAAGACGTTAGCATGGTAATGTATGAAGGCTGGGCAGCTGCTCGTTAGCTTAGCCTTATGACTGGTAGTGAGTGGCAAGTGCTAGCATCAACGAGCCCAAGTCCAGGCTAGTTAGCTTAGCGCAGTGGCTGGTAGTGGGTGGAAGTGTTAGCATCAGCTGGCTCAGGTCCAGGCTAGTTAGCTTAGCCCAGCGGCTGGTAGTGGGTGGAAGTGTTAGCATCAGCTAGCTCAGGTCCAGGCTAGTTAGCTTAGCCCAATGGCTGGTAGTGGGTGGAAGTGTTAGCATCAGTTAGCTGAGGTCCAGGCTAGTTAGCTTAGCGCAGTGGCTGGTAGTGGGTGGAAGTGTTAGCATCAGCTAGCTCAGGTCCAGGATGCTGGTGTGTCCAGCAGGAACCCTCCTCCTCATCATCATCATCAGTAGCAGCAGTCGCTCTTCTAGTCCTCAACAAACCTTTGGTTCTGTTGGCCCAAGTTCCAGTGGAGCTTTGGAGGTGCTGCGTCAAATCACTGCTCCCAGTCAGGAAAGTAGTTCCGGCTACGTGTCTGATTCTACCACTACAACGTCTCCTCATGTTAAACTGGTGTTCATCACCAAGGTTACACACAACCCTCCTGATATTAATGCAGGCAGAGACGGAGCTATGCTAACACTTCCCACCCACTACCAGTCATTATGCTAAGCTAACTAGCCTGGCTCTCAGCTCCCTAGAGGAGGGTCTGTGGGGACAGTGGACAATGAAGTGGCGGACACCCAGATTATTAATCATTCAAATTTTCCCATTTTCTGAATGAGGCTGTAAAAGTTTCTTCTAGATTATTCTGAAGGTCAAAGACAACAGAGATGTTTGAACTGATTTGGTAAAATCCCAGTCTCGTGAAATGAAAACAGGAATGTTGGTGGGCCAACGGCTGCGCTCACGTGTTTCCAGGGGATTCCCTCTCGCTGGTACTCCTCCTGCTCCTGCTTCAGCACCAGCTGGATGAACAGCTGCTGCAGCTTCTCGTTGCAGTAGTTGATGCAGAACTGCTCAAAGCTGCAGCGCAACAACAGAACAAGAGTGTTGTGTCTCACATCACCACACGTGATATCTTGTCGTGGCCGAACGCTCCGTCTCCAAACCTGTTGTTCTGGAAAATCTCGAAGCCGTAGATGTCCAGCACCCCGATGACCGTGTTCTTCCCGTGGACTCTGGCATCGTAGTTTTTCACCTCAATGATGTCATTGATGCGTCCGACGATCCAGCAGAAGAGGCGGTCATACATGGCCTAAAGATGACACAAGACGAAGCGTCAGGCGTGGGCGGAGCCAGCGGGTGAGCTAATGCCTCCGAGACAATTCAGCTACACATCAGCTTAGAATGTCAAAACAGTCAAAGGTCAGAAGTGCTGGTCTCGAAGCCGCCACCCACACAAACAGCGTTCTACTCGTTCTTCAGAGTCATAACAGTGTAAGTCTGGCTGGTGTCAGAACAGATGACCAACAATGTCTCATTTTCTCCCCTCCCACCTTGGCGAGAGCGTCCCGCCCATAGCCGGCCTCCTGGGCTGTGTGCTGCTTCTCGATGACGTCGCGGCCCGTCGCCACCGTACGGTAGAGCAACGCCTTCTCCACATTCTCCTCTTTGGTGGTCAGCAGATCTTTGATCACGGACACCAGCTTAGTGTTCTCTATCAAGGTCACGTCACCGTCCACGCCAAAGGTCAGGTTCCCCTGAGAGAGAGAGCGAGCGAGCGAGACAGAGAGACAGAGAGAGAGACAGACAGATAGAGAGAGAGAGAGAGAGACAGGGAGAAAGAGAGAGAGAGACAGGGAGAAAGAGAGAGAGAGAGAGACCTGCTCAACAATGAATCAAGTAACACAAACAAATGTCTTCACAACATGGCGTCCAATTTAAATGTGTCTAAGACACTCAGGAGATAAAACGCAGCTTCTTAAGAACCTCCAGCAGGTAAACAACCTTCCTGGCTCACCTTAGCTCACCTTAGCTCACCTTAGCTCACGTGAGCTAAGGTGAGCTACAAGAAGAACTTGACGTGTTGTATGTGATCTCGCCTCCATGTGAACTTCTTATGATCTAGTAATAAAATTGGCTGTTCACTTCACAATAATTAATAAAATTAAACATGTTAAATGAAAAAAGGTGATTAGCTCCACCCATGAAGTCATGTGATCAGCAGCCTCGGTGAGTCTGTGAGCGGTTGAACTCTCAATGTTGAGGTTATCATTTTTGACGAGTCCACGCCTGTGCTCTCAGAAGGGCGTCACGTGTTCGTTCCAATCTAAAGTAGTTGTGGATGATAATTAGAGACTTTCAGGACTTCTCATGACCGTGAACACGAACCAATCAAGCAGGTCATGGAAATACGAAGTGCTAATCTGGCGATGACGTCTGGAGCTAAATCCAGCAGGTGTGATCGGATGTTTCCGTTTGTGTGGAGATGAAACAAAGACATTAGCGCTCATCTTTGTTCTGGTCTGGTGGGAAACTGGCAGAAGCAGAATCTGGGAAGGTGGAGCGTTACCAGGTGGAGGATGGTGGCCAGGATCTTGTAGACCGTCTGTATCTCATCCCCAGTGAAGCCGATCACTTTCATGGCGTCGGCCACGGCTTTGAAATCAGCTCCGTCATTGATGCAGGACTGGAGGAAGCAAGCAGAGACAGAGACGTGCCTGAGGATCAGCTGACTCAGCGGTTCTCTGTTCGAGTCACTGCAGCTCCTCGCCCAAACATCAGGTGATGCACAGCAACTCATGCTTCAGATTATTACATTATTAGCACGTACGCTGAAGCTCACCTTAATCTGGCCTCCTACTTTGATGTAGTTGAAGGCCGTTGGGTCTTTCTGGATATGAAGAGAACGTAGCAGAGAATCTGGAGCTCCTCGCAGCAGCTGGACGTCAAAAACACACAGTTACAGAAGCCTCATGACAGGAAGCCTCCCTGGACTCTGGGCTCATATTGATGATACGGACACCTTCCACGCCAGAGTAGCAAAATAAATCATGACAGAACTTAAATATTGCAGTTCCTGTCTTGTCACATCATCAGCATCATCTGTCAGCGTCGTTTGTCTTCAACGAGGTGACAGATGATCCATCACAGCATCGCTGCTAGAAACGTGCGTGTGTGGAGGAGGGTTCTCCAGAGGAGCAGACACTGAACGCACCATCAGTCAATAGAGAGACTGAACGAACCACGACTCCGTCTCCAAACATCGATGACGCACGCAGACAGGAAGGATTACAGGTTGTAAAGACACTTAAACATCCTGTGGTAAAGGATGCCCACTAGGGGGCATTCCAAAGGTGTTCAACACACACACACACACACACACACACACACACACACACACACACACACCTGGTAGAATGAATGGAAGCTCCTCTCTCCTTCCTGCTGGAAAATCACTCTGGACTGTTGGAGAAGAGACAAAGGTCACATTAAAAAAATAAACTGAGGGGGAACAAGAGAGACAAATGTCCTCGCTGTGCTAGGACGGCGACGATGAGGACTGGTGGCGTGGGAGCGGATGTGTGGAGACTCAAACGAAGCCTCAGTTCAGGAGCTTCAGGTGCGTCTGCTTGTTACGTGAGGAGAATCTGAGGGCTGTCAACACTGACACACCTACTGGCTGGAACTCTGCTGCACAGCACCTTCCCTCAGCTACAGGCAGGTTCTGCTGGACATTCAGTGACACACAGCATCTCATCTCTAGAAATGTGGATACAACTTTGTAACATTGTCTGGTTTTAAAAAAGCAACCAGCGTTGCAGTTTAGCTCCTCCTCCTCCATCACTGCACGGGCATTACCTTCTCCAGCAGGTAGTTGTTGATGTGCCCTCCGATGGGGTCGCCCTTGAAGTCAAAGTTGATGTCCATGTACTTGCCGAAGCGGCTGGAGTTGTCGTTGCGGTTGGTTTTGGCGTTGCCGAAGGCTTCCAGGACACAGTTGGACTTCAGCAGCATGTTTTTGACCCTGAAGGAGGGAGAGGAGGCGTTGACCTGGCAGTTTGGGCCTCCAGGAG
This sequence comes from Aulostomus chinensis, assembly GCF_037954235.1. Classification (NCBI taxonomy): domain Eukaryota; kingdom Metazoa; phylum Chordata; class Actinopteri; order Syngnathiformes; family Aulostomidae; genus Aulostomus; species Aulostomus chinensis. Next base: position 22,266,461 of record NC_141342.1, on the reverse strand, counting down.
AGCATCACGTCTGCTGTGACTCCATAATGCTATCCAGGTGTGTGCTACAGTCAGCACACACCTGGATTTGGTCGACTTCACTTAAATATACCGCAGTAAAATCTGCTGAGGACATGTCTGACAGCCCCAGCGAGGCGGAGGAGCGCCGCTGCTCCGTCACTGTCGGCGTCTTCATGTTATAGGTTTGAGGTTTTTATTGGTTTTATCACTCCAGAGGACGACAGCTGAATAAACGCTGACACACTTCCAGAGATGCTGACTCATGGTTGTTGTCCTAAATACGTGAAACGTTGACTCCCTCTTCCTCGGATGTCTCGTACTTGTACATGCTGTACTCAGGTGAGTAAAACTGTATGTTAGGATGTGCAGTACATGAAATATCATCTAACTGTGATATTGTGTCGAGCATTTGTTGTATCGTGTGTTGTGACACACATCTGTTTCCGTTAAATGAGTCATGCACTAAACATGACATCAGATTGATCACATTCTGCTTGAGTGACGGTGAAGCGCTGCTCCTGACCTTCTCAGGCTCGTGTGACGTCAGCTGATCGTTCATGCTGCCATTTGTCTTTTACGCTCGTGTTTTCACCGAATGAGAAGTACAGAACAACTAAAACGTGTCGCTGCTCATCTGTTCAGCCCGGTCGAGTCATCCGGACACTGGTGCTGCGTCTGCGTTTCCCTCCGGAGGGAAACGGTCGGCAGGTTTATCTGCTGATATTTGCTGTTCAGGTGTCGCTGCGCCGTTGACTGGCTCACCTCTCGACCTCCGCCCTCTGATTAGGATTAGTGATGGCAGCGATGTACTGCATTATGTACTTGCTGGCTTCCGTCTTCCCTGCTCCACTTTCCCCTGAAACCCAAACACAATTACACCATAAATATTTGTGGTGTTTACCGCTGGTTCCCTGACCTCCGGAGTTTCAACTGCTTGTTGTAAAGTCGTAACTCCACCAGCCAACCAACCTTCACGCTGTTTTACTTCCCGGTCAGGTCTTCTGTGTACAACACAAACACACTCATGTACGACTGGGCTGTGACTCATGGAGGCCCTCACACCCACCACCACCACCAGGTGGCGCTTCACCCTCCTCAAGCCTTCACCAGGCTGCCACACAGCTTGTGACCACATGAAATATTTGTTTTACAGAATGAAGAGCAACTTTTGTCATTTTCAAGCACGCACATGCTGTCCAGGACATTCCTGAGGAGAGAAACTGGAGGCGGTGCTAGAACGCTCCAGCAGGAACTGCTCTTCATCTCACCGAGTCAGCGGGAGCTCACCTGAGATGACGATACACGTGTCTTTGTTCCTCCTCTTCATGGCCTTGTAAGCAGCGTCGGCAATGGCGAAGAGATGCGGCGGCCTTTCGTACAGCTCGCGGCCCTTGTACTGCTCAATGACATCACGGCCATAGATATTCATGGAGCGGTAGGGGTTAACAGATACCACCACCTCTCCGATGTAGCTGTAGATCCTCCCCTTCTCAAACCTGAGGACAAACGCCATCCAACAGGAGAATGAGAGAAGGCGCTTCCATGTTGATGGCGTGTTTTCACTGTCACACATCAGAGGTTCTTACTAAGAGACATTTTCTCTTTCAGGGAGAAAACAAAAAGCCCTTAAAGAAAGAATAAAGGCTTTCCTCAGTTTCTAATGTGAAACTTGAAAACACGTCGACAGAAACAAAACTATGGTGTTGATGCCTCTCCTTCGTACAATCATCAGGAAAGGTTCTGAGTCGCCGTGACCTCGGCTGGACGTCACCGGTGCTCTCAGGTCCCTGTCAGAGACCTGCAGAGTCACGACCTCGCTTCTCAAAAAACTGGTTGTTGATACAGTGAGGTCTCTTTCATTCTCCAGTTGCCTGCCTGACTTCCTTCCTCTTCAGCGGACGACCAGGGTGCCAGATTCTCCTCACAGATGAAGAATGGCCTCTTTCTTCACGGCTGCCAAACCTCTGCTGCCGCACCGCCAGCCAGAGGCCGAACAGCCTGGAGCAGCGTTAGCACGGCCCTGCTAACTGGTCCAAGACACGCCTGTGACTGATCAACTCAATCAAGTGCTTGTATTTGAAAGAGTTGTAGGGGGAAATGTTGATTCTGACTCCAGAGGCAGTTTAAACACAGAGGACTCCCAGCACTGACCAGGACCAGGACCAGGACCAGGACCAGGTCGTGACCCTCCTTTTGCCATCTCTGTTTTCCAAACCTCCTTCCTCTCCTGATCAAAGATGATCCGTTTCATAACCCTCACACATTCACACCTGGATGCTGCTCAGTACAACGACTGCATGTCAGGGTGCAGTACTGCCTGTGAGTGATACTTCACCCTAGAAGTCTATTGTGGTTTTCAAGTCCTCACTACAAGGATTCCTGAGTCACGAAGATGATTTCCCCTCCAGAATATGAATTGCGTGAGCCAGAATTCAGACAGAACCAGCCACGCATATTTAGCTTCAAGCTAAACATGCGTGGCTGGCGGCTAACAACAAGTGTTCCTTTCAGCAGGTCTGCTGACGGCGAGACCCTCTGAGAACACGGACCTCCGTTAGTGTGAAGAAAAGCAGTTTTGCTGTGTTGAAGTGAGTCGGTGTTCTCAGTGTTTCATTCTCATGTCTGAGAGCAGCAGCGGCGGCAGCGGCGCTGCTATGCTAACACGCTGGCATGAATCGGACCATTGTGGCCCGGCTGGCCTCAGGCAGGAGGCGGCTGTGTGCCTGCTCCATTGTTCAGATGGCAATCGGGGGCCTTTGTGTGTGACGTCCCTGTCTCCCCTGACATGGACCGACACGGCGAGCTGCTGGGTCAACACACGTAGAACAGCCACTGAGGGATTTCTAACAATGGGGGGGTATTTGAGATACCAGCTGGGTACAGAGGTGATGATATCTAGAACCACATCATCTACTGGAGCTGCTGACAGGTCGATTTGGTCGCTGTTGCATCCTGTGTCATCACCAGACGGCGTGTTAGTGGGACAAAGACACGTGAGCCAAACAGAAACCTCATCCTGGTTATGAGGGAAGGAGAGAAGGAGGAGATGAGCAGGCGGAGTTTAATCAGTGGCAGCGCGTCCACCGGTCCATCTGTTCCACTCGCACTCAGAACAACACACAGATGAAGAGATTAGAGAACCGTCAGGTCATCATGGTCTCCACAACCCTATTTATAGGAACACGGACACGCAGACCCCTTTAAATTCAAGTCACTCGTCCTTTTAATCAACTTTAATTTGCTGATGAGGTGGGAGTTGGTTGGACTGGATCGAAGTCCTGGAGCAGCGCAGGTGGAACTGCATTTCCACTAAACTCACTTCCTGAAACAAGTTTAACATTTAGCCCAGAAATATTCTTTTTTTTGTTTTTCCCCTGTCCTGTTCAGCAGCATCCATGTTCCTGCTGCCTCGTTGTCCTGAAGCAGTTCTGCTCTGCTAAGGAGGAACCTGATCAACTCCTGCTGTTGCCATTTATGTTGAACTTTATTAGGAATGTGTTGGTTCATTGGTGAAGCTACCGGACTGAGGACAGGAGAGGACAGAGAGAGAGAACAGGGACAGGACAGGGAAGACAAGGAAATATTCAGTGGCCAGAGGAACTCCTCAGCTGCTCCTCAGCAGGAAACGTCTCGCTACAACACGCCAGTGACATCAGCACTGACAGAGCTTCAGCTCACAAACTCAGAAAGAAGAACAATGTTTTCTGCTCCACCAGGAAAATGTGTCTGCCCATAAAATACCACACACACTGATGTACAAACATGTAAACACACACACACACACACACACACACACACACACACACACACACACACACACACACACACACACTCCTTAGATGTCAATTACAGAGCGCAGGCGGGCTCAACCACTGTCTCCATGCTTGTTTGGGTGGGACGTTTTCATGGTTAACTGGGAAGAGCGCCAGTCATTTATGACCCCCCCCCCCCCCCCCCACACACACACACACACCCCTCCTCCAAACAACAATGAGACACTAGAAGACGTGAGAGGTAGATGTGAGCCAACCCTCGGCCCCCCGGTGAGGGCCCTCTGTCTCCTTGTCCGTCTCCAGGGGGCCAAAAATGAACACCCGCCCGCGGCACAGCAGCATTCAAGGCTCAGATCATGTAATGGAGACAGAAATGATGACAAGTTCCAAAACCAAAGTTGACCCTGAATGAGGAATGACTGACATCAGCGGCCGTGCTGGCGTGAGCCGAGGCAGCGCGTGCCGTCATCGCGTTGACCTTCAGGGTTTGAGGAATTATCAAGAGTGAGCAGATAATCTGTGTGTGTTCCACTTTAATCTCCGAGTTCATTATGACGGCTGCGCTTGTTGAGAGTCATAGCAGGACGCTGCAGGGCTTAACGCCGAGGATGCTGGGAGATGAAGTCTGCTGCTGTTTCCATCAGTTAAAGAACGGATTCACCATCACATGTTTTCAGTGAACTGCAGATCCGGACATCACAACCCCCCGCTGCCACTCACCCAGAACCCTCAGCTGGTTCTGGCTCAGACGGCCTCGTAGTCCGACTAGTTTTAGTTCTGGGAGGAAGTTGTGCTTTTCTTCTTCATATATAAGAGAAACTGAATATTGAGGAAGTTTGTTATGTTCCTTCCTTGGTGTTAAAACCAAACCAAAGCCCAGGCAGGGTGTCTGCACTGGAGAACCAGCGTACTGTCACTGTTGGACCCTGGAGGAAAAGCTCTCGAATGGCCGCTCAGACGTGTGGGGGCTGCTTTCTTCGGGAGGAACCTCCCAAAGTTACTCCAACACTCGACTCCCTTCTCTCATGTACGTTGGGACAGAGGCCTCGGTCACGGTCTGCAGCCGTCAGACATCTGGACTCGGCATTAGGGGATTTTCCGCTGCTTTGTAAAGTCAGCTTAGTGTGAAACAGCAGCTCCCAGACTGTCTGACGGAGACGTCAACACATGACACAACCAGCGTCCCAGCGGCCGAATCAAACCTCCGCCTCCATCACCTGCTGGAGCTGCCGACGCGTTCTGATGTTCACACGCCATAAATGCTGAGCTCTCGAAGGAATTAAAATGATTTCATCCCATATGGAGCTGCGAGGGAACAACTAGGTTCTGTTTGTGTTGTGACGAAGCACGCTTGAACAGACAACTAACGTGAACACATCAACACACTTTCCCGCCCCGCTGATGTCATGACACTGGGAGAGTATCTGTCCACACAACAACACAACAAAACATGAGACACAAACAACAGAGGAACCACTGTCAAGCAGGAGTCGCCCTTCTCACCACAACCAGGTCAGACTCACCCAGAATTGACGACAAATTTCAAAATGCATTCTTAAATTTTTCACCTTCACCCAGGAGGTCATGTGATCACCAGCATTTGCTTGTTTAGTAGCTGCGGTGTCACTTCTGTCTACGGTTCCCATCAGAGAAGCAATGCTGCACTTCTGTTCAGTTCTGATGAACATCTGCCCCTCATCGTGTTGAATATCTGCCTGGACCACTGCAGGGATAGCATTAGCCTGTTAGCTCACTTATCGTCTGTTAGCACACTCATAGCCCGTTAGCATACTCATAGCCCATTAGCGTACTCATAGCCCGTTAGCGTACTCATAGCTTGTGAGAGTTCTCATTGCCTGTCAACTAAGGATGGGAATTGATACGATTTTTACGATTCCGATTCCTTTTTCGATTCTGCTTAACAATTTGGATTTTTATTGATTCTCTTATCGATTCTCTTTTGGGAAAAAAAGAACAAACAGGTCGATTAGCATAAACTTTGTTTAGTTTAGGAGTACCATGACATTCCACATGCACATTGAACTAATTTGATAGGCAGTGTGAGTTGGTTAGCTAACTGCAGTATTAACAGCAGAGGACGTGCTCATGTTGCTGCTGCTGCCAGAGCAGCTCGAACACGCCACGTTCATTCAAAGTTATCGCGTGCTGTGTGAAAATGTTTCTGCATACTGGTCGTATGTCTGCCCTTTGATGAAACATCCACTTTGCAAGTATTGCAAGTTGCCCTGTTGTCATCCTTTCTCATGAAATGTAACTTATCTTTCGAGCGTTTGTGCTGCTTCGGTGCCTTGTTTCCCGCTGGCTGCACTGGTGAATTACGTCGCCACACACGTTGCGTAGCTTTCGCGCCCACTGGAATCGATAAGGGAATAATTAGCAAAATTGGCAAATGATTCCAAGGACTTGAAACACTGGGAACACTGTTCTCAACAAGAACCAGTTTTCAATTCCTATTCCTACCGTTGGCTCACTCATAGCCTGTTAGCTCAGCTACAGCCTCTTAGCTCACTCAAAGCAAGTTAGCTCACTCATAGCCTGTTAGCTTTTCAGCTTTGCTGTCTGTGGTTGTGTGACATCCGATTCAAAAAATTTTCAACAGAAACAAGTGAAGGAAAAGAGGCCATGAACAGACTGCAGACGTCCAGGTGTGAAGACCAGGCGCTGTCCAGGCAGCATGACTGTGATGTAATGTCCAATACCGCAGTAAAAATATATTTCTACATCATAACTCTCATCTCATTGAACAACCCATTCAGAGGTTGATGGTGTGATTTCTGTGGCGATCACTATCAAAGACGTTCCATCAAGTCTGTTGAAGAAGGACTGGTGGCTGGGCGGCTCTGCAGGTCCGCTACATTTAAATCAAGACAGTATTTGGACATCAAATTAGACTGAAACAAAGATTCAAATTGCAGAAAGCAATACTGGGATGAATTTGAAATAATGAGCAGGACAAAATTCTCTCCATCCTCAGATCAAATCTCCCACCATGAAATGTCAAAAAATAATTTTTCTAAAATAAAAAGACAACAACAACCCATGTACAGAAATTCCATCAACATAAAACGGAATATCTGAACAGTTATATTAAACTCACTCCTGCAGAAACTTGAAAAGAACAGCAGCACATGTTCCTCCTGCTCACGCTACAGGAAGTTCCCCAGAGGCCGGACGCCATGATACTGACGGGAAATGGGAGCCATGTGTACACAGATCAGGTGGCTGACCCTCCTTTCTTTACCAACTTCACCACTCTCACTTCACCCTCTCTCTCTCTCGCTCTCACACACACACACACACACACACACACACACACACACACACACACACACACACACACACACACACACACAAAGCTGTTAGTACCCTGTATCTGCAGCATGTCAGGGAGGATTCTGAACACTTTCTTGTAAATGCAGGAGAACATGAAGGGCAGGAACTTTTCTCCAGAACCAGACAAGAAGATACAAGGAGCAGACCCAGGCTAGTTAGCTTAGCCCAATGGCTGCTAGTGGGTGGAAGTGTTAGCATCAGCTAGCTCAGGTCCAGGCTAGTTAGCTTAGCCCAATGGCTGCTAGTGGGTGGAAGTGTTAGCATTAGCTAGCTCAGGTCCAGGCTAGTTAGCTTAGCCCAATGGCTGCTAGTGGGTGGAAGTGTTAGCATTAGCTAGCTCAGGTCCAGGCTAGTTAGCTTAGCCCAATGGCTGCTCGTCTGTGGAAGTGTTAGCATCAGCTAGCTCAGGTCCAGGCTAGTTAGCTTAGCTCAATGGCTGGTAGTGGGTGGAAGTGTTAGCATCAGCTAGCTCAGGTCCAGGATGCTGGTGTGTCCAGCAGGAACCCTCCTCCTCCTCATCATCATCAGTAGCAGCAGTCGCTTTTCTGGTCCTCAACAAACCTTTGGTTCTGTTGACCCAAGTTCCAGTGGAGCTTTGGAGGTGCTGCGTCAAATCACTGCTCCCAGTCAGGAAAGTAGTTCCGGCTACGTGTCTGATTCTACCACTACAATGTCTCCTCATGTTAAACTGGTATTCATCACCAAGGTTACCACAACCCTCCTGATATTAATGCAGAGCTACGCTAACACTTCCCACCCACTACCAGTCATTGTGCTAAGCTAACTAGCCTGGGTCTCAGCTCCCCAGAGATGCGTCTCTATCTTATCGTCTGGTTCTCAGGATGATGGACTATAGCAGACTTTCACTGGAAATGGGCATGAAACTTTAAAATGCCCCCTAAACAATATCTTTAAAAAAAGAAGGATGAATGATGATGTCCTCATGAAGGTCTCCACCAAACGTCGAGAATGTTGTCCAACCTTTGAGAAGAGAACAACAAAACCCTCTGGCTGGAGACACGACCCAAACAGTTCATGGTAACATTATCAGAACATTTGAAGAACAGAAAGGTTCTGGCTATGAATTTGAATAATTTATATCCATCCATCCATTTTCTATACCTCTTATCCGTTAAGGGTCAGGGGGGGTGGAGCCTATCCCAGCTGACATTAGTGAGAGGCAGGGTTCACCCTGGACAGATCACCAGTCCATGGCAGGGCAATTATGGGTTCAGTATCTTGCTCAAGCACACTTGGACATGGTCACTGGGGAAAGTGGGGATCGAACCTGCGACCCTTCAGTTGCTGGATGGCTACGCTACCCTGCATAATGTACACAATATTAGGAATACTGAAGTTGCTGCTGCAGAGTTCCAGAGAGCTATAAAAGACATGAATGGACATACGAGTGAAAACTAGAGAGGAACCTGTCCAAGAGAACCAGACATTACTCAACGAGCTATTTGAGGAAATCTCTGGTTTGTATTTGGGCTGACGGAGGGCAGCGGTGGAAAACCGGACCAAGAATAACAGGACAGAATAAAAGAATAACGGACCTGCACACTGATGGTCCATGTCAACGAGATGTGTTAGCGAGTGTCAATAATCCAAGCCGGCGTGCTGATGTGAGGTGCTGCTGGCTGTGAAAGCGAGGAGCGGCTCCACCCCTGCACCCCCACCGTGGCTCACATCCAACAGGTGGACCAGAGAACAATAGGACCCAGAGGATGTGATGATGACATCATCGCGGCAGCTGGTGGAAGTGCAGCACCAGCATCCTGAGTCATGAGCTGAGTGGCTGAGAAGGGACATGACCATGAACGCATCACGCCTCCTGTGCTGCTGTCTAGAGACACCGGGGCTGCTGGGAGGCTGTCTGGGGTCACGTTGCAGACAGTCGACCTCGTTAACGCAGCAGCCAGACGGCTTTAACGAGACAAAAACAGCGTTAAATCCTTTAACGAGACTGTAACAAAAGCACGGCTGCAACTGATTCTTCTACCACAATTCTTGAACTTCACACTGTCAACACCAGAGGACCGACGGGAACTGAAGAGGAATCAAGCAGGACTGATAAGGACCTGATAACACGTCGTCCCCCACCTCCATCAGGCACTCAGCCACCACCGGAGCTGACAGACCTCCAGACCCGCTCCATCAGAGAGGAGCCCAACACCGCGTGACCATTCGATGATCAGAGGAAAAAACAGCGATTGCAATCAAAGTTTGATGATGTGTCCAACCTGACAGAGCGATACTGCAACCAAAAACTGTATTTTGTCTTTTTAAAGACATTTCCAAGCTAAACTCAGCAGACCAAAGCCGGTTCAGTGCTACCACGAACAAGTGTTACTCACTAGTTCTGGTCTCCAGTCCAGGTGTTGGTGGATCCTGATCCTACGTCTGGATCAAGGAGGCCTGGATTACCAGAGACCTGGAGAGTTGGTGACAAGATGTTTCTGGACAGTTTATAGCTGCTGTTAGCATCAGTCTCTGTTAGCTTCAAGCTAAATCTACGTGGCTGGTTCTTCCTGCAGCCTGGAGTCACTCAGGAGTGATGGAGGGGGGAAAGAAGCTTTAATTTTTGCAATTTCCGACATGAATATCAAACATACAGCTGCCACCAAGGCTGAGTATTCGCAGGACACATCGGTCATGATGTACTTTTACTATGAAATACTGCAATACGATATGACATGACAGATAATTTCCTGAAAATGTCAAAATCAATTGAACAAAGTAGTCCAAATTCCTCGCCACCACACTCGATGTGAACCTCCCAGGCCGCAGACCCCCCAACCCTCCTGAGGACCATCTATCATGGCTGCCGCCAGGAGTTTAGAAACCATTTCAGCGTCATAGCACCATGATTTGTTGTTGTAAACAACCAGGCCCCGCCCTTGCTCCTCGCCACCAGTGATGCTGCTCAGTCAAGCTGGAGAACTGCGTCCATGATGTTTTCATTCAACCACGTGTCTATAAATAGAGACGCCGCGTCCGTCCCTCTGACAGTGCTGACACGCCCTCAGGAGACTCATGTGGTCCATTCTGCACAACAGACGGAGTCACCGCATCATGGTGGCGTTCGTCTGTCAGCAAAAACTAGGAGGTGATTTTCACCAAACGTGGTGGAGGGGTGGAGCTCAGGGAGAACCGTTACACTTGGGGTCTGATCAGTTTCACACAGCAAAAAATAGCTTTTTTTCTCCACCAGGGTTTGGTTGAGGTTGGCGTGGCTCTCCCAGCGCTCTCTTGTTGAAGAGAGCAGATTCTCGCTCGTCAGCATCTGCCTGATATCAGATGTCAACCCTGGAGCGAAACCCTTCGACACATACCTGGGATGTGAAGCACCACACTCACACCACACCCTGAGGCAGGAGGGGAGAAGCTGGACGTGAGATGAGAGTGAAGTTTGAGAGGGAGATGTTAAACGAGGAATATTAGAAGGGTTTTGGCTGCAGGGAAGATGGAGGCCGGCCTCCACCGCCTGCCAACGCCAGCAGTCCACAAATGAGACGTCTCAGAACTGGTGAACTTATTTTAGTGGAGACGAGAGCTGCACAAGCAGAGCTCTGTTTGTGTAAGGATGGTAATGTGTTTCAGATTACAGACGGTTGTATGGAAATTCTTGTGGTGAGACTGGACGTTTGAGAGCTGAGCGCAGGCCCGCGAGCTGCTTCGCCTGCTCAGGCTTCAGGATTAGCAGCTACTGAAGCCGCCCTCTATCTCACAGCTCATCTGTAAATATTTCTGCTCCAGTCTCTGACCGCCGCTGCCAGGAAGAACGTTAATAAGCAGCTAGGATTAAACGTCCTGAGAGGCGTCTGCTGCTCATTATCAGCCGGTTCCATCGGAGCAGCGGGGCTATCGGGACGGAGCGTTCTGGACTTTGGTTTTACTGCTGAGGAATGAGCACACATGTGAGATCAGCTCCTAAACAGACTCGCTGCCAAGTCCCGACACTTTGATCTGCTCTGAAGAATTCACACGAACGAGACCAAGACAAGGAAACACACGTTCAGGAACATTAAATGTTCTCGTGCTGCTGCTGCTTTCACTGCAGTTTCACGGTTGCAGAACATAACATGACCTTTGACCTTCACCTGAGCTTCACGGGTACTTTGATCTGTCTGTTTACTCTCTCCCACTCCCCCTCTCTCTCTTTCTCACTCTCTCTCTCCGCCACACCTCCTCCAGTCTACAACAGCAGAACCATTGTTCCTCTGACGGCACATGAAAGAGCCCGGTCCGTTTATCTTATGGTTGCTCTCCCATCGACATCCTGACGATCCAGACACTGAGGCTTCAGACGTCCTGTCAGTGAGCACCTTCACTGATGTCACCAAGTGCGTTTTCAGGGATGTGTCGATATGAAAATGTTCCCTCCCCTGGCAGCTCCAGCGGGGCTGCACGGCTCACTCAAGTACCTGAGTGCTGCGACACTGACTGATACTGCGATACCATGTAGGACAATAAAGGGAAGGTGTATTTGTACATCATTGTTCTGATTTCATTGTGATATTAATGATGTGATCTTTATGAGGATGAAACAAAGATGATGTCATGAGTCTAGAGATGAGATGGCGTTAAGGAGGGCGCCTCCACAGCGCCACCACATGCTTTCAGATGGGATTCTGACACGCGATTAACTTTTAAGAAATACTTGCCCTTCGTGTGATTCCACAATGGCAGGAGCTCGAACTGCGATTCACGTGGGCTTGTGCCTCGTCCTCAGCTGCTCAGACTGAAATCTGAGTTCAGGACAAACCTGGAGCGTGAATCCCACAGCCGGCGCCATGCGACGCTCGCTACGGTCGCTTATGATGAGGAATGAGAGCAGAAATATCTGGTAAAGATTGTTATCCTCTCACATCAGTACCACTCGCTTCCTGCAGAGCTCCAAAGAGGAAGCAATGAAATGTGAGCAGCTTGGGGGGGGCTTCCTGCTCTTGAACCCCCCGTAGACAGAGGTCAAAGGTCAAATCACTCTGAGCAACTCATTCGGTCAGATCCTATCCAAACCACTCCCCACGACACGCCCCTTGATCTCAACCAGGCTGACCAGGTGTACTCGCTCTGGCTCCGCCCATCAGGACCTCCAACAACGTGAGAACAAGCTCCATTTTCTTGACGCTCCGTAACTTTCAGGAAGGCACACACAGTTTTCCAGATGGATTTTTCCTGGATTCCGAGTAGCAGTCACACCCTCGCTGCCTTATAAAGTCATGGAGAAGAACAAGATGGCTGCTGGGACTCTGAGCTGCTGCTCAGAAATAACTTCCTGTGGTCATCATGCGGCCCACCGCTCTTCTTTATTCAGACAGTCAGATCGTACCTTCAAGCTCTCGTCTGAGCACAACAGACCGCCTTTACAGTGATGAACAAGAAACGTCTGACCAATCAGAGGAACCCCGGAGACAACACATTCTCATAATTCAGCCAATCAGGTTATGCCACCGTGATGACGCCATCAGATAATCAGCGCTGTCTATAGCGCATCTCATGAGCCGTCACTGCCACTGGGTTAGTCTGTTTTCAGCCTGTTAGCTCACTTGTAGCCTGTTAGCTTGTTTTGATAGCGGCTGTGAATCAAAAACCTGTGGAGGAGCTCAGTTGTTTTCAAGACATTCAAGAAAGAAACTGAACCAAAATAATCAGAAGAGGGAGCTTCGCAGACTCATCTGAGATCACGGAGGATCCCAGACGAAACCTGCGGACCTCAGAATATTCAGGAATTCCAATTTTTATTTGTGGACATGAGGAGTGAGATATTTAACATCCTGTTGTATGATAACGCTGACATCAGGTGTGTGGTTCCCATCAACTGGAGATACCAGCAGGTTCAGTTCTACGTCAGATCCACCAGTAAACACCAGACCGGTGGATGGTGGAGGTTCAGTTCTACATCAGATCCACCAGTAAACACCAGACCGGTGGATGGTGGAGGTTCAGTTCTACATCAGATCCACCAGTAAACACCAGACCGGTGGATGTTGGAGGTTCAGTTCTACATCAGATCTACCAGTAAACACCAGACCGGTGGATGGTGGAGGTTCAGTTCTACCTAAGATCTAACAGTAAACACCAGACTGGTGGATGGTGGAGGTTCAGTTCTACATCAGATCCACCAGTAAACACCAGACCGGTGGATGGTGGAGGTTCAGTTCTACATCAGATCCACCAGTAAACACCAGACTGGTGGATGGTGGAGGTTCAGTTCTACCTCAGATCCACCAGTAAACACCAGACCGGTGGATGTCGGAGGTTCAGTTCTACCTCAGATCCACCAGTAAACACCAGACCGGTGGATGGTGGAGGTTCAGTTCTACATCAGATCCACCAATAAACACCAGACCGGTGGATGTTGGAGGTTCAGTTCTACATCAGATCCACCAGTAAACACCAGACCGGTGGATGTCGGAGGTTCAGTTCTACCTCAGATCCACCAGTAAACACCAGACCGGTGGATGGTGGAGGTTCAGTTCTACATCAGATCCACCAATAAACACCAGACCGGTGGATGTTGGAGGTTCAGTTCTACATCAGATCCACCAATAAACACCAGACCGGTGGATGGTGGAGGTTCAGTTCTACATCGGATCCACCAGTAAACACCAGACCGGTGGATGGTGGAGGTTCAGTTCTACATCGGATCCACCAGTAAACACCAGACCGGTGGATGTTGGAGGTTCAGTTCTACATCAGATCCACCAGTAAACACCAGACTGGTGGATGGTGGAGGTTCAGTTCTACATCAGATCCACCAGTAAACACCAGACTGGTGGATGTTGGAGTGGTGGAGAGTCTTACAAACCTGGGTTCCTAGTGAGAGTCTAAAGGAGCCTCCTGAGGTCGTGAAGGTGACCTTCAATGGAGGGAACCATGGAGATACTAACTTCCTGTTGTACTACAAATCCAGCTCATCCCTGCCACAGTCCATCTGTAGTCAGGCTGTAGTTCTTACATACCCGTCCCTCATTCAGGGCTGGTCCACGTGAGTGGTCAGTCCATCTTCAGGGAGAGAACAATCTCACAAATATGAGAACTTCCTGATGTTCTGGCCCAGTGGGCTGCTCGCAGTGGCTGTCTGAGTCATATTCAAGTTCATATCAGTTGATCTTCTTACATAAACCCAGTTTGTTCCAAGATGTCTGCTAACAGGTCAAGTCAGGCAAAGCTTCCAGGACCAGACAGGAATTTGGGACAAGCTCTTATCCTGGCACCCATCTGAAGATGGGCATCTCTGCTTAGACGCTCTCTGGACCACGTCGAGAACTTCAGCCTCAAGTCGAACCCAGTCAGATTCAACAACCACGACCAGCCACAAACGGGGGAAACGAGCAATCTGTCCAATCACAGCCCTCATGGGGATGTGACTCCTCCCAACACAGCAAACACTGAGCGCTACAAACAGAAGTCCCCTGTTTAGCTCAGTCAAACCGTGCGAGTCGCGGAAGGAGACTCATCCTGCTTCCAACAAATACCTGAAGATGTCTGTTATCAGAACCTGACGTGTCCCAGACCGGCTACCCACGCATGGACAGAACCGTCCAGCCCCGCCACAGCCCAACAAACAGACAGACAGCCAGGGAGATCTGAGCTCTCAGATTTTATGCTAATATCGGATTTTACAATTAATTTCAGAAGTCTGAATAACTTTTGTCATTACTCTCTGAAACAGAACAGACATAGTGCCTAACGTTTGGCAGCTAACGTTAGCTAACTGCTAACGAACATGAAGTAAATAAATACCCTTAGTTCTGTAGAATCAACCTCCAAACACCACCTGTGTAGGTTGCTAGATTTGACAAGCTAACGCTAACCTGTGGCAAATAATGGAAAAGTGAATGAAGCAGAAATCAATGGTGGTGTCAGCACTTGGTTGAAAAGCAGCATATTTGTGTGTAGATACAATCTGGGTTGAGCTCATTAATTGCGAAGCTTTCGTCTTGGAGGTGTTGATGCAGAGCCCGAAAACTGATAAGGAGCGAAGTTCCACCACCTCAGACGCAGCAGCATCTTCCACACGACCCTCTGACCGGGTTCCATCCAGGCACATCTGACAGATTACCGGATCAGAGGAAAGCACTCGTGTTCATTTCCAAACTATCAAGTAGAAAAAGCTCCGATCTCCTGATGTAAACTCCACCCTGGAGGACAGAGGAGGCCCCGGCGTTCTCCATCGCTCCAGCCAGAGCAAACACTCTCCCTCTGGGAGAGGAAGCACTCCTGGCTGGCCACACCCTCCACAAATAACAATCTGCACACGCCATCTCCGGCTCCAGCGTCTGGCTGGAGGGAAAAGGTGCGCACACACACACACACACACACACACACACGCAGACACACACACTCACACACACACAGACACACACACACACACACACAGACACACACACACACACACTGGGTGAGAGTTGGGAAAGTGAGGCCGGGGCTGTCTGGTCGCTCTCAGGTCGTCTCCCCTCGCCGCCTGAGCTACCAACTTCACCACAAGCTCCTCCAGGAGGCGTGGCTGAAACCACGCGACCATCCAGAGACACTGAGTCAGCTCAGCCTGGCTGAGTGGTTCCAGTCTGCCTTTCTGACTCTTTGACATGAATGGACTGAAAACACGATGAAATCTTGAGAAACAGACTTGAGGAATAAATTGTGAAACCTGAATTTAGTTGTTGACTAAACTGCTGTGGGGAGCGTGAACACCTCAGAGCCTGAGCCACCAACCGCTGCTGCAGAGGGTGAAGCGTCAGTGACCAAACCAGATACCTTTGACACCCGGACGACGCAGCGGAGCCTCACGCATAGTTTATATGGAATTACCAGTTTGACTGGAGGAAGGAAGGAAGGAAGAAGCAAAGGAGGGAGGAGGGAAGGCAGGAAGGAAGGAAGGAAGGAGGGAGGGAAGGAACGAAGGAAGGAAGAAGCAAAGGAGGGAGGAGGGAAGGAAGGAGGGAGGGAGGGATACGAGGGTTTAACTGCTGGCGTGCTGCATCCAGCGGGACCTACAGGTGCACCTGAGAACTGTAGGGAGGCCCGGGGGTCACAGAGAGAGGAACCATCCTTTGAGAGAAAAAAATGGTTCCCACGCCGTGATGAAGTAAAGCGTGGGAACACGTTGGGTCTCCTGCTGGGGACTCCGTAGACGCCATGACCACATCACTGGTTCTCAGAACAGAACCCAGGAACACTTTAGAACTGAGGTCAGGCCACAGACAGGCCTGCAGGTCTGAGCCGGCGGCCACAACAACAATACTAATACTAATATTAATACTAATACTAATACTGACATTAACATTAACATTAATACTAATACTAATACTAATACTAATACTAATATTAATACTAATACTAATACTAATATTAATACTAATATTAATACTAATACTAATACTAATAATAATGTAGTGCAACCGTCAATGTTTGGTTCTGCTCGTTCCCTCCTGGGGAGATAAAGTCAATTCTGGTGGAACCGAGCGCTCGCGTCCTCCTGGTTCTGGCCGAGTGACGAGAGAACCTGGCCCATGACGTCATTACAACACGAGGCGTGAATTCGTTGTTCAACTGTGTAAAAGTTTTCATCGGGCGTAACTGATGGAAGGTCTAGGTGTCACTTTCACTGCGTGGTCGTTCTGGTTCTGGTTCTGGCGGTTCTGTTCATTCAGTCTCAGGACTGAACGCTGCCCCGGCGGCACCTGTTGACGCCCCGTCAGAGCGCGGCGGTCTTACCTGAGTTTCAGGTTCGCCATGAACTCCTCCATCGAGACGGTGTCCAGGAGGACGAAGTCCGCTTTCCCGAACTCCAGGCTCTCGTGCTCGGCCATTCTCGAACCGTCTGGACCTCTTCGAACTACCGGAAGCTGCTGGCTGAGAGGAGCCGACGGGAGGTGCGCATCGGTGGCTTCCACGCGCCTCACTGGACCGTGCGTGACTTCATGGCGTGAAAGTCACTTTTCTCATTCCTGAAGCAGATCAACGGCCCGCAGAACCCGCCGAGGCGAAGCTACTGTCCCTTCACGCGCGTCTCGGGAGAAACACAGAACTCCAGAGTTCTCAGGTCCGGCCGAGCCTCCCGGTCGGTCCTCGTCCCATCGCGCGCCAGCTCCGTCCGTTTTCCTGGAGTCTCCCCCTCCCTCGGTAAGCCCCGCCCCCGCCCCGCAGCGGCGAGAGGTGCGGGTCAGCGCGCTCCTGCGTGGAGGAGGACCGTCGCTGCCAGCGTGCGGAGACCCCCGCCCCGCCGCCGCTGACGCATACTTGGGCGATGAGTTCTCCGGGGCCCGCGTGGACGCTCGGGACGCCGCTGTGACCATAAAAGGAGAAAACGGAGCCCGGCGGAGTCCCGCCAACGGACGGATGAATGGAAGGTGGAAGGGTGACTCCAGAGACTCTTGTATCCCCGTTACACCCGCCCGACCGGGACACGCAGGTCCAGAGGACGTCAGTAGCCGTCCTCCGGTCCCGCCAGGGACAGTTAGACCCAGGTGAGACGCACCGATGACGCAAGCGCACCATCTGGCGGCCAAGCGCGGGAAATGGCTCCCGAACACGAAGATGGGACCGACACCTGGAGGGGCCCCAGCGGCGGCGCGGAGGAGGGGAAAGGACCATGAACCTCAAAGGACATGGACCTCGGGAGAACATGGACCTCAGAGGACGTGGACCTCAGGAGAACGTGGACCTCAGGAGAACGTGGACCTCAGAGGATGTGGACCTCAGGAGAACGTGGACCTCAGAGGACGTGGACCTCAGGAGGACGTGGACCCCAGAGGACGTGGACCTCAGGAGAACGTGGACCTCAGAAGAACGTGGACCTCAGAGGATGTGGACCTCAGGAGAACGTGGACCTCAGAGGACGTGGACCTCAGAGGACGTGGACCTCAGGAAGACGTGGACCTCAGGAGAACATGGACCTCAGGAGGACGTGGACCTCAGAGGACGTGGACCTCAGGAGAACGTGGACCTCAGGAGAACGTGGACCTCAGAGGATGTGGACCTCAGGAGAACGTGGACCTCAGAGGACGTGGACCTCAGGAGGACGTGGACCCCAGAGGACGTGGACCTCAGGAGAACGTGGACCTCAGAAGAACGTGGACCTCAGAGGATGTGGACCTCAGGAGAACGTGGACCTCAGAGGACGTGGACCTCAGAGGACGTGGACCTCAGGAAGACGTGGACCTCAGGAGAACATGGACCTCAGGAGGACGTGGACCCCAGAGGACGTGGACCTCAGGAGGATGTGGACCTCAGGAGAACATGGACCTCAGGAGGACGTGGACCCCAGAGGACGTGGACCTCAGGAGGATGTGGACCTCAGGAGAACATGGATCTCAGAAGGATGTGGACCTCAGAGGACATGGACCTCAGGAGGACGTGGACTTGTCTGAGCTTCAGTTCCATCCAGAGGAAACCTTCAGGTCAAAGCTGAGTTCAGGACTGTCCTGACTGGGTTCCGTGCCGGTGTTCTGCTGTTCTAGTCTCCTCAGTCAGAGTAGAGTTCAGCCTGAGGAGCAGCAGACGGGAGAACCTGCCTGCTGCTGCTGACTCCACACACACACACACACACACACACACAGTCGGACCAGTATAAACGCAGTTCTCCAGTTTGAATCTGTACTCTTTAGCTGAGGTATTCATGAGTACTACTTCAGCCAGTATTTCTACTTCCTAGTTCTCCTGGACTGAGTTCTGTTGACGCCGGCCATCTCCTCAGCTCGCTGCATTCCTGCCGTCGTTTCTGATGATGTCAGCTTTACTTTGATCCACTTCCTTCCTGCAGGCCAACGGTCTCCTCCTGGCTGAGAGGGTTCTGACCACTCCCACCCATGACTTTGATCCTAGTAGTGGTACTGCTGTGTACTGCAGTAGTATTCGTAGCTATGGAGAGTTTGGTTGAGGGGGCACAGCGGGATTGTTTCCAGCTGTCAGCGTTGTGGTGACCTGGATGTCACCGCCATCATCGGCCATATGTGACCAGACTGTTAAACGTGAGACTAAAAGTTTCCTGTGTGGCACCTGAGTCCAGAACTAGTCCAGGTCTAGACCAGACGCAGGTCCCCAGACCAACACCCAGCGTGACAGACACACACAGGAACAGCTCATTGTTTTATTACTCATATTTACAGTATTTACAATCATTTCCATGGCAACAAGAGCAGCTATAAAAAAAAAAGCTTTCACCATCAGTTTCACACAGATGAACGTCATCAACACACGTGGACCCGGAACGTTTCCCTCCGTGGCGCCATAACCATGCCACGCAGGCCCCGCCCTGCTGGGTCACAGAGAAGGCAAACATTCTGGGCTTAGGCAGCATTTGGGCTCCGTGGGACCGGAGCCTGGTCCAGAACACAGAACCTGGTCCAGAGCACGGATCCAGCCATCACCATGTACCTGAGGAGGGGCCATGGAGAACTCGCTACATGGACTGGGAACTTGCTAATTAATGGTAACACGTCTCTTGTAGCCTCCAAATATCTAAGCTGAGGGAACCGGTTCTATCTGGTGGCCCTGCAGCGCTCGTGGATCAGCGTCAGGCAGTCACTTGTGATTGGTTCAAGTATTTCAACGATGCTTTGGGTGGCATTGCTAAGGTAAGGCTCAGGTGACACCCCCCCCCCAATAACCTCACAGTACCTGTGATGTCATAACTGAAATGTAACGCCCCCCACATGCTGGGTCCGACCTCGTCTCCTGTTCACGGCGCGGTGGCGCCCTCTCCTTAACGAGTATTCTCTGTTAGTAGCCATTTTGATATTTCTATATTTTCTAAAAGAACCCACGAAGACAACAGGGATGTAAAACAACATGCTAATGCTAAGGCTGAGACGGCCTGGCCCGCCGTCTGGAGACGCCTCTCAGTGGTCAGAGCACCGGGGCTGCCAGCCTTTGTTGATGATGTCATGGGAATCAGCGGCCTGGAGGTGTCTTCATTTGGCCACCTTGAAGGTGCTGACGTCCAGGGGCTCTTTGCTGGGGATGCACCAGTCGTCCGCCTCCAGACTGACCTTGTAGTTCCTCAGAGCGGTTTTGTTGTAGACTGGCAGCCTCTCGATGGAGTCGGTGGACAGAGCCTGGAGGGGCGGAGCCACCAGTTACTGGCAAGTTAACAACATGACATCAGAATTACCCCCCATTACTGTGGGAGTGGGCCGCGTCCAAAACATTTTCTGTAATGGCGGTGGCCCACCTGATGCAGGTCTGTCACTGAAACAAACAAACCATGTTCAGAGAGAAAAGAGTTCAAGTAAAAAATAAATCAAGACGCCGGAGTGAGAAGAAATCAGGATGCCCCTGCACGCCGTAGCGTCACCTCGCCAATGCATTCAGAAGGATTAGCTGTCAGCTACACGCACTCCTGCGGCGCTAACGTTAGCAGCCCGATCGCCTGTCTGGATGGAGGCCACGGTGATCACACCAGACGAGCTGCAGAGTTTGACCACGCATATTTTTAGACAGTTTAGCTGCTGTTAGCCTTCAGGCTCCGTTAGCTCAGACCGACATATTCATGGCTGGCGCTTCCAGCATTCTAGGGCCACTAAGAAGTCATGCAGGAGGGAAAACATCTTGGTGAGCTACAGACGCCCGCTAGTGAGTACCTGGAAGGCAAAATACACGTTTGGGTGACGTATCACTCCGAGAGCAAAGCAGAGCTCACTATTTAGCAGCAGCCCCACCAGCAGTGGCGCAGCATCAGGCGTCTCCCCGGTCCACAACACGAGGAAGGCCGCACTGACACCGCGCCAGAGAAGACCAGCTGGAGCTCTCAAGTCTCCTTCATCACCACCATCATCATCATCATCTGGCTCACCTTCAAGTAGATGACGGCGTCGGTGCCGTGGCCCTCCATGGAGTAGAGCTGCAGGTCCCCCTGAAAGTACTTGGCATAGAGGCGCGAGATGGGCAGGCCGTAGCCGAAGCCCGCCTGCAGGGACACACCAGATCAAAGCTTTAGAGGACTTTGTTCTCCGCAGGCTGCAGGAGCAGCAGCGGCGAGCTTCCACCCGACTGGCAGCTCTTTGCCATGTTTGCTTTGTGCTCTGTAGGTCGTTTGTGTTAAGGAAGAGCGAGGACGCCAGGATTTTTTCTGTTAATAGAAGCAAGAGTCTAAATAAAAGCTAGATGAGCTTTTGGAGGCTGGACAGAGGCGCAGTCACCGAGGGTGCCATCACCCGCCTCTGCTGAACAACCACACCAGCTTCAAATATACGTAGGAGTGCAGTGGAGGTGAGAAACAGGGGCCAGGCTGTCTGCACTCACCAGTGGGGGCCGCGCGTACTCGCCAATCTGAGGAGCCGGAGCGGTAGAGTACATGTAGCTGAAGAGGTTCTCAATCCTGCGAAACGGGACACCGCCACCCTTGTCACTCACCTGCGGTCAGAAATAGTCAATGAGGCACCTGAAAACAATACGTCAGCATCGCAGGTCTCCTTCACACATCGCCATGGTGACGGTGGAGCCGTCTGAGCCCGTCAGTGAGGCGGAGGACAGAACAGTCCCAAAGATTAGCGGCAACATCAGGCAGCTGCTCGGACGCAACTGTTGACAGATTAAAGATAACTTTGTTTTTTTCCCCTTTTAGAATTTTATTTTATAATTGTGTGATACTACACTCCACTACTACTACTGCACTCTACTACTACTCTCTACTACTGCACTCTACGACTACTGCACTCTACTACTACTGCACTCTACTACTACTCTCTACTACTGCACTCTACTACTACTGCACTCTACTACTACTCTCTACTACTGCACTCTACGACTACTGCACTCTACTACTACTCTCTACTACTGCACTCTACGACTACTGCACTCTACGACTACTGCACTCTACTACTACTGCACTCTACGACTACTGCACTCTACTACTACTGCACTCTACTACTACTCTCTACTACTGCACTCTACTACTACTGCACTCTACTACTACTGCACTCTACTACTACTCTCTACTACTACTGCACTCTACTACTACTCTCTACTACTGCACTCTACTACTACTGCACTCTACTACTACTCTCTACTACTGCACTCTACTACTACTGCACTCTACTACTACTCTCTACTACTGCACTCTACTACTACTGCACTCTACTACTACTCTCTACTACTACTGCACTCTACTACTACTGCACTCTACTACTACTCTCTACTACTGCACTCTACTACTACTGCACTCTACTACTACTCTCTACTACTGCACTCTACTACTACTGCACTCTACTACTACTACACTCTACTACTACTACACTCTACTACTACTCTCTACTACTGCACTCTACTACTACTGCACTCTACTACTACTCTCTACTACTGCACTCTACTACTACTCTCGACTACTACTCTCGACTACTGCACTCTACTACCCTCTACTGCATACTACTATTATCTACTACTGCACTCTACTACCCTCTACTGCACACTACTACTCTCGACTACTGCACTCTACTACACTCTACTGCACACTACTACTCTCGACTACTGCACTCTACTACACTCTACTGCACACTACTACTATCTACTACTGCACTCTACTACCCTCTACTGCACACTACTACTATCTACTACTGCACTCTACTACCCTCTACTGCACACTACTACTATCTACTACTGCACTCTACTAAACTCTACTGCACACTACTACTATCTACTACTGCACTCTACTACACTCTGCTGCACACTACTACAATCTACTACTGCACTCTACTGCACACTACTACTGCACTCTACTGCACACTACTACTATCTACTACTGCACTCTACTACTATCTACTACTGCACACTACTACTATCTACTACTGCACTCTACTACACTCTACTGCACTCTACTACCCTCTACTGCACACTACTACTATCTACGACTGCACTCTACTGCACACTACTACTATCTACTACTGCACTCTACGACTATCTACTACTACCCTCTACTGCACTCTACCACCCTCTACTGCACACTACTACTATCTACTACTGCACTCTACTGCACACAACTACTATTTACTACTGCACTCTACTACCCTCTACTGCACACTACTACTCTCTACTACTGCACTCTACTACTATCTACTACTGCACTCTACTGCACACAACTACTATTTACTACTGCACTCTACTACCCTCTACTGCACACTACTACTCTCTACTACTGCACTCTACTACTATCTACTACTGCACTCTACTACTATCTACTACTGCACTCTACTGCATACTACTACTACTACTACTACTACTACTATCTACTACTGCACTTGACTGCACACTACTACTATCTCCTACTGCACACTACTACTATCTCCTACTGCACTCTACTGCACACTACTACTATCTCCTACTGCACTCTACTACTATCTACTACTGCACTCTACTGCATACTACTACTACTACTATCTACTACTGCACTCTACTACTATCTACTACTGCACTTGACTGCACACTACTACTATCTACTACTGCACACTACTACTATCTACTACTGCACACTACTACTATCTACTACTGCACACTACTACTATCTACTACTGCACTCTACTGCACACTACTACTATCTCCTACTGCACACTACTACTATCTACTACTGCACTCTACTGCACACTACTACTATCTCCTACTGCACACTACTACGATCTACTACTGCACTCTACTACTATCTACTACTGCACACCATTACTATCTACTACTGCACACTACTACTATCTACTACTGCACTCTACTGCATACTACTACTACTATCTACTACTGCACTCTACTGCACACTACTACTATCTACTACTGCACTCTACTGCACACTACTACTATCTACTACTGCACACTACTACTATCTACTACTGCACTCTACTGCACACTACTACTATCTACTACTGCACTCTACTGCACACTACTACTATCTACTACTGCACTCTACTACTATCTACTACTGCACTCTACTACTATCTACTACTGCACTCTACTACTATCTACTACTGCACTCTACTACTATCTACTACTGCACTCTACTACTATCTACTACTGCACTCTACTACTATCTACTACTGCACTCTACTACTATCTACTACTGCACACTATTACTATCTACTACTGCACTCTAGTGCACACTACTACTATCTACTACTGCACTCTACTAAACACTACTACTATCTACTACTGCACTCTACTACTATTTACTACTGCACACTACTACTATCTACTACTGCACTCTACTACTATCTACTACTGCACTCTACTACTATCTACTACTGCACTCTACTACTATCTACTACTGCACACTATTACTATCTACTACTGCACACAATTACTATCTACTACTGCACTCTACTACTATCTACTACTGCACTCTACTGCACTCTACTACTATCTACTACTGCACTCTACTACTATCTACTACTGCACACTATTACTATCTACTACTGCACACTACTACTATCTACTACTGCACACTACTACTATCTACTACTGCACTCTACTACTATCTACTACTGCACTCTACTACTATCTACTACTGCACTCTACTACTATCTACTACTACTCTCTACTACTGCACTCTACTGCACACTACTACTATCTACTACTGCACACTACTACTATCTACTACTGCACTCTACTACTATCTACTACTGCACACTATTACTATCTACTACTGCACTCTACTGCACACTACTACTATCTACTACTGCACTCTACTACTATCTACTACTGCACTCTACTGCACACTACTACTATCTACTACTGCACTCTACTACTATTTACTACTGCACTCTACTACTATCTACTACTGCACACTATTACTATCTACTACTGCACACAATTACTATCTACTACTGCACACTACTACTATCTACTACTGCACTGTACTGCATACTACTACTACTACTATCTACTACTGCACACAATTACTATCTACTACTGCACACTACTACTATCTACTACTGCACTCTACTACTATCTACTACTGCACACTACTACTATCTACTACTGCACACTACTACTATCTACTACTGCACTCTACTACTATCTACTACTGCACACTACTACTATCTACTACTACACAGTACTACTATCTACTACTGCACTCTACTACTATCTACTACTGCACTCTACTACTATCTACTACTGCACTCTACTACTATCTACTACTGCACTCTACTACTATCTACTACTGCACACTATTACTATCTACTACTGCACACTATTACTATCTACTACTGCACACAATTACTATCTACTACTGCACACAATTACTATCTACTACTGCACTCTACTACTATCTACTACTGCACTCTACTACTATCTACTACTGCACTCTACTACTATCTACTACTGCACACTACTACTATCTACTACTGCACTCTACTACTATCTACTACTGCACTCTACTACTATCTACTACTGCACTCTACTACTATCTACTACTGCACTCTACTACTATCTACTACTGCACTCTACTACTATCTACTACTGCACTCTACTACTATCTACTACTGCACTCTACTACTATCTACTACTGCACTCTACTACTATCTACTACTGCACACTATTACTATCTACTACTGCACTCTACTACTATCTACTACTGCACACTATTACTATCTACTACTGCACTCTACTGCACACTACTACTATCTACTACTGCACTCTACTACTATCTACTACTGCACTCTACTACTATTTACTACTGCACACTACTACTATTTACTACTGCACACTACTACTATTTACTACTGCACTCTACTACTATTTACTACTGCACTCTACTACTGCACTCTACTACTATCTACTACTGCACACTATTACTATCTACTACTGCACACAATTACTATCTACTACTGCACTGTACTGCATACTACTACTACTACTATCTACTACTGCACTCTACTACTATCTACTACTGCACACTACTACTATCTACTACTACACAGTACTACTATCTACTACTGCACTCTACTACTATCTACTACTGCACTCTACTACTATCTACTACTGCACACTACTACTATCTACTACTGCACTCTACTACTATCTATTACTGCACACTATTACTATCTACTACTGCACTCTACTACTATCTACTACTGCACTCTACTACTATCTACTACTGCACTCTACTACTATCTACTACTGCACTCTACTACTATCTACTACTGCACTCTACTACTATCTACTACTGCACACTACTACTATCTACTACTGCACACTACTACTATCTACTACTGCACTCTACTACTATCTACTACTGCACTCTACTACTATCTACTACTGCACTCTACTACTATCTAATACTGCACTGTACTGCATACTACTACTACTACTACTATCTACTACTGCACTCTACTACTATCTACTACTGCACTCTACTGCACACAACTACTATTTACTACTGCACTCTACTACCCTCTACTGCACACTACTACTCTCTACTACTGCACTCTACTACTATCTACTACTGCACTCTACTACTATCTACTACTGCACTCTACTACTATCTATTACTGCACACTATTACTATCTACTACTGCACTCTACTACTATCTACTACTGCACTCTACTACTATCTACTACTGCACTCTACTACTATCTACTACTGCACTCTACTACTATCTACTACTGCACTCTACTACTATCTACTACTGCACACTACTACTATCTACTACTGCACACTACTACTATCTACTACTGCACTCTACTACTATCTACTACTGCACTCTACTACTATCTACTACTGCACTCTACTACTATCTAATACTGCACTGTACTGCATACTACTACTACTACTACTATCTACTACTGCACTCTACTACTATCTACTACTGCACTCTACTGCACACAACTACTATTTACTACTGCACTCTACTACCCTCTACTGCACACTACTACTCTCTACTACTGCACTCTACTACTATCTACTACTGCACTCTACTACTATCTACTACTGCACTCTACTGCATACTACTACTACTACTACTATCTACTACTGCACTCTACTACTATCTACTACTGCACTCTACTGCATACTACTACTACTACTACTACTACTATCTACTACTGCACTTGACTGCACACTACTACTATCTCCTACTGCACACTACTACTATCTCCTAGTGCACTCTACTGCACACTACTACTATCTCCTACTGCACTCTACTACTATCTACTACTGCACTCTACTGCATACTACTACTGCTACTACTACTACTATCTACTACTGCACTCTACTACTATCTACTACTGCACTTGACTGCACACTACTACTATCTACTACTGCACACTACTACTATCTACTACTGCACACTACTACTATCTACTACTGCACACTACTACTATCTACTACTGCACTCTACTGCACACTACTACTATCTACTACTGCACTCTACTTCTATCTACTACTGCACTCTACTACTATCTACTACTGCACTCTACTACTATCTACTACTGCACTCTACTACTATCTAATACTGCACTGTACTGCATACTACTACTACTACTACTATCTACTACTGCACTCTACTACTATCTACTACTGCACTGTACTGCATACTACTACTTCTACTATCTACTACTGCACTCTACTACTATCTACTACTGCACTGTACTGCATACTACTACTACTACTACTACTATCCACTACTGCACTCTACTACTATCTACTACTGCACTCTACTACTATCTACTACTGCACTCTACTACTATCTACTACTGCACTCTACTGCATACTACTACTACTACTACTATCTACTACTGCACTCTACTCCTCCATCACATGCTGGTGTCAACAACCACAACAGGCTTCACAACACGAGAGGCCGCAGCTTCACTCCTGCGTGTCACACGGGATGACCCAGAGTTTGGCCCTCCAGGCGTGCGTTGTGTTCTGCCACTGAGCTCCCATCAGATTAGACCAGACGATCTGTTACCCAGGTGATGACCTGGACGAGGCCCAGGTCATCACCCGGGCCTCGTCCAGGTCATCACCCGGGCCTCGGACCTGGACGAGGCCCGGGTGATGACCTGGGTAACAGATCGTCTGGTCTAATCTGATGGGAGCTCAGTGGCTTTGCCGGAGGAAGAAGCTGATCTGATTGGGAGGTTTGTTCAGCTGGAAAAGTGAAGATTGCGCCCTGTTGTTGTTGTTGTCGTGACAACTAAAGTTGTATAACACAGGCCAAGTTTGAAGTTGGAAAATAATGAGACAGTGGAAGTATTTGATCTCCATCGGCTTCGTCAGGGCGGGTGACCACGGTCCCGCCGCCATCTTCCCTCCTGCTGCTGCGGTGAGGTGCCCAGCCTCGTCACGCTGTTCCTGTTTTTCTTTATACTTCCTCGCATGGTTCCTAATTTTCTCTGTCTCCAATGTTTGCAGAATTCTGCACGTTCATTTACACGGATTGTGTTTCCAGGCTCAACCTGGCCGTCCCTCAGTTGCTGTCACGCCTGCTCTCATACACGCTTGGGTTGTCTCAATCACCTTGATTGACATGTCCTCTCCTCCCAGGGACACCAGGACCTGGATGGGTGGGAGGTGGCTGCGGTGCTCGTGTGTCTCGATGGTCGCCCTCATGGCGTTCTGCTCGAGAGAGTTGGGACATGTTCAGGTTTTCTAGCGTGCTGGTGCGTGTCAGTCATGGGTTCGTGATGGGAACGTACCTTGAAGAGCTCGAAGAGCATGTGGTAGAGGTGCGAGGGCACGTACACGATGCTGAGGGGAAGGTTCTTCTTCTTGTCTGGAGGGGAAACAGACAAATTTCTTAATCTGCTCATTTAAGTCTCATCGTCCACTTGTGGATGTTCTCCACCTGTGGTTCTGAGTGTTCTCCTCACAGCTGAGCACGGAAAGAGTCCGTGTGTCAATATTGTCTGAAGCAGTCAGCCGGGCCCACTTGGCCATTGCTTCAGCTTCAGCGCTATAATTAGAAACACCCCCCCACACACACACACACACACACACACACACACGCGCGCTTGGCTGGATCGCCACTCGCTTGATTTATATTCTCAATCACTGGCATGAAGACATGAAATCAGAGTCAGCAGCTTACTGTTCATCTCCTGTAGGATGATGTCAGGGGAGCGCAGGTAGTACTGGTCGCACAACATCTTCGCACTGTGGAAGGCATCTAAACACAGAGGAACGCCACCGTTAGCAAACCCAGAGGAACGCCACCGTTAGCAAACCCAGAGGAACGCCACCGTTAGCAAACCCAGGGCAAGAACAATAAAAGGGAACAGTAGATATCAACACTGATAGGGGGAAGCTGCTGGCTCTCCGTGTCATATCAAACCATGTGATCTCAAGAGGCGATGGGCCTGTCATGATACGCAGTACAGCAAATAATCAATATATTACCCTTTATCGCAATCTTGTCTGGGGCGATTAATGGTCCAGCAACATTTTCATCGTGACAGGCCTGTTAATGGATTCACAACCATTCGAGACTCCAGACTTGTATTTACCCTGGACGACGTCTCCGACTTGACAGTGAGGGTCGATGCTCCCGATGGTGTTGGGGTGAACCGGGTTGGTGGTGCCGTCAAAGATGAGAGCTGCAGGGGTGAAAGCAGAACACGGATCTGATCGGACCGCCCACACGGAGGCTGACCATTAGCGCCGGTGCTGAAACTGACCACCCCTCACACGCTGCTCTGTCTGCTGGGACTTGTGCGTTATCAAATGTTAAACGATGACATCACACAGGCATGAGATGAGCACCATCAGCAGTAACCTTTGACCCCTGTTGCACGGTGACTCACTGTGCTGGTTGATGAGCATGCGGATGGAGATGCGGCTCATGTAGAAGCGGTCCAGGAAGTACTGGATGTTCTGGTTGGTGACCAGGTCCTGGGGGAAGGTCTCTTTGTACTGGATGATACCCTGGGCCATGGTGGGAACCACATCGTTGTGCCGGTTTCTGATGGTCACCAAGGCGTCCACGAACCTGGGGAGAGAGAAGGTCAGAGACTCTGTTACATCACACTCAGAAGAACAAGGAAGGAGCCAAAGCCATCAGGTGTGGGTCATAATTTGTTGGCGTGGCAACAAAGATTTTTCTTTTTGGTTCGGTTTCTCGCTGCAAACCACGCGAGAACAAGGACTTCTCTGATTGGAGGTGAGAGTTAACGCGGGAGCTCGATCCCGCCCTCAGGACTCGTGTGTGTTTCTGCTACTTCCCTTCTCCTACACATTCTACCGTTGATGTGACATCAAAAAGCTCAAACTGGCGCAGCAGTTTGTCTGCTCGCTGGGTCGGACCGACGTCCACTAGCGTCCCCAACCAACCTCTCCGGAACTCACCGGGGACTGAGACCATCGCCTGGCAGCAACCACGCCGCTTCTGTTCAAATGAATCGTACGAAGGGGAAAAACAGCTTCAGATGATTTGAGTGAAGTATTTATACACAGCACAGACCGGCGTCAGCACTCCGTTTACTTCCTTGCTTCAGTTATTTTAGACGCTGAGGCTTGAAGGAGACGATGTCAAACACTCCCCTGGACTGAAGAGGCAGCACAGACGCAGCTCAGCTAAGAAGAGGCGGAGATGTTGAGATTCTCCAGGAACTTCAACAACTTACTCTCCCAGGACTTTGTGGTCGTCAGGATTCTTGTCGAGGAATTCGAGGATCTCCATCAAGCTCTGGATGTACCTGATGACATCACCAACAGAGACACACAGGCAGAATGTTGTTACTGACGCTGTTGAACGCCTTCCTCCTCTTGCATTGCTCTCATAGGAGAGAGCAACAGACCAACAACAAGGTCACGTGACACGTGAGGGGAGAAACTGGGGGAAAGTTCAGCGAGGAGAGTCCCTACACACACGCGCGCACACACAGCCACTTGGAACGAGTGCAACTTGGTCAGAGGGTGTAATGTAATCCTGGGCATGACGTCAGGACACACAAACATCCAACCAGCAGCTGCTGACACGTCAACAGTCCAGGGACCAAACCTGCCATCAAGCTTGTTTTCACCAGCGTCTACGAATCACAGCACAAGTATGAAACACGGCTCACCAGCTCTGCACCATCTGGACCGAGGGCGTCGTGAGCAGTTTGTCAGGCAGCAGGTTGATTTCCTTCATGATGTTTGACAGTCTGACGGGGAGCTCCTGCCTCAGGAAGACGAAGGAGGTCTTCTCACAGGCGTTGATGGAGCCTGAACCAACACAGAATCATTCACGTCTTCATGTGAGCCGAATCAGTACCAGTACCAGAACCAGAACCACAAGACAGCTCTGGTTGGACTCAGTCAACACGCTCTTGCAACTCCAATATTCAAATAAACACTTGTACTGCAGTCCAACTGAAGTACTTCTAAGCAAGTTGGATGTACATTTTCAAGCTTTTCTCCGAACCTGAGGTCACCAGGGGTCGACGTGGTCAGACATGTTTATGTTTGTGTGAAATCTGTGTCACAAACGGTATCAACTCCAGCCCCTGGATGGCGGCGTGTGACGCTGGTGCTGAGCTGCACCCTCAATCAGTCTCCAGGGTCTGTGTGGCCCCTACTGAGTACTGGGAGAAGTACACAGTACTTTACCTACATATTTACTACACAGACCTTTGTCTTCAGAGTAACTTGTAACTGATGACTTCATATAAATGTAGTAGAGCTAGAAGTATTTAGATACTCGAGTAAAGTACAGATACCTCAACATTTCAGTGAATATTCTCAGCCATGTGGGTGGCTGGCAGTTACGTCACAGGTACCTCTGTGACCACCACAAACCCTAAAAACTAGTTCCCTCAGCGCAGCGTCTCTGCCGGGGGGCGGGGCTGTCCGTGCAGGGCGCAGCCTGCTGCGGGTCTGACGCAATCCTCCGCGTTATGAGCACCATCCTCCCCCTCCACCACTACTACTGCTGCTGCTGCTGGTACTATTACTACTCCTGCTGCAGTACTGTAATTCACGCGGCTAACTTGCTCGCTAGCTCGTCCACTCACCGAAGTCGAGGAACTGCTTCATGGACAGCGGCGACGGGGAGAACTTGGAGAAGTGCTCGATGTGTTTGGGGGCGCTCGCCAGGGCGGCGTTCTTCATGATGAACCTGACGAACTTCATCGTGCCGGCGGGGGTCGCGGCTCCTCACCGAGGCCACCGGGTCCGAGGGTCGCTAGCTGCTGCTCCGTCTGCCGCGAGCTGCTGGGATGCAGTCAACAACAAGGGAGGAGGAGCTGGCTCCGGCCAATAGGAGGACAGGATTCTTCATTTACGTTGACCAATGGCCAATAGGAATCCCCGGGGGCGGGACCAGCGGCTCAGGCGCTCCGGGTTACCAGTGGCAGCTTCTGTCGCTTTCAGCACACAAACTACAAAACAAACAAATAATAAACTATCAAATAAACAAATGCAGATGGAGACGGGGTTCTGACCACCACCAGTGACGGAGCATCGAACTCCAATATTACAGGATCGACGGGTGTCCTGTGAGGAAGTGGAGTCCCTGAAAAACATGAAGGGGGTAAAAACAAAAACATATTCATGTCAAATATAGGAGGTACAGGAGTACTACTATCTGTTACTGGGTTTGAGTCCCCAGGTCACATGATGCAGAACTAGAGGACGTGGACGTTGGATCAGAATACAATAAAACCCAACGACTCAATCACATGACCTCCTTGATGGGATCAGAACCAGTTCTTGAGTTTCTAACGTGTGAAGGTTCTGTTCAGAGGTGAAGAATCAGCGCCGACCTGCTGGCTCGTGTCACTCCTCCATGCCTCCTGGGTTCCTTCAGGTTTGTTCGGTTCTGTGGTTCAAGCTGAGCATTATGAGTTTATCGGCGGCTCCTAAGTTGATCAGATGCTTCAGGGTCCAGCTGGCTGCCCTCCTCCACCCTCCTCCACCCTCAGAACCGCCACACTCCCTGCTGCTGTTTCCAGCAACACACCCTCACACCCAGGTTGGAGGATTCTCTGGACGCTGGCCGACCCCGTCTGAATGGAAATGCCTTTGTCAGGAAACAATGTCCCGTTACATAACCTCAGCTGGGTCGGTACAGTCGGGATTGTCCTAAACCAGCCGGCCCGTCCCAAGCCGACCCGCAAAGCTCTCGGCCAGAACAACACAACCTGACAGCGGATTTATAGTGTGACCGAACAATAAAGTTCATGTCAGCAGACAGACGTCAGCCATCAGTTACGACTCCACGCGTCGACGGCGTCCACACAGCGAGACAATGGTGGTCAGACTCGCTGATTCAAACCAACCGTATCAATTATGGTACTGATGATGTCACAGGATCGTTACTGGGCTCATTCACTGGCAACTGACGCAAACTGCAACACGGCCAACAGAAGTTTTCTAAACACAGATGTGTTGTGACCTTGAGTTAACCTTACGCCACGCTTCAGTTGGTGGCCACGATGTATAAACTGTTCTCACACGGGGATCCATTTTTCAGAACAAGAACCTGATCGATCTTAGCCGATAGCCTCCAGGGGTTCTGCAGGAAATCTGAAAACCTCTTTGATATTTGACTGACGTGTTAAAAGATGTCGCCATCCGTATTTAGCGAGACGAACATTACTCTCAATGTTTGACTTAATCTCAAAGGATCCCATTACATTTTCCCAACAAAAGATCATTTAAGTTTTGCAGTAATTTCAATGTGATCTGATTTGAGCCTGATTGCAAGGAGGGGGACGCCATGTGGTTCACGTCCTGACACAATGCAAACAAGCCCAACATGCCTGGTGGCATGAGAACAGACAAAGGCGACCTCCACGCTGAGGTCCTGCGTGCGAATGCCAACACCAACGCACTTCTCATCTGATTAGAATTTCAACAACTTTGTGTTCTAGAAGCTTCAGTGATGGGGTGCGAGCCTGCAGGACGTGGCTGTTTGACCCCAGACACTCTGGCCTGGTCTGGCGGGTCTCTGTGCCCCCCCCAGTACTTTTCCGCTCTCCACCAACATTCCTGCTGAGCTCCTCTCCCCCTCCGCCAACAACCGACGGGGCTGTCGGGCCTGAATGTTGGCCAGCTGGACAACAACAACTCCAGTGGAAATTTCCTCTCTCTGCTGGCTGGTGGGTTGGGTCGGGTCGGGGGGGGGGGGGGGGACTGGTGTGGTGGGTGGGTGAGAGGTGTGTGTGTGTGTGCGGGGGGGGGGGGTCACTTTAAGTGGACATTTAAATGACAATAGGAGACTAACAGGGTGCAACTTTACAAGGCTGCAGCTGAATGTTGGTCGCCTTACATGACGCTGAGTCAGACCTGCGGTTCCAGACCAGTCAACAACCTTCACAGCGCGTTCAGTTTCTACTCAGGAATGAAGACGTTCCACTCATCAGCTGAGGAGCTGAGCCTTTGTCACTACGATCATTCTGAAAGGAACCAAGAACAGAGGGAAAAGTACCAGGATGAAGAAATTCTCAAGTAAAAACCAAAACTCCTTAAAGGGTTACTTCACCCAAACCCAGCGCTCAGGCCTCATCGACGCCCCCTCCCCCTGATGAAAGGTCGAGTGAGGGTTTGTTTCGCTGAACTCTGCTGCAGGAATCAACCCAACAACTGGAGTGAAGAACAACCAGACTAAAGAGTCAAAGGCCTCCGTAGGTGAGGAGGCCGGCCGAGCACCGGGACTCCCAACACGGCTGCAGGTTGCAGCCTTTTCATGCTGGCTTGGTTTGACAGTCCAGATGTTCCTCCAGATGTGTAAGTGAATATGAAGATGGTTTCCAATAACACACAAGCAAACTTTGAAATAAAGACAACTGAAAGGAGGCTTCAGCGTCCTCCCTCGCATCGATGCACGCTTGTTTACCTGTCAGTATGTAAGAGTTGCGGAGGTAAAAGTGTGTTTGGAGAAATAAAAGGAGGACGAGGTGTGTTTCCTCTCAGACAACTGGAGGAAGGAGAACATCCAGAGCCTGCAGGTGAGATCGACTGATCTTTAACAGACGTGAAAACACAGAAGAAATGAACTTCAGAGCCACGCAGCCGCGACGCCACACACCTCAGCTCAGCTGACAGCATCATGACCTTCACTCTGTGGTCAGTTCTGTTTTTATTTCAGCCCCAACTTCCTGCTTACGTATTGGAGGACAAGAGAGCTCCATGAGTCCTTGGTGTCAACCCTGACTCACAAATGTAGTTCATGGCTATGATGTTCCTCAAGGACAGGACCAGTTTCTGCACTGATCAACAGCGGAAGCCAGTTTGAAGAAGATAGTTCTGATTGTATTCTTACAAAGGTTGCAGCTACAACCTATGGGGGGATACAAGCTACGATTGGTGGAGTGTTTCTATGGAACCTCCATGTTCGATGTCGTGATGCGGCGCTGCTCCCAGCATGGCAGTGACCATGTTTCTACATGATAGAACAGCCTTCAGGGGATGAATAATTCATGTACTGAGATGTAAACTCTCATGTTTGAAGCTCGCTGGCTTTGTGTTTAATGTCCTCAGAAATGAAAGCTCTAGAGCTGAGGCGAGGGTCCTGTCGTCTGTGCTGCCGTGACGAGCACAATCTGTCACATCCTTTTTTTAATCAGTCTGCATTTCTAAAGCTGCGAATCATCGATAATCTCATTCACTTGTTGAATAACGGCCGTGTCCTTCGCCGTTGGCTCGGGAAGCTGAAGAGCAATAATGTGTTTCCTTCAGCCCACCAGGAGCCTGATGAAAACGAATGAACATGAAGAATAGCCTGTTTCTATGTCGGGTCGCTTACATAAGAAACACCCACCGACACGTTACTCACTTGATGAGTAATATGATGCAGCAGCATGAGGGGAAATCATATTCCTGCCATCAGAGGAGGCAACAAAACCTGCAGCGCCGCCTCTCTCCACACTGACTCGTCGCCTCCGTCAGGTGATTGTCCACTTGGAAGGTGTTCATGAAGCTTCCCTGGACTGGTTTGTTCCTGTGAGATTTCAAATATGGAGGCAAAAGCCGTCGAAGCACATCTGGAGGGCCCATCCAGGAAGCTGCAGCTGCAGGGTGCTCTGCTGTAGCGGGACCCTAACCAGCGGTGTCACAGCATGACAAGTAGGAACCTCCCTGATCTCTGATATATTTGAGTATCAGAAGTAACTTGGAAATAAAGAACCCTCTGGCGTGGAGCTGGACTGTTAGCTAGCAAAAACAAGCTAACGGGGACAAATGAGCTACCAAGCTAATGCTACCTAGGACAGGTCCACGTGTCCAAGTGTCAATAAAGCAGCGTGTTTGCATATTAATTAAAATGTGAGACTCCAGCCTGGTGATGTGGAAACAAGGCTTGTAATTATAACCCTAATTAACAGGTAATAAAGCTTTATTAGCCGTTCATTGGAAGTTAATAGCACTCAATAATCGCGAAGGATCAAATCTTCATCACGATTGTTTGACTATGAGACAAAGGTGAAGTGATTCGTTCTTGGAAGGTCTTTACGAAGCTTTTTAGGGGCTGTAAGCAACCCTGTGTTTGGTTGTGCTTTTTCTCAGTGAGCCAGGCTTTCAGCAGCGGTCGTCTCCACAGAGAGACGAGTGCCTTCTAGAAGTTACCAAACCCTTTCTGAGCTCTTGTGCTGCTACGCCCTCCACCGAGCCTGTTGACAATCAGCCTCAAAGCTTTTGCATCATCCAGCAGGGAAAAAGAACGAAAACGACACTGTGACAAATGCATGTCAGCGAGGTCTGCGAGCACTGGAGCTCAGGACCAGTCCACCAGAACCGCTGATCCTGGAGAACCAGCACATCATTGTTCCCGCGGTGATGAGTCCCATCCCTCGTTCCAGCACAAATATCCAGCAGAACGCGATCCTCTTCCACCCGCCTCGACGAACACGACTGGAAAAGCCTGATAGTTGTGTCATCAAATTCTCAGAAGATTCTGGGTCTCAGAGCGCTCGACTTGTGGCACAGCTGTGTGAGAGGAGGGTTGTGGAACGGAGCGATAAGAGGACGCATCTCTCCCTGAGCCGTCCCAGAGGCCTCCGCCTGTAATTATCCATCATGGCTCCATCACTCTCATCAGCTGCTGCAGGAGCGACTCTCCGTTTGCAGGGCGAATACGCCGACCTGTGAGAGTCGCTGGACGATGAGCTTCTTACACGGGCAACGCCAAAGGTCTTGGCACTTTTTTGACGCTGTTCTGGACTGTTGAGCTTCAGTGTCCACACACTCTCATCAGACGCTCTGACAATGATCGGAGCGAAGTTGCATGATGTCACTGAGAAGGTAATTTCACCTCCTGCTGAGGAGCGAATCTCTGACCAGGAGGTGAGGTCAAACGAGGCGCTGCCTTCTGCTGCAGGCTTCTGACACTGGAGACACGCGGTTGTAGTCCAACAGGAAGTGATCGTCTCCATGGTTACCAACAGCCAACGTGACTGTGGGTGACTGAATCAGTAAATCAGCTCTGAGGTGAACAAAAGTTGATGATCTTCCAGGTTTAGTTCGCTGCTGTTGCTGATGTCAGAAACACGGAGGGCATCTGATCACAACCTGATATCATTAAGAACCCAGTAGTTTACTCAGTGCTGATGGCAGCCAATCACCGCCCCCACGTACTTTCTTGACCGCCCATTTCAACTCTTTGCCTTTTCTCCAGTATTTCTGTCTCAGGGACCATCAGCAGGGGGCGTGAATGAGTTACAGTTGTCATGACAACACCAGCACTGGAAAACACACATCATTCCTAAATACTCAGTGAGCAAAATCTGATAACCAATCACATAGCAGCTAAGCTAAGGCTAACATCTTAGCTAACAAAGGGTTCCATGGCAATGGGTGACGACCCAGTTGTCTCACACTGGGGTCTATCCAGGGTACATCAGGGTCTATCCAGGATCCTTCAGGGTCCTTGAGGGTCTATCCAGGGTCCTTCAGGGTCCATCAGGGTCTATCCAGGGTCCATCCAGGGTCTTTCAGGGTCCATTAGGCTCCTTCAGGGTCTATCCAGGGTCCTTCAGGGTCTATCCAGGGTCCATCCAGGGTCCATTAGGGTCCTTCAGGGTCTATCCAGGGTCCTTCAGGGTCCATCAGGGACTATCCAGGGTCCATCAGGGTCTATCCAGGGTCCATCCAGGGTCCTTCAGGGTCTATCCAGGGTCCTTCAGGGTCCATCAGGGACCTTCAGGGTCCATCAGGGTCCTTCAGGGTACATCCAGGGTCCTTCAGGGTTCATCAGGGTCCTTCAGGGTCCATCAGGGTCCTTCAGGGTCCATCCAGGGTCCTTCAGGGTTCATCAGGGTCCTTCAGGGTCCATCCAGGGTCCTTCAGGGTCTATCCAGGGTCCTTCAGGGTCCATCAGGGTCCATCCAGGGTCCATCAGGGTCCTTCAGGGTCCATCCAGGGTCCTTCAGGAACCATCAGGGTCCATATAGTTTTTTGTGTAAAGTTCATATATCCCAAACTTGTGATAAATGTCATAAAAGTAAACAAACTAAACTTCTGATACTAAACATAAAACAGGTGAGCTGCAGCGCCATCTCTGTGGCCA
This sequence comes from Aulostomus chinensis, assembly GCF_037954235.1. Taxonomy (NCBI): domain Eukaryota; kingdom Metazoa; phylum Chordata; class Actinopteri; order Syngnathiformes; family Aulostomidae; genus Aulostomus; species Aulostomus chinensis. The sequence goes on along the minus strand of NC_141342.1, from coordinate 22,227,919 downwards.
CACCCACAGGACCGTCAGAGATGTTTTTGGACCAGGAAACGGCCACTGGCACCGCTCAGAGCTACTTTGACAAAGCAGTGACCCTAAAGCAGCTAAAATGGTACCTCATAGGGGTTCGAGAACCAATATGGCCACCGGTTCTTGTTCCAGAATGGTTCGAACGGGGAGAGGAGTTGGTTGGTTCTCCCACGGTTCCAGGAACTACGAACAAGTTCCTCTGGTGTGAAAGCGCTGATGTGCGACATGAGTCAAGTCTCGAGTCGCAAGTGTGGATCGAGACCAGGTCTCTGCTCGTTAGTACCGCAAGCCCCGCCCATTTACCTATCGCAGTGCCCGCTGTTTGAATGGCCAGGAGTTGTGTGACGTCACGAACATCTGCCTAATCTCGGGCTCCTCTGATCGCCACTGTACAAGTGTCTGTCGGTTCTAGAGAGGGGGTATAGAGTGCTACAGGGACCCCGGAGCCAGGCGACGGTCCTCCGTGCTGCTGAGGGACTCGGAACCGGGCTCCGACCCGCTCGCGCTCCCGGTGACTCAGACTGGAGACAGAGATGTTCTCGTTAAGTGGAGAGAGTGACGCTCCAATTCCCGCGACATCGTCATCATCATCCCACACAAGCGGCGGAGCTCCGCGGTGAGATGCTCAGTCCTGCTTAGTAGCACCGGGAGGTTGGCGGTCCCTGGCGGAAGAACACCGGGAGGAACACCGGGAGGAACACCGGGACACTTGCAGCGCTGTCAGCGGACATTACACAGGTGAACCAGGGCGCTTCTGCACGCTTGTCCCGGCCATGGCGTCTCTGGAGCGAGCACCGTGAGTTCACCTCTTTGTCCAGCCGTCATAGGCGGTCGATGTGCGCGGATAGAAGCGCGTCACAGCCGCTGCCTCAGCACCGCGGTCCTCCTCCGCCGCCTTCAGCTGGTGGAGTCGCAGCTGATGCTCGGACGCGTGTAGCTCGCACCAGTACCAGCATCGGTACCGGTACAGGTACCAGCACCGGTACCGGTACAGGTGCCAGCATCAGCACCGGCATCCGGACCATCAGTGTAGCAGCAGAAGCAGCAGCAGCAGCCAGGCAGCGGCGCTCCTTCGGCCGCAGGCTGCTCCCGCTGGGGCGGAGGTTGACGGGTGAGGGTCAGCAGAAGTGGCCCGCATCTGTCGGCAGTGGTTCCCTGGCCTGGTCTGGTCACCACGGATCAGGATCCGAGTGAGTTCCACCGGAGCAGAGCTACAACTCCGCTGCCTCGAGCCCTGAGTCGTTACTATGGAGCCGCGATGGGAACAAAGTACTCTGAGAGTAATAATACACCGAACTGCAGCCCTCAAGTATACAATGTGCAGGACTCTTTGTAGTAACTCATCATAAAACCAAGTGGATCAAGTTGTGGTAACAGAACCTAACTTCTACTTGCAGTTGCTCAGGAGATAACGAGGTAATCACGTGTTTCCATGCTCTCCTTAACTTGTGGGAACAAGTTGTGCCCTTTGGCCGCTGAAGGTGGCCTGTTGTCTGGGATATTTCTGAGTATTTAGTCAGTACTTTTACTCTGTCAGCCAGGTATTTTCCCAGCAGTTCTGCTCCTCCAGTATCAGAAGATAATCCGGTCTCGTGTTTTGATGAATTGGAGCAAATTAGATTAAGTTGCCTCAAAATAAAGAAAGTTAGAGAACAAAATGTATCTTGTGGCCATGAATTAATTAAATTAAGGGAAAGAATGATTTCTCGTGTCATCAAAGTCTGTGGTTTGTTCTCACCGAGGCTCCATAAATTTCACTTTGAAAAATTGGAGAACAAAACACAAAGGAACGTTTTTGTGGACACAGACAGCAGAGGTCCAGCCCGGCCGCCTCAGGGCCCCGCGGCACAGAAGAGGCTCTGAATGCTGTGAATGCTCTACTGAGACAAAAACAGCTGATAATCTGAGAACCCACTTCAAAACAAAATGGTGGATGTGATGTCTGGAGGTTGGTGCTGAACCGTGCTGCTGATGTGCAGAGAGCCGGCGGGGCGTCTGCTCAGCGACCTCCACTCCTTTAACACTCAGTTGTCTGTTTCTTCCATTGTGAGGTTCTACTGAGGAACTTAGAGCAGGAGGTGAGGCAGGAAGGTTCCGAGGTGAACTGCTGCCTGTTCTTGTGGTTCTTCAGGGCGAAACAAGAACCATGTGGACTAATAGTGGTGAACGTGTCTGGTTCTTCATGTGTTAGCAGGGACGTCCCTAGCACCCCTCTGGTCTCAGCTCTGAGCTCTAGCCTGGCCCGGTACGTAGCCTCGCTGCTGTCAGCGCCTCGGCGTTGGCCTCCGCGAGGGTCTGCAGGTTGAACTCACTTTCGCTTCCTGATCCATTTGACCATCCATGTCCTGCCGCTGATCTTGTCGCTTGTCGTGGGCCGATGTACCAACGCCCCTCGCTGGAGGCCCGTCCAGCGAGGGGCGTAGCGGCGGTGTTTAGCACAGAGGTGAGCAGCTAAGAAAGTTTCTTGTTGGACTCAAAGTGCTGGCTGCAGCTACAAGCTAACGTATGCTACATCCAGTTGCTTCCGGGTCAGGTGTCCATATTTCATCGCTGTCCACAGAGTGGCGATCCCGATCCACCCAGGAACGATAAACTTATTCCTGGAAGATCGTCTGTTCGGATCAGCGTGGAATCAGGAACAGCCAGCTAGTCAGAGGGGCCGAGGCAGAACTTTGAGAGACCTCTGGTACCTGGGGCACCAAAACTTGGACGTACCAGGAGGGATGTTGCAGTGCAGGAGTGACGTCGATGCCTAACCTGCATCTGAGTCCTCATGTCCCTGGTCCTGATATGAAGGTTCTGTGGATCAGACCAGATCTGCCGCCTTCATCTTTATTCTTTATTCATTGCTGAGTGGACGGAAATGGACGTGAGGAAATAGAGTCAGAGAGACTTAGCTGGCCTGTCCCCTGACGCACTGAGACACTCAGAGACACTCAGAGATACTCAAGAGACACACAGAGACACTCAAGAGACACACAGAGACAGTCAGAGACACACGGAGAAACTCAGAGACACAAGGAGACACTCAGAGACAGTCAGAGACACTCAGAGATACTCAAGAGACACACAGAGACACTCAAGAGACACACAGAGACACATGGAGACACTCAGAGACACAAGGAGACACTCAGAGACACACGGAGACAGTCAGAGACACTCAGAGATACTCAAGAGACACACAGAGACACTCAAGAGACACACAGAGACACATGGAGACACTCAGAGACACAAGGAGACACTCAGAGACACACGGAGACAGTCAGAGACACATAGAGACACTCAGAGACACACAGACGTCTCTACTGGAAATAACTGATGTGATCTGGTCAGTGTTTGCTGCCGGGGTCTGACTTCACACTTCTCTGTCATGATGTTCATGTATTTACAGTGTGATGGACGTTTATGTAACGTCCTCGCAGACCGACTGGAGAGAGAGAGAGAGAGAGAGAGGTGAGGGGGAGAGAGAGAGAGGCGAGGGAGAGAGGCGAGGGAGAGAGAGATAGAGAGAGGCGAGGGGGAGAGATAGAAAGAGGCGAGGGGGAGAGAGATAGAGAGAGGCGAGGGAGAGAGAGATAGAGAGAGGCGAGGGGGAGAGAGAGAGAGGCGAGGGGGAGAGAGATAGAGAGAGGCGAGGGGGAGAGATAGAGAGAGGCGAGGGAGAGAGAGATAGAGAGAGGCGAGGGGGAGAGAGAGAGAGAGAGGCGAGGGAGAGAGATAGAGAGAGAGAGAGAGGCGAGGGGGAGAGAGAGAGGTGAGGGGGAGAGAGAGAGGGGCGAGGGGGAGAGAGAGAGAGAGAGGCGAGGGGGAGAGAGAGAGAGGCGAGGGGGAGAGAGAGAGGGGCGAGGGGGAGAGAGAGAGAGAGAGGCGAGGGGGAGAGAGAGAGAGGGGACGGGGAGAGAGAGATAGAGAGAGAGGCGAGGGGGAGAGAGATAGAGAGAGGCGACGGGGAGAGAGAGGAGCGGCCGGCTGATGGAATATTCATGGTCAGATTTAAGGGGTCACAAGAGGTCACAGGAATGATGCACTGCTGCGTCCCTGCCTCAGGAGGAAGAACGAGCTTGCAGTAATTGACTGGATGGACAGAACGTCCCCGTCTGATCGTCTGACGTGTGAAGCTCAAGCAGAACGATTGAACTCTGCTTTGCCAGCAGGGGGCGACTGAGGTCGGGGAGAATCTTCAGAGAAACAATTCCCTCTTGATTAATGAACTTTTATTGATGGAAATCGATCAGCAGCTTCAAGAGCTCAGTCAATTATGCTCCCATCTGGACGAAACCAGACCATGAACAAGGGTGTTTAGGGGTGTGGCTAACTTGTGATTGACATGTCACAGACATGAGTGACCGTCTGGCTTTTCAGAACCTGAGTTGCAATAATTGATGATGTCACTGGTCAAAGCGCCGCTTGCTGCATGTGGAGGACGGCCAAGACAGACGAGGCGGATGATGAATCATTGAGGTGGAAAAAGGCAGAACATCGAAAACAGGACAAACAAACAATGTCTCGTAGCACCACTGAGCAACCTCCAGGCCCCGCCCCCGACGCTGCATTCAGGTCTCTCTGCGCATCCCAGGTGTTTGTGTCTGACAACTTTTACGTTTGAATGTATCGTTAATGACCATCGATCAAGATCGCGGCTCGTCAGTCGTGCCTGGTGACTCAGCGTTAAGAACCATCAGAGCTGAAACCCAAATAACCGCCACGGGTCCTCGGCTCGGTGACATGAGAACGACGACAGAGACTCGCACTCACGCTTGATCAGATGTTAAGTTCCATGAATCTGTTCCCTTTTTACCCTGGCAACAGCGGCCCGTGATAGCCTCCTGATAGGCTCCACCCCCTCCGAGTCTGGACGACGCATCCAGCCAGGTTTCAGTTTCAGGGTTCAAACTCCAGCGTGATGAGTTCCACCTGCAGGACGAGAGTGAGACGAATCAAAGCTCTGATTATTTCAGGAAACCTCAAAGGATCCGCCTCCATTACCTCCAGGAGCTAACAAGGTCGACGCACACACCCACACACAAACAACACACACCTGCACACACTCTCGCTCTCTTTGATGCTGCTGCCATTCACTGAGCTTCAGTTGATGCTGTGTATTTCTGTCATTTCCGTTCAACTGAGGTGAACTTCAAGTCAAATGGCTGCTTGTGAGTGAGCGTCACGGTTTTGGTCATTTTTATGGATGACAACAAAAGTGGAAGGAAATGAACATCCATCTTCAGATTTGACTGACGTGCCTCAGCGCTCCGTTTCAGTTTGACATCAAAACACAGAAGGTTTGAACGGTCAGTGTTTCTGGTGTAGCACCTATAAAACTCCCCCCGGGAAACCTGGAGAAGGGAACTCTCTGCTCTGGCAGGAGACAGGAGGACGAGATGAGGGAGAACCACACATGAACAGAATCAGCAGAACCTCAGCGGGGTTGAGACCTGAGCAGCACAACCTGCTGTCACCATGGAGACCTGGAAAAAGGACAGATGACACATGAACACAAGTGGTTAAAAACCTGCACACCAACACACACACACACACACACACACACACACACACACACACACACAATATGAGGGGAGATGAGGAGAGACGGGAGGATGGAGGACAGTGTGAAACGTCTGGTTAACGGTGGGGGGGGGGGGGGGGGTCTACTTTCTACGAAGTCAGGGCCACGTTCCTAACCAGCAATGTGAGGACATTGGAAGGTGAGGTCATTTTGACTGGCGCTCACATATTCAGATGGCGGTTTGGAGGTCATTGGGGGGGCTTGTCGCTAGCTAGCTAGCAGCAGCCTGCGCGCCGAAGCTGTCTGTTGAGTTTCTTCTCTGGAAAGTTGTGAGGATGAACGGCAAACATCGGTCAGATCAGTTTACCCCGGTGACACGTCGGCCTCCGGGGCGTAGCTCACAGCGCTTCAACCCAGCGTGATGATGGGCGGAGCCAGCGTCATGATCACCACATATCATTTAGAATCACGTGCAGCGAACGGTCCCTAAAGCTTGGTGACGTTTCACAAGAAAAACCAACGTACTTATATAAACTGCTCAGAATAAAAGCGCCTGTAACCTTGAGAACGTTGTCAAATCCGTCCCGGTGCACTCCTCCTCAGCTGCCTTTGTTCTGCTGTTACATAACGGGAGCCTAATATCTGCGGGCCAAGCCGAGACCACCCAGGTTCTCTCTTCTGCTGCTCCTGAGAGAAGGTTGGGCGGCGCTCTGCTCCTCCATCACAGCTTTGGCTTCAGATGATTCACTTTGTCAGAGAAGAAAAACCTCGCCTCTCTCCAAATTCTGCTTTAGTGCTGCAGAAACAACAAACTCCCACCTCCCACCGGCCGGTCCGGCTGGTTTCATCATCAAAGAGACGACTCTCCAACTAATCAGGTTTCAGTCCAGAGAGCTTCGTGTGCCAAAGTAACGAGAGCGCCAGAGTGAAGCAGCCAAACCGCCATCAATGTGATTTAAATGTGTGGTCACTTACCTTAATGCCCCCAAGAGAAAAATATACAACTCTTAAATATCACCAAACAGTAAAGAGTATCAGTGAAGGAGTAAATTAAAATATTCAAATATATTAGAATATATTAGAATAATTAGAATATAACGACCAACAGTAAAATAGAATATAAAATAAAACTGTGGAAGCATAAAACAGCACACAACGTAAAAGCCAGACAGGACAGATGGGCTTTTATTTCGGAAATGTTAATATTCTCAGGTCCTGTGAGAGGTTGGAAGCAGTGTTGTCAAATGTTGAGGAGCTGAAATGAAAGAACCCTCAGATCCCAGGAGGCTCATGAGGAGGAGGAGCAGGAGGCCGCCACGCGTCTGAGAAGCTGAGAAATTAATGGAAAAAATCAATACGCAAACTTGAAAAAAGGATGTGTTCCCTCCTTTTGTTCTGAGTGAGCGGCGAAGCAGCAGAGGCTGATTGATCCCATCATCCACTGAGTAAGAAAAGCAAGCGTTGCTTTGCAGATGTTCTTCAGATGTTAAAATGAGGTTTTCGTTGGCGCTGAACCTTGAACACCGTGTGACAAGGAGACGATGACATAACAGGGTCACGCCGGTGTTGCTTTTGTTGTCTGAGGACACCTGGTTGCTGAGGAGGCTGAAGGAATGTGATGTAACTGCAGTGAAATGTGACCGCTCGCTCTCCATGCCCACTCAAGCACACGGGAGCAGTTTGTCCTGAAGGGCTCTGCCAGGAAACCTTCAGAACACAAAGAAGAAAGCCTTTGTAGCATGTGGCTAACAGTGTGGAGCGTTCAGTGAGAACTCCAACCTCCATGCTTTGTCAACCCTAACAGTGGAGTTTTGACGTGCGACACGTGGCAACAGAGAGCTGAAAAGAACGTCGACCAGTAAATATCTCCTGATAAAAAAATGTCCAGTGACGCTCGGCCCGCCGTGGTCTCACTTCATCAAGGGTCACTGAAGACTGGCTTCCACTGAGCGGTGGATTGAAAAGGTCGAGGAGACGTTCAGATTTGAAGAAACAAAAGTGTTTCTCTGTCTTGCTGGGGTTTTGTTTGTAAAGAGTTAATCTGCTAAAGTTGGGACACAGGTTCTAGAACATTGATTCAATGTTCCTCATTCAAAGATGGAGTCACTCAAGGACAGGCAATAATAGAGTGGAGAACGAACCGAAGCAGTAAAAGAACAGTCTCACCAGTCCAATGTGGGCGTGTCTCATGTTGTTTTTTTATGTATGCTAATGTAATGTATAATGCTGACGTATATTAAGTTATTTTATGTCACCTTGTCACTTTTCACAGTTCTTTGTTCACTCTGGGCTTCACGTAGGTCACTGCTGCAGACATGTTGGCCTTTTATGACACTAAGAACTGATCCGTTATTGGCAGTGATTGATGGTTCTTGATGAATAGCGAAGCGTGAACGTCTCCTGGTGAGAGAGGGAGAGTTTGGGCGTGAGGCGTTCAAGCTCACTGGGGATTCACATGTTCTTTTTGTGTCTCAATAAAACCAGGTTACCTACTTGCTTGTCACTGCCTCGAGTCCCTGTGGGGCGTCTAAAAATACCAGCTCGACTCTGAGAATGCCCCGGCAGTGTTTAGTCGGAGAACATCTTCTTGTTGACGTTTCAGAAAATGGTTCCTTCCTCAGTTATGCCTGCTCTGCTGTTATTAGCTGCAATGAAGAAGACAGACGCCTCTCTGGAATCAACTGTTAGAGAACAGACTCGTCTCAGATCACGTCGGTGTTGTTCTACACAGCAACGATGTCCTCATGAACAAACGGCGCTCATGAGTGTCACCGTGAGTGTGTTGTTGAGTTTTTCCTCACTGACGATTTGCAGAGCCGCGATTCAGGCGTGTTCAACCCATCAGAAGCTTGTTTCTGCTGTCTCTGCTGGTGCAGCTGAGCCTCAGGATGTGTTACTGCCATTGTCTGTAATGAGAGTTGTGTGGAAGCATCGGTGCTACAGTACATAATATTAGAGACATGCTATCACCATGGAAACTAGCCGATAGAGAGACAATTAGAGCCCTCTTGTTGTGGTAGAAACAACAACTGAACACCGGCCGCTGGTTGCACTGTAACGCCCCTCATACACTCATTGCCCACCATGTCTGACGAGTTTGCGATGCCCCTCCTTCAGCTGGTTTTTGGTCTGACGTTTGTTAGTATACTGCAAAAAATGTCAACTGTAAAAATGAGCTAAGAGGCTACAAGCGAGCTAACAGGCTACCTCTGTCTTTGAAGTGTTCTATGAGGATATTCTATACCTTTAGGTGTGGAAAAAATACTTTTACACTGTGAGGCGCTGTGAGTGCCGCTAAGGTTTGAAGATGGCGTGTAAAAGAAAGAGTCCCGAGTCCATAATGAGTGTCTAACAGACCCACAGTGAGAGTCCCTGTCCTCTAATGTGCTCCATGCTGCAGTCAAAGACCTTCAACTTGTCTCCTGTTTCTCACCAGATGATAAAAGATGGAGGAGTCACGTGTGTGCAGGCCTCATTTAGACCAAAGACGCCGCTGCGAGTTCTCGGGTTAACGCTGTGTTCAGGTCGATGTTTGCGCGCGGAGACACGTGAACTAGAACCTACGGGTTCTAAGCTCTAACTAGTCTGTTGTTGTAGCTAATAATCTGATCTTCTACCTTTTCCTCTACAGAGAGCTGCGCCTCTGTCGCCTCCATTCATCTCTTCTTTTCTTCCCTCCTTTGCCTCTGTCTTTGTTGGTGCTGTCATCTGTGCTGTAATCTGCTGTCGTCGTTTGCTTTATCCTCCGCAACTGTTGCCTGTCCCCCGCTCCCTCAGGTCACTTGGATATAATACATGTCTCTGTCTTCCTTTGTCCCTCAGCTGGCAGCTTCATGCGTCTGTTCTTGGTAATCAAAGTGTGTGGTGACTGCTGATGCATGCCTACATCCTTCATTAACCACCGCCATAGTGTGTGAGTGTGTGTGAGTGAGAGAGAGAGAGAGAGAGAGAGAGAGGAATAGATTTCCTATGGAGGATAACACAGTTTCATTGATCAGGCTTGATTAACAAAGGCATGTATGAGAATCTCCTCTAACGTTCAGGAGGAACCAGTGTGCAGGAACCAGTGCGCATCACTTCCTGCTGCGTGTCGATATGTAGTGTTGCGTCAGGCTGACGCTACAACCGACATACAGTCTGATGTTTCCCGCCCTGGAAATGTAACTATGACATCAATCAGAGGAGTTGATCCTTCACACTCCAGAAACGCGGCTACCTGCGCGATGCCGGAAGCAGCCGCAGCGGGTGGGGGAGGGACTCTGTGTGTGACTGACAGGCTGGCTGCCTATCAGCGAATGATGTGAGACACAGGTATCCAATGAGAAGTTTCCCTCCTCGCAAACACACTTGAGCACAGATAGCGAGGTTGTTACTCGTTAGTTACTAGGCCTCGTCACAACTGCAGCGCCCATCTCGATACTCGCTTCACCAGGTACCCGGCTCCTCCCTACTCAGGGCTCTGATTTGTGTTTGCTCTCCGTTTATGCTCGTTTGTCTAAACAAGCTCACCGCCGTGCCGATGTTGCGTCCAGGTTTACTCCTTCCTCCTTCCCAGTATCGTCCCCTCCTCCTTCAATAGAGTTCCTCTGCTAGATTTCCTCCACCCCTTCCTCCTTCTCCCAGCCCTTTGCTGCATTTGATCGCCTCAAACCTCCACACACCCACACACCCACACACCCACACACACACACACACCTCCTCATCCTCAGCACTCCAGCTGCTCTGACAAGATGAGCATCACAGGGTGGTGAGAGAGGAGAGGCCTTCGCCACCTGAGTGTGTCCTTGCCAAGGACGGCCATTTTCATTAAAATAATGTGCCAGCACCTTGACACAAAGGCACACGTGCACTCAGAGGACACACACGTGCACCTCACAACAAGAGGTCCATGCACTGTGTCGATGATGTCACAAACAAGTGCTCCCACAATCCACTGCTCATTTTGATCATGTATTCTTTCTGATCTGGGCCAGAGCGCTCTCTCCTCACGCATATCATTATCACATCTCTGCACTCACTCATGCGTCATCAGCGCGTCGCATCATACCCTTAAATATTTGTCTCCTACGTCTGTATGCCTCTGAATAATGAAATCAGCCGCTTATTATTTAAGTGAGAGCTAACAGCTGCTAGCTGCACTGGACTGGCAGCATTCTTGTGACCAACCGTACCAGGACCGAATAAAACCTCTGCACCCAATTTGAGGGCCGTTTGACAACAGGAGTCTTGTTCAAAGGTGCTTCATAGAGTTTCCAGATGCTACGATAGCTTTGCTTGTTGTTATTAGCCCCTATTAGACCGTTAGCGTGACTAGCAGCAGCTAACGTAGTGCTTCTACGAGCTGACTCAGCTATGAAAACGGTGACATGATTCCCCGCCTCAAACTGACACGTTACAAAAGGTGGTTATAGAGTTTTCAGACAGTCAGTGCATGTTGATGTTCGCTGCTGTTAGACCATTTGCTCGGTTAGCTGCTAATGTCAGTGGTCCGACTAGCTGACCCAGCTGGAGCAAAAAAACAAACAAAAAAACCTCTTAAGGGGATTTCTTAAAGTCAAACTGGTGTGTGTCAGGAGTCTGGCTTCGTATGGTTGTGACCACAACTTCAGATTTAATCAGTCAACGTCTCCAGGAGCTCCCAGCCGAGACGATTTTTCAGTCCTTGCTTCTCTCAGTTTACTGTCACATCTCAAAGCTACTTTCTATTGCCACACGATGCTCCCATCCGTGTTCTTGGCAGGAAACAGGAAATGCAGAGGCAAAGAGCGGCCAGCCTTCCTATGCTGTCCCTAAACTACAGGATAAACGCCAGGAGTGGCGAGTTGTGTGGCTTCATTAAGTTGTGTGTGCATTCTTAAATGTTAAAAATTGGTTCAGATAATCGGAGCTGTTCTGTCCGTCCCACGTTGTTAAAATCAGTTCAGATCTGAACTCTCGTGTCACCAGCTAGTGAAACCTTTGAGGGAACGTTGTGCGTTTCCCATGATCCGATGTGTGTACACACTTCCACTTGAGAGCTGTTAATTTGAATTGGACGTAATTTTGATGAGGTTTTTGTCTCTGATGTAATGTTGCAACATTCTGGGTTTACGTAATCATTCATCGCAAAGCAGCATATTTATTCTGTAGTTCTACAATTCTACAATTTCATTTAGCAGACGCTTTGTCCAAAGCGACGTAGTGTGTTTGTGTGTGCTGTCAAGCCTGAGCGTCTATCAGTCCGACTTCCAGTCGGCGCATGACAGCAGAACAGACTCGTCGGAGGAGGATGTGATGTTCCGGGAAGCACAGAAACCTTCAGACACCAGGGAACAAGACAAACGTGAGCGCTGAGAGCTCAGAGCAGCTCCAGCTGTCAGGGTCTCCAGCTCGCGTTAATGTATGAAGCAAGCGTGAGGCGGAAGACCACAGAAGTGTGTGTGTGTGTGTGTGTGAGAGTGAGAGAGAGAGATGGGCTCTGCCTGATGCTGCTCTCCACACCAAGGCTGTTTGCTCAGAGCACGCCGTACTATTATGCATTACTCGCCATCTGATCCTCCCTGGTTGGTAACAGAGCAGCTGGACAAGGAACCACAGAACCAGAAGCTCACTGTTCGCTGCTGTGAGTTAGAACATCCGTACATGCCAGTAAAGCTGTTCCACCGTGGGCTGCATCACAAAGCTCCAGCCGTCAGCAGCACTGCTTCTTCCGTTGACATTGATTGACCCATAACATCTGCTCACGACCTCTCAGGCGTGTGGCGCGGGAAGATCAGCGTCTACTCCATCGAGTCGTTGGCTCGCTGTTCCACAGACAGTTTGACTGGAGCTAAATCAGACGAATACAACACGTCTGATTCAGCCTGACTGTAAACCAGCGTCATTCCTAGTCGTCCAGCTGATTTCTGACCTCTGACCTTAGCAGGGCAGCCGCACCACTTCATTCCTCTGTCAGTGTCTTCTGTCTGGTCGATGCTCATAGGCACTAAGGACTGGCTTATCTGAGTGCATTGTGTTTACCTGGTGTCTTTGCTGGAGTTGTTTTTGAGTCTTTTATGCCGCGCTGATCCATCGGGTCCTGTCCTGATGGTCTGGTGAGTAACAGTGAGTATCACCTGAGCTCCTGGCATGGAGCCAAAGAAGTCGCTCCTTCCTTGTGGGTGTTCACAGCTAATTGAAGGTTTGGTTTCACTGAGAACCTCACCGATAATCATGAGTCACCGCAGCACGTATGTGTGTTCTGCATCCACACGCTACATGTTTATGATGGCGTGCATCTCTCATACCTCATACTTCCATATAAATGTCACTCACAGTCAAGCGCCCCCAACCCCACCCCCACCCATGGAGGCCATGAAAGTGAAAATTCACCCAAACATGGAAACGCAGCCATCATCAACTCACCGGCGCGCTGACGGAGGCTTGGCTTGGGTCCACAAGTTTCCGTGGAGACGCGCTGGTCAACAGCTTCGGTTCTGAAAGTACATTTCCAGTTATTGTTTTTCTCTGAGTTCCACAAAACCTTTACATGAGGAGGAGCGTGGTTTGTTTGGGGCTGTGTCACTATCCAGGGGGCGGAGTCAGTCGTTAACTAGGTGCTCTAAATAGCTACACTGCCATTTTGTTATCGCGAGTGAACTCGTTAACTGAAATTGATCAGAATATTCTATAGTGATCGACTCTACTTTACAAACAAGATTTTACCTTCAGAACGTCCCTGTTGGGGATGCACACTGAGCACGCTCTATGGCCAGGCGGGCTTACCCTGGCCTGCTACTTCCTGTTAGCCCTCTGCTAACTTGGATGTGGATCAGTAACTTCATCGTGCGGCTCTTTTACACTCCTGAAGTGTTCACAGGTGGTTAATGACACCCAAAACAACAAGTTCATCGTTTTGTCATGGTCGGCGTCTCGGTTGAGTCCACAGTGATGTCACAGCGTGGGGGAGTTTGATCGATGGTGACAGTGATGGAGAGATGAAAGTCTTCAGCGGAGAAAGTTCTCATTCAAATCCCAGTTATTTTCCTTCCATTCAGTGATGAACGGTGAAAGGAGGAAAGAGCAAAGAATGGGGGGGTGACAGTTTGCTCCAACGCTGGGGGGTGAAGAGGCGAGGGACGCAGAGCGATGAAGCCGACAGAAGAAATACAGCAACACAGCTCGCTGTCTCCATCCTGCCACGACTCCCGCACTCACACTCCCTCTCTCACAGACACACACACACACACACACACACACACACACACACACACACACACTCTGCCTACACAAACTGATTCCCGAGTGATGAATCATGGCGCAGTATGGTGAAGCACAGCACAGCATTTGTTAGAAGTGGTGTTTTTCTCCACTACTGACAGTGTGTGTGTGTGTGTGTGTATGTGTGTGTGTGTGTGTGTGTAGTGTAGTGGCACGTGTTGTGGGTCGCTCTCTATGTGAGAGCTTCTATCTCGGATGTCTTCCAGGTAACGAACTTTATTAACGGAGTGGAACACTCAGCCCTCCAGCACTAAAACCTCTGAGGACACATTAACAATGGGATGAAAACCAAATCAGAGGAACTTTGTGTCGTACTCCTATTTTATTGGTTTTTTTTTTTCTGTAATGAAGTACATTAAAGTCTCATTTCATCTAATATTGTTTATTGTAATTTGGTTGAATTGATTAAGCCTGGGACTCAACATTCTTTAAACAATTAATGTGGTGATCCAGGATGTGAACAAAACCTCCCTTTAATATTTGCTGTTGAAGTCGTACCTGCTGAAGATCTCTTCTCTCTCTTGCTTTTCCACAAATTCATTTTTTTAAGGAAGCGTTGCTTCACCCAAAGATGTTCCGGAACACAGTGCAGAAAGAGCCAGCCACGTATCTTTAGCTTGATGCTAATGGAGACTGACGGCTAACTGACGCCAAAACTGTCTAAAAACATAACACGGCTGTGCCATGGGTTCTCCCGTATCTCCTATCGTGGCCAACCTATACATGGAAGAGGTGGAACAGAGGGCCCTGACTTCCTTCAGTGGACCCTCCCCCACCCACTGGTTCCGATACGTTGATGACACCTGGGTGAAGATCAAGGTTCAGGAGGTACAACCGTTTACAGCACACATCAACTCGGTAGACGTCAACATCAAGTTCACCAGAGAGGATGTGAAAGACAACCATCTGCCCTTTTTGGACTGCGACGTCTACGTTCAAGAGGACAGGAGCCTGAGGGTGGATGTGTACAGGAAACCCACCCACACTGACCAATACTTGCTTTTTGACTCTCACCATCCTCTGGAGCACAAGTTAGGTGTCATCAGGACGCTGCAACACCGAGCGGAGACCATCCCCACCAGCGTCCAAGGCCGGAAAAAAGAACAGCAGCATCTGAAAAGAGCACTTAAAACTTGTGGCTTCCCAGACTGGACCTTTGTAAAATCCTCTTCCAGGTCCAGAAAGGAGGAGAGCTCCAGGAGGAGGGAAGATGAAGAAGGCAGGAGAAAAAACATAGCGATCCCCTATGTGGCAGGGGTTTCTGAGAAATTAAGGAGAATCTATAACAAGCACCGCATCCCTGTGTCTTTTAAACCAGACAACACTCTGAGACAAAGACTGGTTCACCCCAAAGATCCCACCCCTCACAGCCAGAAAAGCAATCTGGTATACGCTGTCAGATGCAGTGAGGCCTGCACGGATCTCTACATAGGGGAAACCAAACAGCCCCTCAACAAGCGCATGGCCCAACATAGAAGAGCCAACTCTGGAGGACAGGACTCAGCGGTTTTCCTCCACCTCAAGGAGGAAAGCCACTCCTTCCAGGACGACCATGTCCAAATCCTGGACAGAGAGGACAGATGGTTTGAAAGAGGAGTTAAAGAAGCCATCCACGTCAGGATAGAGAAACCATCTTTGAACAGAGGAGGTGGACTGCGACATTTCCTTTCTCCTATTTACAACCAAGTCCTTTCAAAGCTTCCCCAAAGAGCTCAGCTGAAAGACCCATGTGGAACGGCTGCTGCCAGCACAGCCCATTAGCATCTGAGTGGTCGGTGAAACTCCCTAACGACCACCCCTGAAACTCCCTGACACCGCACAACGACTGTCGTTTGGGGAGGCCAGGTGAGTCTCGGGAGGGTCGTTTCCACCACCATAGCACTGACCACTCCCACATAGGTTTATAAGCTGGAGTTTCCACACTCTTCACTAGAACTGAAGAAGCCTCTCGGATGAGAGGTGAAACGTCTTCAAGATAAACTTACGTCCAGTTGACCAGATTTTACTTCGCTTCGATGTCTAAAAACATCTGTGTGCAACATCAGGATCTGTCTCAGTTCATGTCTTCTCGGTCCAGATATTTGCCTTACAGCTGAAAGTGATTCAGATCTTTATCTTTGGCAAAGTGTGGATTATTTCTCGAAGCAGGACTTGGTGGTCCGATCTTATCGATCCTGCTAGCATAGCGGGTCCTGTAAGGCAGTGATGCTAACGATAACGGCTAGCTGTTCACAGTGATGCTAACGTGCTGTCAGCTGAGCTGTTCCTGTATATCTTCATTTCTCTTGGTAGTTTTTGTACTGGACTGAGACCGCCTCCCAAACCGGCGTCGGCCCAGTTGTTTTGGTGTACCTGGAGAGTGTAGCTGTGTTCACAGGTGTGAAGTGCACCAGGAGTGCCAACACAACCAACCTGACCCAGCTAAACCGCCTGAAAGTAAAGACCAGCTCCAATGTCCTCACAGCAGTGGTTTAAAAACCAACATGGTCCTCACTAAGATAGCAGCACAAGCCAAAACACAGACATGCAATCCCACCTGCTAGCATGCTAATGATATCTCAGCACGATGCTTCGAGCTCTGGCCTCGTTCACGCTACAGAAGCAGTCCAGTGAGGCTGGACGCCGTGGGAGCGTTCTGCCTCTCGGTCCTGGACACACACTCAGTCTGGGTTGGAGGTGTCAAACGTCCAGCCAGAGGGGATCATGGGAGGGCGGGAAAAGAGCTGGGCAGTTTAACAGTGATGAGGGGAGGGAGAGAGAGAGGGAGAGATAAGGTAGGACAGGAAAATGAGAAACTGGAGCGGGGGGGGGGGGGCGTCTCTTCTACCAAATCCAAATCCCACTCTCCCAGTTTCCTCTTTGATCCTGGTGCCTCGACCCAGCTGGCGAGATTCCCCCTGCTGTCACGTGTTCACGGAAGAACCAGGCGAAGGCGTTTATGTCCCTCAGAATCAGAGCAGAGACATCCCGCGGTTGCACCCGACCCACCAGCGTCGGTCCACTTTCATGTTGGTCCAGAATCAAAAACTAGAAATCCAGAGTCCAGTAAACCTGCGTGTACAAGAAACATGTCTGGTTCCGCACCGAGGCGTGACACTGAATAAGGTCAGAAAAGTTCCTCTGACTATTATGATGTCACACTGAGGTTGACCTTTGACCGTTGCCAAGGATGTAAAATGTCATCACTTCATGCTGTAAGACATCGTTGGAGTTTTGGTGTAGAAGTTGTGAGAATTCTCAAGTCTTGTTATTAGTCATCCTCCATTAGCTTGACCTTTCACCTTGAACACAAAAACCAGTGACACCACCCTTCAGTCCAGGTGGATGTTTGTGCCAAATCAGAGCGATTTCCCTCGAACTGAGGCAGCACAGACCCATCAAGAGTTCTTCTCTCCAATAACTCAAGTCTCAGGAAACGTTTGCTCAAGTTTTTATATTCAAAAGGATTTGGAATCAATATGTTTGTGTACTTATTGGTAAAGTTTAATGGAAAAAAGACTATATTTTAAGTCGTACTTCAGCCAGAAAGTGTACTTCACCTTCCAAGTACTCACTACCAGGAGTACTCAGCTCACTAAGAGGTCTCCCTCCTCCATCACTTCTTAGTGACTCCAGGCTGCAGGAAGAACCAGCCACGTAGATTTAGCTTGAAGCTAACAGAGACTGATGCTAACAGCAGCTACACTGTCCAGGAACGTCTGGTCACCAACTCTCCAGGTCTCTGGTAATCCAGGCCTCCTTGATCCAGACGGAGGATCAGGGATCCACCAACACCTGGACTGGAGACCAGAACCAACACAACAAACTTGCATAATTTTCTTAGCATCAGCCAACAGGGGGCGTTACATGTGACATCGACATGTCAGCAGGGACGTTCAGGGCCATCGCTACCAGCTCGGCGGGGATGACAACCATCTGTGAGTCAGAGCTGCAGTACGTACTCAAGTATCCTGAGACGCTGGCTGCTCCAGCTGTTGTGCGACATGTTAAATCAAAGCTACAGCAACTGTTCGTAATGTTACAATTTCCTTTTTGAAGTTGCATCAAATATTTCACAATCTTTCACGCTGAACAAGGAACTAAGTTAGAGCAAATCCAGATGGCCAATAATTCATATTTACTGAATTTTTCAACATCGACATGTTGCTTCTCCTTGTTTTCCAGGAGATAAAAATAAAGAAATGATGATGGGTGATGAATGAAGGAACACACGAGTGGACTCAAGCTGGCGTCTGATGAAGCTACACGACGACGCAGGCTTTGGTGGGAGCCTTTATGTTCATCTGATGAATTTGGTTCCTGATGGGAGGGCAAAGTCGGCAGGTCCGACCTTGTGAGCTTGTTCCTATGAAGATGGGATTTGGGGCCTCTCAGCTGGCGGCGGTGCTTTAACCTCAGGAGAAGCCGGACAGAACGGGAACAAAGGAGGGTAGACAGATGAAGAGAGAGGGAGAACTCCTGCGAGGGTTCTGCTACGCTGTGAGGGCCCCGTGATGAATGACTTCCTGTGCTAATCACTGTAACGAAGGCGAGAGGCGGCTGGTGGAGCATCAGCGCTCGTATCTGTGGGCCTCAGCAAATCAACCTCGAGGTCCAGGAGACAGAGTGGACAGCAGAGGGGCCGGTCCAGGCTGGATTAGGACAGTTTCAGGTGCAGAGAGCATGAGGACCGCAGAAGCCTGGTCACCACCAATCTGTCAGTGTGGGGTTTTACTTCCTTCAGTGCTGCAGAAATAAAACATCCAGCCGCAGTTCTGGCTCACATGTAGAGGAGCTCAACTGGCGTTTGCTCCCGCCTGAGCACTCACAGATGTGGGTCACGTTTTCACTGGATTTCATGGAAATCAGGTCATCAGAGACATCAAAGTCAAAGTCTCTTGTCCATCGTCCTCAGAGAAAGATGAGAGGATGGAGAGTCTTCTCTTGGGGGCTGAGATCCAGGCTAGTTAGCTTAGCACAGTGAATGGCGGTGGGCGGGAAGTGCTAGCATAGCTCCAGTAAAAGTCTCTGAACTGACGGAGGGAAACCCAGCCGTCATTTGGACAACCAGGTTTATGAAGAGACGTTTGAATTTGGCTGAATAGACGATGGAAGACAGAACTGGCGTATCCCTCCACCGCTGCGCTGCGCCCGCACTCCCGGTGAGGGAAGAGCTTGTCGTCATCAATCATATGACGTAGGGCTGCTGAAAAAATATCTAATTGGGATTACATCAGCGGTGCAGCCCGAGTGTGGAGGAAGCTACAGAGTGACGGCAGCCGCATGTTGTCAACAGTGACCGCATCAGGTGACTGACGCAGTCCGTCTGTTTGATACCCGTCGTCCACATGTGCACAGATGCGCGTGTGTTTGTGTGTGTGTGTGTGTGGGAGAACTGTTGGATTATCTTGTAAACCAACCACAGATCGGCTGTGGCTCGATCGCCCCCCCCCTCTCTCTCCTCAAACACCAGGAAAATAGCAGCGTGGAGGAGGAGCCGATGAAAATAGCTCGGTAGGCAATAGCTGACTCACGAGGCAACGCTGGGAGTCAGGACGCCATCCACTCCAGTATCCATCACATCCAGCGGCTGGTTGTGTAACTTTCTGGCTGCCCCTCAATCAAACTCTTCTGGTTGGCCTCTCCACGTCCAGCATGACTTCTGTGCTCGTAAAAAGCTGGCTGTGACATCACGGGTGCCATTTATCTGTGGTGACGGGCGGCGAGGCACAAAGTCATTAGAGCAGGCCGGTTGGATGTGATGTAGCAGGGTCAGCTAACTAGCCAGCTCATTCATCACGCCGCTCCAGCGGCGCAGGCTGTCAGCGCTCATGTTTTTCTGAAAGTCCAGTGAAGTGGATCAAGAGCACGAGCCAGACTGGCGTGTCAGTCGGAGTCTGATTAACATATCAGCTCTGGATCTTGCTGCACCTGAAGGATCCGGCGCCGTGTAGGAGAGACGAAGCTGAAGGGTTCACCCGTGGACGCACACTCATGTAGATGGCTCGCCAACTCTGGCGTGAAGAGTAATTACATTGGACAGCTTCCAAAACAAGAAACAACGTCTCACCAACAGTCAGAGCTGCGGTTGAGCTCCGGTCAGAGGTTGGAAGAGAAACACTCGCCGAGGGTTCAGGATCGTCTGAACATTGTTACTGTTCAGTGTTACGGGTTGAGAGCATTGCCATGGTTACAATAATAACGCTGTTGTTAAGGTTGGAGGTTGATGATCAGACACCCTCCTGAAACGTGTGTCCCTGACCTCCAGGTGCTGACCTTCACCGAGTTCCTCCTTTGCTGTGTACGAACTCGTGTGGTCACCTCCACATGAGACGAATCCATGCTGCCAGAGGAACATAATAATAAGTTCTCCTAGTGGAACGTCCAGGTCGCTCATCTCTGAATGTCTGTCACCAGGTGTGTGGTTAACAGCAGCTGAAGGTATTTGAAGGTTTCGAACACACACTTCCTGGAAGTGATGTCGTTCTACATCAGGTGAAGGCAACACAGGGTCATGTGATGTTCCTTCCATCAACCACCAGGAGGTTCTGTGACTTAACTTCAACTGGTAGACTTTTCAGGACTCTCGTCAAAGATCTGATCATGTGACGCCAGTTATTGCAGCTCCCTGTTCTATGGTCACATGTCCAACATGGCTGCTTCCTCGCTAAAGAAACCTCTCAGTCTTTACAGTGACCCGTCACCAGTTTCTGACGGAGGTTCTGACCACGTCCAAGAGGGTCTGGTCCACTAGGACGAGGACATCAATGTGAAAAATACATGTAATTTCCTGCTGCCACTAGGTGGCGCTGTGACTCATCTGACCCTTACACAACGGTTCTTCCTTGAAACAATCTCTGGTGAAATTTGCTGAAAATCAGCCGTGTGGTTTTTGAGTAATCCTACTGACGGACAGACGACTGTCACAAATCACATGACCTCAGGGGTGAGGTCATAAACAGATTGATTGAAGTTAGTAAATTTTTCATGGTGGCTCCTTTAATGGAAATATTTGTGGTGTAAAAGCATCTGAGGCCTCAAGAGAACCAAACCCTGAGTGCATCTCAGTGTATTTTTATTCTTTAAATAAAACACTTGTGCGGAGGAGGAGGGCTGTGCTTTAGAAATATTTTGGAACTTTGGTGCTGTTGCACAATCTGTGTTGGAAACAATACACCGACATATTTGACAGCTCCACGCTTCAGCTGATCCACAAACTTTCCAGGGACTAACTTTCTTGTTATTTTCTGAAGGTTCATGAGCTCAGATAAAAGTTCAATCTTTGCTCCAAATGAAGATTGTTCCATTGACACTTTGTGTCACCCCAAAAAGTGCAAGGCAGCAGCCAGTGATAGCTAACGTTAGCATAACGTTAGCTTCACGTTCAGTCTGAACAAAAATGACTGCCTAATGTCTGATAAACGGATATTGCTACTTCAGCTTTGAATGCTGCAGTTAAAATAGTTTGTTCCAGCAAACACTGAACGTTCTGCATTGTCCTGCCAAACACAACTAGAACGTTACTGTCATGTTCCCAGAACATTTTAAGGGTGCAAATTTCTGATTTGATATGCAAATGAAGGTAGAAAATCTGGAGTCAGTGTGCAGCATCCTCACTTGTTTCAGCTTGTTACTCTGCCCTGCGTCTGGTCTATACGTCTCACCTGGAATGGCACAATGTCCGTCCTCCTGTGTGTCTGCGCCCACGCAGCTGTTGAATAGTTGATGACGTCTGTGGCGGCGGTCTGACTGGTTGCTTCCAGGATGCTGCGCGTGTCCTGCTAGAAAGATGAGCAAGTCACATTTTGGTGGGAACATTTAATTGAATGGAAACAATCTGTTGGGTTAATATTTTATGTGTGTGTGTGTGTGTGTGTGTGTGTGTGCGCCCACTCAGGTTGAGGCTCTGAGGGATGCAGTCTCTGTTTGGTGGAGGGGAGCTGGGGCTGCTGGGAGGAGGCGGCGACACCGGGGGTCTGAAGGAGGATGGTTGCGGCAGCGTGGCGTGGCGATCTTCGCCCCTCCCCCCTGATGATGTGTACTCCACCTCTCACTTTGCCCTCATCACAGCCTATCAGGACATCAAGACGAGGCTGGCGGGCCTGGAGCGAGAGAACACTAGCATCAAGAGGAAGCTGAAGATCTACGAGATCAAGGTGAGCAGACACCTAGTTAGCTTAGCCCAATGGCTCGTAGTGGGTGGGAAGTGTTAGCATCAGCTGGCTCAGGTCCAGGCTAGTTAGCTTAGCCCAATGGCTGGTAGTGGGTGAGAAGTGTTAGCACCAGCTAGCTCAGGTCCAGGCTAGTTAGCTTAGCCCAATGGCTTGTAGTGGGTGGGAAGTGTTAGCATCAGCTCGCTCAGGTCCAGGCTAGTTAGCTTAGCCCAATGGCTGGTAGTGGGTGGGAAGTGTTAGCATCAGCTGGCTCAGGTCCAGGCTAGTTAGCTTAGCACAGTGACTGGTAGTAGGGGGGAAATGTTAGCATCAGCTAGCTCAGGTCCAGGCTACTTAGCTTAGCCCAATGGCTGGTAGTGGGTGAGAAGTGTTAGCACCAGCTAGCTCAGGTCCAGGCTAGTTAGCTTAGCCCAATGGCTGGTAGTGGGTGGGAAGTGTTAGCATCAGCTAGCTCAGGTCCAGGATGCTGGTGGGTCCAGCAGGAACCCTCCTCCTCCTCCTCATGATCAGTAGCAGCAGTCGCTCTTCTAGTCCTCAACAAACCTTTGGTTCTGTTGACCCAAGTTCCAGTGGAGCTTTGGAGGTGCTGCGTCAAATCACTGCGCCCAGTCAGGAAAGTAGTTCCGGCTACGTGTCTGATTCTACCACTACAACGTCTCCTCATGTTAAACTGGTATTCATCACCAATATACATTTAATATCCTGAAATTCCAAGATCCCTGTGACAGATACGGGAGTTTGACCTGGATGTTGTTGTTGGAGCACTGAATCGTCAACTCAGCGTTTCCATTTGTACTGAAGCAAAGATAAAAGCAGAGACGCTCTTGGGTCCCAGGGGAGTAGATATCTGTGGCTGTCTGACGTTGTCAGGCTACCTCTGCAGCTCCACACAGCTAAAACCTGGTAACCATCCTGATGGCGTGTGAGGCTGACTCAGAAAATACATTCATGTTCACTTCTTCTCTGTTGGAATATCTGATCCAGCATCCATGACCTCAGCTGAATGATCGCAGCGTCAATAGCTTCGTAGCAGCTAACATCATCCCGGCTCAGCAGCTGCTAGTTTGGTGGTGATGGGTGGACGTCGTCAGCTACGTAAAAGTCTAAACACACATGGACAAAGAGATGACCAGAAATGGATTAATAGCCACCAGCGGTCACATATCAGTTCCTGGTGTGTAACTGGACAGCCACTGTTAACCTCGAATGTAAGAATTTAACAATCAAGGATGTTCACCTGCTTCCAGAACACTAGGTGGCAGCATGTTTCCTACAAAGTGAAGACATTGCTCCAGTTCACCATTTAGGGTCACAAACACAGCAGGTTAGCCCACGGCATCACTGTAGAAGACTGTCGGTAAATTAATGGCAAATACAGAGAAGCAGACAAATGCACAGCGTTGAACGTTTCTCCTCGTCTGTGAGCTGACCTCGACCTCTGTCCTTTACTGTCTGGGTCAAACTCTCAGTGGAAACGACAGAACATACGAAGAACGCCAGGCTAGTTTGGAGCTGACGGGAGTGTAGACAGGCCTGAATTATGAGTTTCCCAACAGCATAATCATGGTGTGTTTGTCCAGCCGGGAAAAGTATGGACCATCCTGTTTCATCTTATTTTGAAAGTCCA
This sequence comes from Aulostomus chinensis, assembly GCF_037954235.1. Classification (NCBI taxonomy): domain Eukaryota; kingdom Metazoa; phylum Chordata; class Actinopteri; order Syngnathiformes; family Aulostomidae; genus Aulostomus; species Aulostomus chinensis. Next base: position 22,204,377 of record NC_141342.1, on the reverse strand, counting down.
AGTTTTAGTTTGATTGTAACAGTAAATCAACTTGAACAAAATAAAAGTAAAGTAAGCAGGTCAGATCAGGACAAGCCCCCCAGTAAAGTAGGTTTGAAGTCGTGGTTCCTCAGGCCGGCAGACCAGAGCCTCGGGCCCTGACGGCAGACCTCAGCATCAGGGAGTCCAGAATCTAATCAGAAGTGAGGCCATGAAGGAGATCAATGAGAGCGTAAACCAACAAAAGAAACCGGAAGCTCCTCCCGGTTCTGAGGACGCAAGGCCTGATGGGGTCAAAGCAAGTTTCAGAGGAAACAGGTCTGATTTTTGCAGGTTCCGTCAGGTGATACAATCATGGACAACATAAAAAACTAAGTTCTTATTTAAGGAGATCTTTTCTGTCACACCACAGAGGCGAAGGAAAGGCGAGCGTAAAGGAACGGTGTGGGGGGTGGGGTGGGGAGAGGAGACGGGACGAAGAGAGATAAATGAGGGAGGGAAGGAAGCCCAGCGCAGGAGAGGGAAGGAAGGCCCACCACTGGATATTCTTTATAGTCTTTATGTTCAGGAACATGTGCTGAGGTTCCTCCTGTGTACTGGTGCCTGACGTCACCACAGCCGTGTGAAGGCAGACATTCTTCACATTCCTGCAGTTTCTTAAAGGAGCTGAGGGTCATAAAAGAACTGGAACTGTTGCAGAAAGTTTGATTCTGAAACCCTTAAAAACGGAGAAAGACCAAACGAGTCCTCCAGTAACTCGATTGTTGCAATCATCGATGCAGTCGTTTCAGCACGGAGGAGGTTCCTGCTGCACGCCCTGAATGGAGCAACATGGAGATGACGAGGAGCAGCGCAAAGAGAAACCCGTCAGATTAACCCTGCGGCTACTGAGCGCCCACGCATGAACCCCGGTAAAGCTGCTAAAACGACGGCGTCGCTGGAAGTGAACGGTGTTTGGAGGACAGCAGCAGAGTGGAGCGTCACGGCCGCGCCCTCGGTCTTCGGTGGCGGGAGGAACAGCAGCGTGGAGGACGGTGATGCCGTTCTGTTGCGTTTTGGATCCGTTCTGTGTAGCCGCCTCAGTGCCAGCGGAACCATGTCAGAGTGCCGCTGCTTGAACTCGGTCGGTAAACTTGGGAATGAGATGGCAAGGGTCGAGTCAGCTGGCGGAGGCGACAGGCGGTCATCTTACATTACAGCCACTCAAAAACCTACAACAAAATGGCGTCTGTTGATGAGTCAGTGGCCCACTCACAGGTCTGATGAACTCAGGACACCGTGGCCTGTTTGAAGGTGGATGAAAAGGATTTCAGCTCCTCCTCAGGAAATCCCAGCCTTGGGGACTTGTTGGGCGGGAAGATGTTGAATGGAGGCGTGCGGATGTTGGGGGAGTCGGCCTGCTCTCTCCTCTCTCCTCTTTCTTGTCTGATGAACCGATGGAGCGGCCGCTGTCGTACTCGATTACTAAGGTGACCGGTGGTTGCGTCTGAGGAGGTGGACGAGAGGACGCCGTGTTGTGTTTCCCCCAGGTCGGTGTAGACCTCTGCAGCCTCGTTCAGCGAGCAGCTGCTGGCTCAGGCTTCAGGTGACCGCGTCGGCGTCGACTTCCTCCCTAGCAGCAGTTTGTTCAGGAACGGTTCCCAGAGAACCTGCTGATGGTTTAGGGAGAACAGGTGGTGCATTCCACCTGCGCGTCAGTAAACATCCATGTTAGCTCAAGAAGCTCATTCTAATATCGAACCCTCACAGTTCGGCTGCCCTCCCCTGGATTATTTACATTTGCTGTCTGCCGGCTCCAAATGGCAGATGAGTTCAACTACGAGGACGCGGGCGGAAGCCTCGTGCTGCTTTGAACGTGTGATGAAATGAATTTCTTCTCCAGTTCAAAGTGAGCGCTCTCGGCGCCGGGGCTTCTGCTCATGTTGCGAACATTTACTGTTAAACTGAGCAGAGAAAGGTGTTCTGCTAAATGGAAAAACGGTGTTTTCTCCTCAAATAGACATGGCGTCCACAGCAGCGGCGTCCACAGCAAAGAAAGCCCCCGAGCTCATGGAAGGCAGTCTAAATGTAAATGTGTTCATTTAGGTTGGACCACATCGGTTACATAAGCAGGCTCCTGTGTTTCTACTGGCTCTTTAACACTGCGACCTCTTGGTTCCTCTGCTGCTTTGAGCTCCACATGCATGAGTGCAGCACGCTCCGCGGGGCTGAGCATCAGGTCTGCAGACTCACAGCTGCATGCAACGCAATCATCTCTGCATATTTTACGTTTTCAAGGAATCATTTTGTTTGTCTTCCTGCAAACGGCAGTCATTTCCCCCATGAGCTGAGGAAGGGCGACGCTCAGGAATCTCACTGAAGCCGGGCTGAGTTTGAAAGGATAAAAGCCACTCTGACAATAAACCATCAAACAAAGAGAGGGTGATGTCATGAATCTAAACTAAATGACAAACTCAATTGTATTTTTTCTATTTTAATTTGTCATCAAAATGAATTGAGAATGAATGGTGACACTTAAAAATATAAATCTGAAATAAACAAAATCTTAATTTAACGACCTTTAATTTCATTCATGAGAAGAAGAGTGTCAGTGTTTAGGTAGGAAGTCGTCATCAGGACCGGCGAGCACCAGCAGGCGGAATATTCCCTCATGACTGTTTAAACTCATCATTTTTACTTTTTAATCTCAAAACCACGACTTAAAATCATTCGCTGTTTTTTTTACGGCCACATTTTTGTCCACTTTCGCTCTTCAGAAACAGACTTGAGGGATGGGAACCACCAGCTGGAACACAACTGGTTCTGGTCTTTTGTTGGTTTCTGTTGTTGACAGAAACAGAAGCGTGGCGTCAGGAGGGAGCGCGAGCAGCGGCTGGTGCTGGAGGGCCGCTCTGCTCCAGACGCATCAGACCTGCGGCGGCTCGGCTCACGACTGGAGGACACAGCAGAGGAAGAGCCGAGGGACGCCGAGGTGTCGGAGTGGAGCGATGAGACGTGTCACAAACCTCAAGCGGCGTCTGAGATATTATTTATGGCTGACATCAGAATAATGCACTGAGCACTCCAGCGCCTCCCGGTGGCCAACCAGTGTCATGATGAGAGTTTTGTCAGGACAGAAAGAGAAATATTCTTCTGAGGAGTTTGGAGCTGGAAAAGAGAATTTAGTTGGAGAATAAAAAGTGTGTGAGTGGTGAAACCCTCCTGATCCTCTGAGTGAGATCTGGGCCAAACGGAGTTGCAGCTGATGAATCTTTAATGATCCCAGTTTGAAGTCATTCCAGATCGCAGTATAGAGCAGGAAAAGAGGGAAAACACACACACACACACACACACACACACACACACCAGTAGCAGACAGGCTGTGTGTTTGCCTCTTTTCTAATGAGTCAACCTCTGTTTATCTGCTGCAGTTCCCCATGATCAGCGAGTTTGGCGAAGACACAAACTCCTACTGCTCCTTCGAGAGCAAAGAGACGGCGCTGCTGCACTCGGAAAATGGCAACCTGCAGCAACGAGTCAACATCCTGACCCATGAGGTAAGGGGAGGCGGGGGGGGGGGGGGGGGCTGCCATGGCCCATGACAGATGCAGCGGCCCAGATCTCACTCAGGATCAGGAGGGTTTCTCTTTTTGCAGGTGTTCCACCAGGAGGACATTTGAGGCTGTAGTCGATGTATTCAGAGTAAACTCTCCCTCCCTCTCTCTGTCTCTCTCCCCTCCCTCTCTCCCCCTCTCTCTCCATGCCCCCCCCCCCCCCCCCCCCCGTGGCGCTGCAGAACTCCTCCTGCTGGTGAATTAATTGAATCAGGAGTGAATTGAGGCCAGGCTGCTGGACTCAAACACGTCCAGAACTAATTAAGCACTAAAGCTGCTTTCCAAGCAGAATCACTGTGTTTTTAAGAACCTGTCAGAGGAGAGCCGTGATGTGAGACACCCCCCCGCCGCCGTTCTATTTTTGAGACGTGTTATAATTGGGCTGAACCTGCCTGGCCGAGTGTGTTTGTTTGGGAAATAAGAGAGGCTTCTGTTCCCCAAACAACCCTGAGAGGACAGAACCACAGAAGAAGAGCAGCTTCACCGCTGTAGACGCCTCTTATTCTTTCCTTAACAGTTGACTCGGGCAAGTCGGTTGATTTGACTGGGTTTACCTTGACTTGTGAGTACCGTTTCCATGGTGACAACACGTGACTTGAACAGATGTTCGAGACAGCGGTGGAGCATCAGGATGCTGGCGCTGAGACGTGAGCCGATGCTGGGCGGCTGTTACTCGCTGACCTCAGACTGGTGAAGTTACATCCGCGGTCGGAGACCTGAAATACGGAAGGTTAAAAGTCTTGAAGGTTAAGACGCCGCTCACAGGAATGGAGAGGAGACAGATGACCAATGTATCAACTGCGACCTGACGACACTCAGATGGTCCTGCGCTCCTGTGGTGTTCAACATTGTGAACATGAATGAGTTCCGTTTTCTTTGTTTTGAAAACGTTTGGGGGAACCAATCATTTGGTTTGTTGTTCATTCTTGGTGCTGAGGGAGGACGACCAGCATCTGCTGATAAAGATGGCATGATGACATCATCCTGCGTTACTAAGAAAGACAAACAGCAACGACTTGATTTAAAGAGCGCCGGAGGCCATTTTATAAAGACGTAGTAGAATGACAGCAGCACAGGAAGGTTGAGGGATTCGTCAAGAACCTGAGCACCAACACTCCCTTGTTCTCAGAAGACTCACAAAAATACTCACCAATCTTCTTAGTCGTGTTTCAGCATGTTACTCTTTCATTTGGGATCTTTTGTGAAGTGAGTCATTTTACGTTTGGTACTGTTTACTTTGCATGGAGTATTTTCAAATTGTTAATGTCAGTGGGGGCCCGGGCTGGGACGAAGCGCGAAGAAACTGAGATGAGAAACAACTGACACAGGAAGCCAGCGGTGAAACAGGCAGCGGTGAGATGAGCTCGAGAGCCAGAAAGAGGAAGGAAATGGTTTATGGGAGCAGCAGCGATGGCGAGTCAGCACTAACAGGTCACGTGCTTCTGACACGGGCCACCACCAAAGAGGAGATGTGCCACAGCTCGCCAAACGCTAACATGCTAACCACACCCCCCTCCTGCTGTAAGATGGTTTCTGTTTAGCAAGTCTGCAGCGATGAGTGCGCTGCAGTGGAGCAGTGGTCCTCCCTGTGGCCCCCTCCAAGAAGGTTGTGGGTGGAGCAGTGGTCCTCACTGTGGCCCCCTCCAAGAAGGTTGTGGGTGGAGCAGTGGTCCTCACTGTGGCCCCCCAGCAAGAAGGTTGTGGGTGGAGCCCCGGCTGCAGCACGGGGTCTTTCTGGGTGAGTCTCCATGTTCTCCCTGTTCCTGCTGGGTTCTCTCTGGTACTCCAGCTTCCTCCACAGTCCAAAGACATCAAGAGGGACCAGGTTAATCCAGACTCTAAATTGACCGTAGGCGTGGCTGGGAGAGCCAATGGTTGTCTGTCTCTATGTGTTGGCCCTGCCATGGACTGGTGACCTGTCCAGGGGGAAGGCTGCTGGGATAGGCTCCACCCCCACCACCCTGAACAGGAGATGAGGGAGAAGATGGAGGGATGGATGATGGAGGGATGGATGATGGAGGGATGGATGATGGAGGGATGGATGATGGAGGGAGGGATGGATGGATGGACACTTACAGAAGTATCGACACCACTCCCCCCAGTAGTCTGGCCAACCCGCCAACCCCTGCTGCATCAAACTAGAAGCACCCAGCTCTGAAATAAGATCAAGACCCCCAAACACCATCAGGTCTGAATCAAGAATGAGACGATGGGTCCACATCAGCTCATGGGCTCAGTGGAGCCAAGCCACCTTAGCGGCGGCTCTATAGCTGTGTCGCCATCGACACGCGTCGTCTGCTCGCTGCTCCTGCTCTCCTCCTGTGTTCCTACAGGAACCTCTGTCGCTGCATCGCTCCACCATAATCTCATGGTGAGCACGCGGCTGCCTCAGATGTGTCGAGCAGCGTGTGATTATGCAGTGACATTCACCCCCTCATTACGCCACGCTGTGAGGAGAACACATCAGCCAGCTCACACTGCCAAATTATCATTTATCCCTTTGTCAGGGAGGGGAGGGGCTGCCACGCTGAGGTGTCAGGATTTTGGTGTCCTAAATATGCTCGGTTACACAACCGCTTCTTAGGAGACACGTTTGATGACTTGCACAGTGGAAGTCTGTGCTGTTTTTCACGCTCGCCGTCAAGAAGTTTGAAAGACAAGAATAAAAGTGAATGTGTGTCAGGCTTGTTTTCTGTTTCTGAATGTCAGCTCCAGAAGAGGAAGGAGAGAGAGGAGCAGCTAGAGGATGTGATCCAGGCCTACGAGAAGATCCACATGGAGAAGAGCAACCTGCAGAGGGACCTGGACAAGATGGTGAGAGACCCCCAGGTCCCAGCTGGAGCCGTTTACACAACCCGTGATCAGATGGATAAGAGAACAGACGCAGGAACATGAATGACTGGGTAGACAAAACACGCTGGGGACGAAGACGTGTGTTTGTGGTCTGGGGCTGGTTTCAGTTCAGCTATAAAACGATGCAGAAATACAACAGAGAACTGCAAGGAGGAGGTGTGTTTGTAGTCCACCAGGAAGTGCAGTGCTAAGCTAACGCTAGCCTATGAAGGAGCTATGCCAGGGTCACATGACTTCAAGGTCACCACCACTAAGCTTCAGGCTTCTTGTGTTTCCCCTGATGACCTTTAATGACCTCCATGACCTCTGTAGGCTCCTCTAGACTCTTGTTAACGACCCAGGGTTTTAAGACTCTCCAGCACTCCACCATCCGTGGGATCAGGTTGACAGCCCTCCAGTCCAGGGGCGTCAGACTGGTCCAGTGAGGCCCGCGGGCCTGCAGGTTTTCACTCCCACCAAGCAAAAGCAACACCTGCTTAGTTGTTTTGAGTCCAGTCAAGTGTTGCTGCTTGGTGGGAGTGAAAACCTGCAGGCCCGCGGGCCTCACTGGACCAGTCTGACGCCCCTGCTCTCGTGTGACCAGCTTTAGCGCGAGTTCACACCAGGACGAGCTCTCTCCCCCCGACCCCCCCCAGATCATGCAGGAATATCAGACTGGTATTTGCACGTCTTTGTTTGGATCATGAAACGCACAGATGTCTCGGAGCGTTCACTCAAAACTGTCTCAAACTTTATTCATCACTTCATAATGTGAACAATCCCTGGGGGCCCTGTCCCCTCTGATGAAAACACACTGTGTAGTTTTCTGTTTTACTACTGAGCAACAAATGTACATAGATTTTAAAAAAAAAACAGTCTTGAAAGGACTTAAATTGGTGTTTTTTGATGCTTGTCTGTTATACTGCAGCCTCCCCTTCTTTACACCAGAGTAAAACCAGCTGATACTCACCGTGTGCGTGTGTGGTTTCAGACGAACCTGGTGGAGAAGCACGTTGAGCGCATCCTGAACCTGGAGTCAGCCCTCCGGCAGCGGGACAATTCTCTGCAGAAGCTCAACATGCAGCTTCACAGCAAAGACATGCAGTACCTGCAGCTGCACGCCGGACCGGATGCACACAGTGAGTCGAAGCCAGGATGTCCTACAACTCCAGCAGCTCCTGAATCTGTCATGGAATATAAGATCAGAATAGTCAACCACAGATTCATCCTTCAGGGCCAGTTATCACTGCTCTCGCTTCTCTGTACTGAATCCAGCAATCAACAATTAAATGACTTTTTAATTGAGGTCAGCTTCATCTTTGGCCCGCTGGAGGGAACTCCGACATCTTGTTCCTCCTCACTCGCAGAAAAAAGAGAGCTGCGATCTCTGCAGGGCCACTGATTGAAATCCAATCATTCTAGCTTCAAAAACCATCTCCAGTGGAGTGATGTGCCTGTGCATCTGAGTCTCGCGCTCTGCTACTCAGCCTGTTGCTCTGTCTGTCCTGCTGATTAGTCTCTGCTACCAAATGCTACAAACCTGAGAGAAACGTGAGCTCCAAACAGTGAGAATGTTTTAAAGATGTCCCAAACAAGTCGGGACGCTCGCATGAGAGAGAAAGTGGGAGAGTGAAACCCTAAACCACTCAAAACAGATGAGTTTGTGAAGCAGTCCAGACCCAGCAGGCCCAGCAGGTCAACCTGGTCCACCAGGTCAGGCTGACCAGGTCAACCTGGTCCACCAGGTCAACCAGGTCAGCTTGCCAGTGAATTCAAGACTCAATCTGCAGACGAGATTGCGTCCAATTGGGAGCTCTCAGCTCTCTCCAGAACAACTCATCCCCTGTTAGGACGACTACAAGTGGAGCTGCTGGGTCAGCAGGACCAGGACAACTTAACCAGGTGTTCTGGACCCTTGAATGACAAACAGCTGTTTTTAGGGTCAGGCTGGAAAAAGTGGACAAAAGTTTTAGTGAGATACTGGCTTTACATGTTACATGTTTCATTCACATTCTATAATAGAGTACATTTTATCTGAAGAAGCTCTTGTGTTGTGTGTGTCTGTGTATGTGTCTGTGTATGTGTGTGTGTCTGTGTATGTGTCTGTGTATGTGTGTGTGTCTGTGTATGTGTGTGTGTCTGTGTATGTGTGTGTGTCTGTGTATGTGTCTGTGTATGTGTGTGTGTCTGTGTATGTGTGTGTGTCTGTGTATGTGTGTGTGTCTGTGTATGTGTGTGTGTCTGTATGTGTGTGTGTCTGTGTATGTGTGTGTGAGGAGTACAGTGTTTAAAACTGCGATGTATATGAAGGCGTTTCAGGCTGCTGAGCAGTCAGAAGTCTTGTAGTAGAATATGAGTTAGCTAGTCTCTCTCTCTCACACACACCACACACACACACACACACACACACACAACACACACACAAACACACACACACCACAGCCAGGTACACTCTGAGAGGTGCTGTCCTTGGAGGAAGTCGGCTGTTTCATCTTCTGTATTCGTCTGTTGCACAAGCGTTGGCATGAGGAAGGCCTTCATGTCTCTCACCCGCCTGTCCTCTCGCCCTCTCAGTGCTGGACTGTCCGGCCCTGACCCTCCAGAGCTCCCGCAGCCTGGACACCCTGTCAGACCTAAAGGTGCAGCGACTGGAGGCGGAGCTGGAGGGGGTGCGGCACGAGGCCCAGGGGGCGTGTCAGCGGGAGGAGGAGCTGAAGGCAGAGTGCGAGAGACTGAAGGAGGAGATGAGAGAGCTGCAGAGTAGTCAGAGAGAGAGGGTGAGTCAAGAACCACAAAACATGAGTTAAACTGTGGCCATCGCCATGGAGACGCTGTGAGTTTGAGGTCTTCAAGGTCCCAGCTCATCCCTCTCTCTGAAGTCAAACTGAAGTCAAAAATAAAAAGGAACTAAACATTCAAACGGAAGAAGATCTGTTTAAAATCTCTCCGGTCTAGACTGGGAACAGACTCAGACAGATGATGGACACGCAAACACCGGAGGGGCGTTTAGTTCTGGCATCGGTGTCTCCAGTCAGAAACAAACCCTGACCTCGCTGGTTTACTATCACGCTTCAGGCAAGGAACCAGCGTCAGAGGGATGAACACTCCCCACAGCAGAGTCAGGAAGTTACTCAGGAGCCCGAGTTTCCACTTCATCTACAAGGTCATGACTTTCCATCAGTGCTGCACCGAATATTCCACTCAGCTTCTTGTTCCAGCTGATTAGCTGCAGTTCAATATTTCTCCTGTGAAAACAGAAGCACTCTCCTCTTTGTTTGAGCTGCTTTGTTTTGCTGATGTCACAAAGGTCATTTCACTCAGACACAAATCTCGCTTGGTGATTTATTATCAGAGATTTTGCTGGTTTTCCTCTGCAACGCCTCTTCCTAACTTGCTGATCAGTTCTTTCTGTCAGATTTTGTCCAATTTTCTTTCAGCACCTGCATGCTAATCTAATTTCACGCTCTACTTCCACAGGAAATGACTTCCCCGTGCAAGCAGTGTGATGTGGAGTGGATAAAGAAGGTGGGAGATGAGCAGTAAGTGACCACGGTGGATCCCTGGAGGGACGGGGAGAAACCATAAATACAGATGGCAGGAGGGAGGGGTGGAGGCTCTGGTTGAGGAGTGTCAGAGGCAGAAGTGTCTCCCGGGGCTCTTGGTAGACCAGCCCCTCCGTCAGTGGCGAACGGGGTTCAAAGCAGCTTTAAGGGGATGCGTCGCCCCAGATTTCTTGTGTTTGTTGGCTACTCATCAATCATTAGATGTTCTAGAATTCATGAGGAGCTTTTGTCCTGCAGGACATCTTGGCGAATTCAGAAAACGCCGGCCTCAAAGATATAATCCACATCTTTGTCTCTCCTGAATGCTAATTTAAGCTGCAGCGCTAGCATGCAACCTATTTATTAAGCTGCTACTAAAACAAACATCAAGTCATGTTTTGACTACAAATGCCACATCATGGCTGGGTGCTTCTGTGAGGGGTTCCCGCCGCCAGGTCATCCCTGAGGCCCAGTGGACAGACGGATAACCTGCAGCCATCGTGGCTCTGGTCTACGAGTGTGGGGCGTGACCAGCTGGAGCATTCAGTTGAACCAGCCTGGTCACGCCCCATCATGAGAGTTGTTTTTATCTCCAATCAAAGTGTTTGACCACTGCTCACTCATCTAGATTCAGGAGACCTGGATTGTTCCAGAGGGGCGGCATGGCTCAGAGGTAGAGTGGCTGTCTAGTAACCAAAGGGCCGCTGGTTCGATCCCCACTTCCCCCAGTGACCATGTCCAAGTGTCCTTGAGCAATACACTGAAACCATAACTGCTCCTGATGGCCCTGCAATGGACTGGTGACCTGTCCAGGGTGAACCCCGCCTCTCTCCCAATGTCAGCTGGGATAGGCTCCACCCCTCAGGACCCTTATCAGAAAAGCGGAATAGAAGATGGATGGATGGATGATGATGATGATGATGATGATGATGGATGGATGATGATGATGATGATGGATGATGATGATGATGATGATGGTTGATGGATGATGGTGATGATGATGATGGATGATGATGATGATGATGATGATGGTTGATGGATGATGGATGGATGATGATGATGATGATGGATGGATGATGGATGGATGGATGATGATGATGGATGGATGATGATGATGATGATGATGGATGGTTGATGGATGATGATGGATGATGATGATGATGGATGGATGGATGATGATGATGATGATGGATGGATGATGATGGATGGATGATGATGATGGATGATGATGATGATGGATGATGATGGATGATGATGATGATGATGGATGGATGATGATGGATGGATGATGATGATGGATGATGATGATGATGGATGATGATGGATGATGATGATGGATGGATGATGATGGATGATGGATGATGATGATGGATGGATGATGATGATGATGGATGGATGATGATGATGATGATGATAGATGGATGATGATGGATGATGATGGATGGATGATGATGGATGATGGATGATGGATGGATGATGATGGATGGATGGATGATGGATGATGATGATGATGATGATGATGGATGGATGATGATGGATGGATGGATGATGGATGATGATGGATGATGATGGATGGATGATGATGATGATGATGGATGATGGATGGATGATGATGGATGGATGGATGATGGATGATGATGATGATGATGATGATGGATGGATGGATGTGGATGATGGATGATGATGATGGATGATGATGGATGGATGATGATGGATGGATGGATGATGATGATGATGGATGGATGGATGATGATGATGATGATGATGGATGGATGGATGATGATGGATGGATGGATGATGATGATGATGGATGGATGATGATGATGATGATGATGGATGGATGATGATGGATGATGATGGATGATGATGATGGATGATGATGGATGATGATGATGGATGGATGGATGATGATGATGGATGATGATGATGGATGGATGGATGATGATGATGGATGATGATGATGGATGATGATGATGATGGTTGATGATGGATGATGATGATGGATGGATGGATGATGATGGATGGATGATGATGATGGATGATGATGGATGATGATGATGGATGATGATGGATGGATGGATGATGATGATGGATGATGATGGATGATGATGATGGATGGATGGATGATGATGATGGATGATGATGGATGATGATGATGGATGGATGGATGATGATGGATGGATGGATGATGATGATGGATGATGATGATGGATGATGATGATGATGGTTGATGATGGATGATGATGATGGATGGATGGATGATGATGATGGATGATGATGATGGATGATGATGATGATGGTTGATGATGGATGATGATGATGGATGGATGGATGATGATGATGGATGATGATGGATGATGATGATGGATGATGATGGATGGATGGATGATGATGATGGATGATGATGGATGATGATGATGGATGGATGGATGATGATGATGGATGATGATGGATGATGATGATGGATGGATGGATGATGATGATGGATGATGATGATGGATGATGATGGATGATGATGGATGGACTACCAGAGACCTGGAGACGTGGTGACCAGACGTTCCTGGACAGTGTAGCTGCTGTTAGCATCAGTCTCTATTAGCTTCAAGCTAAATCTACGTGGCTGGTTCTTCCTGCAGCCTGGAGTCACTAAGAAGTGATGGAGGAGGGGAAAACATCAGCTACTTGTGAGTACTTGAAAGATAAAATACTCTTTTTGGGTGAAGTGTGTCCTCGTAGAGAAGTACTTGTGTTGGCTGCATCTGCTCTGTCTGGTCTGTGTACGTTCAGCAAATCGTCTGTGTTGAAGGGAGGCTGGCAGGCGATGAGTGCGAGCAGTGGGTG